>NC_046288.1:65151361-65468236 GCF_004115265.2 Rhinolophus ferrumequinum | reverse complement strand
GCTTCAAATGTATCACTTGATAACAAATGAACCAAAAAAAAAAACTGACCTCGTCATTAAAACACAAGTATGGGGGGTAGGGAGTAGTTTGAAATTTAGGTCTAGTAAAGATCCAAAATATATAGATATTTTGTGTTAATCTTACCTTTTTTTGTGTTTTACTAGTGACTTCATGGTTAATATATGTTCACTAGATTTATGCAATATATGACGTCACAGTAAAGAGGAGACAGTAGTGACAATTTATTTTTGGTTAATAATTTTCTTTTCTTCAGTATCAATACTGTAAAGACATTTGGATATGCAACATTTTCTGGCATAGAATATGTGGCACATCTACCATCCTCCCACATCTTCCTGCAATACATGATTGACATTCCTCCACCGACAGGTGGGATTTAGGTTTCCTGCATTTGAATCTGGGTAGAGCTGTCCATAGTGGACATGACACCATGAATTCTGAAATTAAGTCAAGAAAGTTGATAAAACGTCTATTTGGTCATCGTGAGATGCTCTCACATACTGTGAGGAAACCCAGACCACATGGAGTCTGTGTCGAGGTTTTTGGGAAGACTGGCACAGTGAGTTCCCAGACTACAATCATCATCAACCTATCTGTAGATGAGAACCAAGAAGGCTTCAAGCAGACCCAGTCCAAACTCCTGTCCGACTGCTGTTGGATGAGTGACTTTCAGCAATTATCACATAGTCAAACTTCAGAACTTTGAGAGATGTTAATAAAATAAAATTTTTGTTATTGTTTACGCCACGAATTTTTAAAGTGACTTGCCACACAGGCATAGATCATTGCAATATGATATAGTAGCTTTTATTTCTAAACTTAGTTATTTCAGCCTGACACGTTTTAGTTGTATGTGCTTGGTTTAACTTCCTTAAATGGCTTTTCTTATTTAAAATTTAGGGAAAGTATGATTGAACATTTATAATGTCACTTATAGAGTGGTGCAATCCCAGATGCAACCTTTCAAAAGTCCACAATAAAATACACTATTTAAAAATAAATTTGAAAACTTGTAACATTAGAAATATGAAACATAGGTCTCTCTAATGTCACCACAATCTGATGTGAAATTGTTCTCACTGTAACCTCAGTGGAGATCACTTGAAATATCAGTCAATATCTGGTGTGAACTATGCTAAAAAGGCAAAATAAACCAACAAATCTGAAAAAAGTAAGGAGATGTTTATGACATATTCCATGCCTTTATTCTTCCTCAGATAAGATAATCTTTTTAACTTAGGACTTGCATGCATTCAAATAAACCTGGTATGCTAATATTATCAGTATTGTGTCTATGTGATACATTCCTATAATTTGTATAGCTGTAGTTTGTTATTCCATTGCTGTTTACTATTCCATTACAATGATGTACGTATTATATAATTGGACATTTGTGTTGTCCCAGGTTGGAGCTTTTATGAATAGTAGTTCTATAGCATTCTTTAATGTCTTTTGGGAAAGTCATAAGTGTATACCAATGAGTATGACTATATCATATTTTCACTTTGCTAAGTGATTTTTCAAAAGCAGTTGTAAAAACTTACATTCTTGCTTGCAGTGTTTGGGAGTTTTAGTTGCTCCAAATACTTGACAACACAAAAAATTATCAGTTCTTTTAATTTTAGCTATTCTGGTAGTGATTCCTCATTCAACATTTAGTTCTCCTCACCCCTCGCCCCGTAACTAATTATAATCTGTCCAAGGATGAATGTCCTCTTTTGTCAAGCTCATTTTTAATATTTTATCCATTTTTTAATTGGCCTATCTGCATGTTCTTATTTTTTTAATTGAGTTTGTTAATATACTGTATATACATCCTGTGTCTGACATATACTCATATGAATGGCAAATGTCTTCTCCCACATCTGACTGGGCTTCACTTTTTTCATGCTAACTTTGAACATTAGAAATGTTTAATTTTAATTAACCTATTTCATCAATATTGGTTCTTTATGATTATTACTTTTTATTTCTTAAGAAATCTTTGCACATTCCAAGTTTATGAACATTTTCTCATGTTAATTTCTAAACATTGTTTGTAATATGCCTTTCACATTTTAAAACAACACCCTAGATACTGTCTAAAGAATATATGACACAGCTCAAGAGAGTGTGTAAAGAAGTTCTTTAGGAAATTTTTTAAAAAAAATTTAAAATCTCCAGGTGAGATATAATCACCACAGAGACCAGGATGGTGCAAAGGAAATAAAGAAAGTGAACTGAAAATAAAAATAGATTTTGGATATAAGGGAGATTTGCTGTTTGATTGCAAGCTGGGATTACAAATAAGGAATGGTTGATGATGATATCTGTTGTTGTTGTCGTTGTTGTTGTTGTTTGGGGTTTTTTTGGCTCAAGTTGTGATTCAAAAATGTGAGAAGAGCAAGTTGTGGTTTTGATAAATAATGAATTCTCTTTAGGATATATTAAGCCTCATTAGTAAATATCAAACAGATCATTATATATACAACACTGGAACTAATATTAAAGGTTATATTTAAAGATCTAATTTGTGAGTTACCAGCATTTAGGTGGTATGGAAAGGGGCTGAATTGAATCTTCAGGCTTTCCAACATCTAGAACACCAACATCAGAGGAAAAGGAGAAACAGAGAGAGTAGTAGCCATTGGATCAAAAGTAAAGCAGGAGAATATACTGTTACAGACGATTGGCATGATTGGCATGTAGAATGATCCTGAATGATGACTTAAGAAGAGGAGAAGGAACTGTCTGTTGAGTTGATACAAGAACGTAATAAAAGATTCTCAGAAGAATGTGTTTTAGTTCATTGGTGGGAACAGAAAGCAGATTAGAGAAAAATGAAGGCTGGATAGTGCTGAAGAATAATTAAACTCACAGATACAGGCTATTCTTTATTTTAAAAAATGCCTTTTTTTACTTTTTATTGAGAAGTGGGTTAAAGTAATGAGGTAGCATCTAAAAGGGGCGTGGTTAAAAATTGACTTTTTTTTAATGAAGGCAAAACTGAATAAGTTCATACATACATACAGACAGGTAAGTTAAGGCATTGGGAATAACTGAGTTGCATAGGAGATATTAATGATGGTGAATAAAGCAGAGTTGAAACAGTACTTGAGAAAAAGGAAGGTCTAACATTCAAATCATAAAATAAAGTGTTGGCCTTTGAGAAGAACAGAGGCTCTTCTTTTATTGTAATGGATAATTTAGTTATTGATTCAAATTTCTGTGCAGATTCATGGATGAAAGATGAGGTATTTTCTACCAACTTTTTTCCCCCTTCATTGAAGTTCAATGTAAGGACACTGCCTTAAAAGTGAGTTAGGAAAAGGGAGCATTGACATTTTAAGAAAGAGAGAAGACAGTCATCACCTTGAAGAATGGGAAAGTGATTTTATTGTGCAAACAGTAAGACATTCAGGTAGTGATGAGAGATTAGTTGAGGTCTGTGTTTTAAAGTAAATTTAAACTTAAGTTTAAAATAAAAATAATCAACCTCATTTTGTGATGTTTGCTGTAATGTCTAATTGCTTGGATTTATACACAGAGGATATTGACTAAATTGTTAGTTCTGCAGGCTTTCAGATTTACCAGATGAAAATAAGAAAATGAGTGGTGCACGGGGAATGAGAATGGCTTGCAAAAAGACTGGCTGTCATAATGGGCCATGCGTATAGACTGATGGGGAAACAGCAAAACATGATAGGGTTGGTGGAATAGGGTCTCGTTAAGGTGGAGATGTAAAATTACATTTTTGTTATGGCATATATAACATTAAGAAAAACTTGTATATAAAATTTCATTTGCTTCTGTATACACATACGTGGTAAGTCTTTATACTTTAGATGTTAAAGGGTTTTTTTTTGCAATGTACATATATTACACGATTCTTTAAGAAAAATAACTTTTAAAATTATTTCAATAACACTAATCAATAAAATAGAAAATATTCATAAAAGGAGTATGATGCTGCAATTAAGATATGATATCTATTAAGTAACTGTATATCGTACTTATGCTGTTAAATTAAATTTTCATGTATAAAATGTCCCAATAGAATGGTGATTAATCACTATACAAAAAGTTAATTTTAGCATTTTATACATATTAATTTACAAAAGCCAAATGAGGTACATTCAATTATAATTCTCATTGCATTGTTTAGGAAATTGAGTCTCTGAGAGGCTGTGTTATATGCCCAAAGTCATATATCTGTAAGTGGTAGAGTTGAGATTTGAATGGAACCTTTCTGGATTGAGGATCATGGTCCATTTCAACCATACAATATGTAAGCATAGAAAAAAGCCTGGAAGGATTCACTATTAAAAATAATAGCAATGATTGCTTCCTTCTGTTTGATGACAATTTGAAAATATTGTTCTGAATTTTCTATTTTTTATAATATAAAAGCATTATATGATTAAAAATGGAAAATAATACACTTTTCAAGAGCATTGGGAATTTTATATAAGCTGTACTAATGTTTTTTCAAAGGCAAACAGGAGGCATGCAGACACAAAATGTTTTGTTGGGTACAGCATGATTCAGGGATTCAGACTGAGGGAATGAATAACCTGCATCTTGTACGGAAAACTATAGGACTGTTCTTTCTATCTTCGAAGGACAGACCTAAATGTGTACAGTTTTTTATTACATCAGTATTTAAAATTACATAGCACAAAATAAAACTGTAACATATTATGAATTGATTGAATACATGCTACCCGATACATTGAATTGAAGAAGCAATACTGGTAAATACATGTAGACATAAAGAGAATTTTTCATAGGCAAATTATCAGTACAATTCGCTACTTTCTTATCTGTGTTCTTTCCTCACTTTTCATTAATTTTCTTTTTCATCCCTTATTTAATATGCATTTTAAATTATAAATTTAAAATTTAGGATTATAAATTTAAAAAAGGTGATATTTTTAAACATACTTATAGCAAATATAGATCAGTATTTTAAGTAAAAAAGATACACATATATATGTATATATATATACTTTTATTTTATTTTATTAAAATGAGTTTATTTCACATGCATATTTTTGTCTCCCCACCATTTCTATTTGTATGACCACCACTACTACTAAGTCCTATCTTCACATTCCATATATACATAAAACTGAGCAAAGGATAGAGTTCCATCTTTGAAAACTAAACAGGCATTTCGGACAACCCGTTCTTGGCAACGGAACCTGGTAACATTTGTCAGACATGGTAGGGAAAATTCACTCTGCATTATAAAAGGGACAGCCAGATATCAACTGTTACAAAACTGAAATAAGGTGGAAAATTTAACAAAGTGTTTAAACTATTTTCTTAAAGAGACTTCTTCCATTGCCAGAGATCTTGAACAGCCTCCTGGTCAGTCATCCAGAATTAGTGCTTCACATAAGTGATGGACTTGGCTTCCACTTTGGGAAGAGAACCCCCGTTTTCTATACTTGCTTGCGTTTTTATTTTAATGCCTTCTACAGAACTAGGCCCTTTCAGTGTTTTAGTTTTATCCTGTTTTTTTGAAGGGTTCTTGACCTTTTGATCTTGGTATTGACGGCTTTGAGTCCTTTCCATTGTGGTTCAATTTCTGTGCATTTTTCCCTGGAATATCTCAAACAGATTTCTTTTTCTCTTCTTTTTAAGATTTTTATTAAAATATAGCTAACATACAGTATCATATTAGTTTCAGGTGTACATCATAGTTACTCAACAGTACCCACACCTAGCACTATACAGAGTTATTACCACATTATTGATTATATTCCCTATGCTAAAGAAGTGATCACCACGATAAGTCCAGCAACCATCTGACACTGTATCACGCTATTACAATATGATTGATAATTTCCCCCTTTTTTAAATTTTTCAGTTAGAGTTGACATTCAATATTATTTTATACTAAGTTCAGGTGTACAGCATAGTGGTTAGACATTTATATAATTTAGGAAGTGATCCCCCTGACTAGTACCCACCTGGCACTATACATAGTTATTACCATATTATTGATTATATTCCCTATACTTTACATCCCCATGACTATTTTGTAACTATCAATTTGTGTTTCTTAATCCCTTCACTTTTTTCACCCTGCCCACAAGTCCTCCCATCTATCACCCCAATAAATCTAGTACACATCTGACACCGTAATTATTACATTATTGACTGTATTCCTCATGCTATACCCTATATCCCCATGACTACTGTGTAACAACCAATTTGCACTTTTTAATCCCTCCCCTTTTCACTCCTCCCGACATCCTTCCTTCCCATCTGGCAACCATCAAAATGTTCTCTGTACTTATGAGTTTGTTTATGTTTTGTTTATTTTGTTTTTTTTAGATTCCACTTATAAGTGAAATCATATGGCATTTGTCTTTCTCTGTTCTGACTTATTACACTCAGCTCAGTACCTTCTAGGTCCATCCACGTTGTCACGTTGTAGCATGTTGGGTTTATTTGGATAAATACCAGAAGTGGGATTACTAGGTCCTTCTTTGTCTCTTGTTACAGTCTTCGTTTTAAAGTCTATTTTGTCTGGTATAAGTACTACTACCCAAGATTTTTGTTTGTTTGTTTGTTTGTTTGTTTCATTTTCATGAAATATTTTTCCATCTCTTTACTTTCAATCTGTGTGTGTCTTTCGATCTGAAGTACGTCTCTTGTAAGCAGCATATATCCATTGCTTTCTTATCCATTCAGCCTCCCTATCTTTTGATTGGAGCATTTAATCCATTCCCACTGAAAGTGATTTTTGATAGGTATGTAATTATTGCCATTTTATTATTCATATTATTTATTTATTTATTCATTTATTTATTTTTCATCTTAAGTAGGACCTTGCTTTTCAACGCTTTTAATATTTCCAACAGATTTCTTTATGGGAACTTTTTCTTCATCTTCCTCAGCATCATACTCATCATCACATCATCTTCATCATCGTCATCGTCAACAGCAGCAGCAGCAGCAGCATCGTCAGCAGCAAGTTTTATTCTTTCTTGTGGAAACTTGCTACCACTTACAGGAGTAGAACTATTTCCAGATATACTAAGGAGTTTTACATCCTCCTCCTCATCATCTTCTGACTCTGTATCTTCCTCCACAGCTACTATGTGCTGCCCACTAATATGCACATGCCCTGAACCACACTTGAACTATAAGACCACAGGTGGTGTTATTTCAAGGGAAATCCTTGGCTGTCCAGACATTTTCAATGTTGCCAGTGTTACTTTAATTGGACTGCCTTCATAATTCATTGGCTCTGCTTCAAAAATGTGCAATTCATCCTTTGCACCAACACCTAATCTGACCGTTCTTAAAGATAATTGGTGCACATTTTCATCATTATCCACGTGAAAGTGATAATCTTTGTCAGCCTTTAGTTAATGACTGAAAAGATAGTTCTGGGGCATCAGTGCTCTCATGTCCATGTCCATCGAATCTTCCATGGGCTGGTGGCATGTACTTAGGTGGGAGAGAGGAATGGATGGACATAAATGACTACTGCTCAGCAGAACAGATGTGCAAGATAGAATCGCATCAGGAAAAATACGTAGTGTATACTTGAACCATTATCAAAGGACCCACATGGATAAAGGTCCCTGAATCTGGATAACTTCCTTATTCATTAATGATATAGTTTTAGTCATATAGATGTTCAAATACTTTACTCAGAAAATAGGAATAATTGGCAGAGTAGAAACAAATTTCAAGGCTTCACTCAGAGATCTGGGTTATAACTAGGTGACCATATATTTTATACAGGACAATATTAAGAGTGAGAATGGTGCTATAAAAATTATTCTAGGATAGCAACATAAATCCAAACTCTCCTGGGTAATCTAGGTTGTATATTCAACCTAGTTATAATCCCAATTTCCCTCTAGCCTGATGGTCTTACACATTTATTTGTCTTCTTGGCCTCAACTTTCACATCTGATAAATGAGTAGCATGGAGCAGATAAATATCCTACATGTTTAATATTCATTTATCGTTCACTCAATTAAGCTGTCCACATACATGCTCTATGTATGGCATAGTTATGTGAATGCTGAAATAAGACTGAAATGATAAATAATACACAAAACATCACTCAAGGATACTACAATTTGTGAAAGAAAGTTAGCCATGTAGACAAGCAGTTCAGTACATGGTAGAGTGGAAGTACCATAAATGTGACTAGCGTGATTTCCAAGTTACTCCTTTTTCACTAACCGTTCTGGAACCTGATTATATTATTTCTCTTATGAACAGCTGTTATCAAAATCAAAGGAGTCTCTAACGTCATCCTAAAGGTCCATGATTTCGACTGCTTCAACAACCCTCACCCAATGATCACATTTTAAATTTGTCCGCAAGTGAATCTTAACAACTAAAGCCTTAAATTCCAAAATGTCAACGGCCAGTTAACAACCTCACAGCAATGTGTAAGAATGACTGAAGACAGGCTAAAATACTGGAATTCCCTTTTCAGATTACTTTAGGACCTGACGTAAATGTAAATAATAATGAAAGAGTGAATTCTAGAGATAGTGTGAATTGAAAAAAAAAATTAACCACTCATTTCAACTGTCTAGTGAAGATGAAGTGATCAAACATGAGCTTGGTTACCTGAATGTCAGCAGTGCTGTTAGAAAAAAAAAAAAAAAAAGCCAGATAGAAACTCAGGTTTGGAAAGTAAAATTATGATATCAATTATTTAACAAGGTGGGAGTTCATTTCTACCAAATGTTCTAATCATTAAAGAATATACTAATGGATAATACAACAATTTTTAAGGAATTCATATGGTTTATTTTATTAAATGATTAATTGAGTACTTGGTTACTTCCAATGGTAACCAAGGAATTTTATTTAAACTAGATCTTAGTAATTGTTAATAGAAGAACATTTACCATTCTTCCTGTCCTGGCATGATTCCTCATTTTTTTCTGCAAAAATAATTAATTATTATAGCCATTGTTTAACATCTAATTGTCATTGTTCATGTTATTTACCTAAACTAGTAACTGAGTGGTGGTGGGAGGAAACCTGAGAGGGATAAGAAGCATGGTTTTGTTTAAACCAATTGGACTGGGTTTAAGCATCTGTGGATATAAAGTAGATGAAAAAACTGAAAGAAATAGTTTTCATGAATTAAGTAATTATATTTTGGTCATAAAGAGAGAGGCTGTAATGTCTATACGTCAAACTACGTCATCAAGGTAGGAAATAAGTCATTCTCTAGCTTCTGCACTGAATTAAATAAGCAGCATCAGGGTACTCTGAGAACTGGAAACTACTGTGTATGCATTTGCAGTCACTACCCTTGGCATAGCCAGTGCCATGCTAATGACAGGCAAAGACAGTAAGGAGGTTTTGCCAAATGATTTCATAGATACTTGTTTATAACAGGTGGGTAACAGAGCAGAGAAGTGAGATGGGGAATATTACACAAGAAAAACATAAATTAGAGGAAAATGTTTAAGACAGCACTATGGAGACTCTTAGATATAACTGACAGACATTTGGGAGAGAACTAATTTCTAGAATAAAGTAGGTGGGGGCTTGCACCATAATGTCTCAATTTAAAAAATATAGGGGATGTACTAATTGAAGACCATATGCTAGTAAAGTTTTAAATATATAGGTCATATAAACAATCAAAATCTATTTTTAAGAAGTTTCATTAACTTTAAGGGAATTATATTCAAATCAAGAAATGGTAGAATGCTGTGTCTATAAAGAGTAAATCAAGGCCAAAACAAATATAAGAATGTTATTTGGAGTACATACAGATAGTTTTTTAACCATCTAACTTTAGATTTCTTCAATTACTGTGTTCATGTGGAGCTAAGATAAGTCTGTATTTGTAAGCAATTTCACAATTCTATCTGTGGAGTCTAGAACCCATTCATAGACAATTTGTAAAATATTCTCATTCCTGAAAGCATAGCATAAGTCATACAGCCTTGACATTGAAATCTAATAGAATTTTGTAACCCAAGTGAAAAAATAAGACACATCAACTTGATGTTTCCACTTCAGTTTAACACCTTACAACTGGTATCTTCCGTAACATTTCTGCAATCATAGCAGTTTCAAAACTTGTGCTAGAAATAAACGCAGGTTTTACTTACATTTTATTTTTTTATCATAAATCCTCTTTCAACATTTTAAAATGTCCTACACTTACATCTCTTTAGGGGCGAGGAAGATTTTCTAATCATAGCATAAGAAATGTGGAAATAGATATAAAGAGATAAGAATTGCTCAAGGTCATTGACAACGGTGTGATTACGTGAATGCAAGTAACTACAGAATGTAGAACATTATATCTGTATTTAAATTGTAAAGATTATGGATATTTGCAAAATGAAAAAAAGAAGACTTCAAATATCAGTGTTGTCTAATAAGAAAACAAACATATTGTAAAGTTGCATCAATATAAATAAGTAGAAGATGTCTACATACACTCCCTGATTTTTATTAAAACACTTGCATGTAACTGAGTTAGTTATAGAACAGCATAGTGTAAAGCAGGCTGACTCTTCTACATTCCTACATATTTGCAATCTAATAAACGTGACAAAGAAAACCCATAGAAACCAACATATAAAAATGATAAATTTCTATTATCATGTAAGTTACAATCTAGGTAATATGAACAAATATATGTAGATGTCAATTACTGATACACACACACACACATATATACACACATACATACTTACACAAACATGCACATACACACACACACACACACACACACAATTGCAAGTGCATGTAACAAGTATTTGAACTTAGTGAGGCCTGGTAATGTTACTGATATATTTTTCATGGCTCATTGCTATGTCAAGGAAAAGGTAATCAATCTTATTCCTTACCAAACCTAAGCAGAGTGAGTCATGTGTGTTATTTCAATTAGGTCTCACAAAAGTCCTAAAAAATAATTATCATTCTCCATTAAAAGAGAAGAAAACAGTCAAAAGTGAAGTATTACTAAAATTACAAACTTGCAGGAGATAAATTTAGGATTGAAGCTTATATTGGCCATACTTTTTCTACTCAGTCACCCCTGAAAAGAGACTTCTGAAATGTAACTGTCCATTGTGAATGAGGGAGGGATTGGGGGTGAGGATGGGATGGAGGGATGAGAGAGAGAGAGAGGAAATGTGAGGCTCTATATACTCTCCAGTAGTCAAAAAGATTTAGCATGCCTCCCCTCCAGTTTAAATCACCACCAGGAAAATAATTTGGCACTGGGGACAATTAATTTAGAAAGCTTGCATCCACAAGGCAACTGCTAATATAATAGTCCTACAGGGGAAATAAAGAAATAAAAGGTTGAGAATGAGGACTGTTTTCAGCTTGTGACAAATTCTAACTGATAATCCACTTCAAATAGTGTTACTTCCTTTTCATTTCATTTTTCTCCCAATGCTGCTTTGAATATTGGATTTCCTTGTGATAAGGGTTTCAAGTTAACGATCACAGTGTACTTCATGAGCCAAAATTATTTTAACTCAGCTTTTTAGAGTTTCTTTTCCTAAACTGTTCCCCGGGGAATCAAATTTTCCTGACTCAAGATATTTCTATTGAAAACTTAAAACCACTTTTAAGGGAAATAGCTAAGTAAATACTGTTATATTTTAGTAGATTGAATTTACATGAATTATTTTCCATAAATGGAGAAATCTAATTCTAGGGGGGAAAATCTTGTTAATTGTTTTCATAAAGATGCACCCTGGGGTGGCATTTAGTTTTTCACTGACCATGGGTTTCAGAAAGCTTTTCTATTCTGCCAAATCATTGCTTGCTTATATTATTCATTGGAAATGGAAAAAATAAAAATGACTTTTTGCGATGAGAATTTATTAAATATATTTTTTCAGTCAAGCTAAAACCTTCTAGTATAAATATTGACTTGTATTCTGTAAAAAAAGACATGCAAATCAAATAGACTCACATGGATGGAACATTTGCCAATACTTGGTTGACTGTTTCAAGTCATCTTTCTCTAGAAAAAGATGCCCAAACATCCTGGGCTCCCTGCTCAGTTCTAATGCTGGAGAGAAAGAAGGGTGTGGCCTGGAAAAAATACAGTGCTCTTTTGAGGCCAAATGCTCTGAGCACCCCAGACTTTAAACTCATATATATGTATATACGTACAAATCAAGTGTTTTTTAAAAATATGGTGCAAGAAGGAAGAAATGAACCATTGTCCACTAAAATTAAGGAAGATTCTTATTCATGGCTAAAGATCTAGGGAAAAGATACAAAGAAGCTGATCACTTCTGTAATATGAAGGAAATTCATTTGTGCACACATGCATACTCACAGTAGATAACTAGATGAAATATTGTCTTTGCAATGTTTTAAGTTTCATTATTTTCTTTTGACCAAAGCATAGATTTTTGTAGTGTTACATCACTTTTACAAACTGCTTTTATTTTAACTATGGTCTAGAAGTTTCCTGTTGCAGAATGGATTGATCTTACCTCAGCTTACAAAATTACTTCAAAATGGACTTGATTCCTTCAACCTTTCTACTTAGAATGTTACTAAAGCTTGCATGACCAGGGCAGAATGTACTTTTCCTGGGGTACATACTACTTACAAACCTTATTGTGTTTCCTAATTGAGAAAAATTGTCAGAGGTGAACCTGAGTGCTTTTAGAACAAAAACTAAACTTGGGGATTCAAGTGACCTTACCTCTCTTGTAAATGCCCTTCAAATGTTAAAGTAGGGAATCTCTTGAAATTTCAATAGTAGTGCAGTCGAGTGTTTATTTCTACACTGTAGAGTCAAGCAGAAAGACTAAGAGATAAATTATATACTTCATAAAATAAACAGCATGTTTAGATACCCATGTTACTAATGTTATCATATTCTATGAGTTCATTTTACTGCAAAGACATTTTAACTGTCAAATATAAATATAAAAATTAAAAATATAAATACATATTTTGAAAAGTACGGTATATAGTATTTGTATAAGTATATGTGAATTCGCATTTCAGGAAATCTGTTTTATTTTTTAATGAAAAAAAAAGCATGTATGGGCTGCATATAGGGAGCAAATATCTGAGCACTTTCCTTGTCTCTTAATGTAGATTTCAAATTCTTTAAATTAATAGCACTCATGGAGCTATTTTAGAATAGTCTAATTCCAGACATGGAGAAAAAAATGTCATTTTATCCCCCAGTGAAAGGTTAGCAAGATTTTGTGGAAATCATCTAGATTGAAAACAATTCACTGTTCAGGCCTGGATCGTACATTAACATAGTGTTAAATAAGATGTTCACACAATTTTCTAAACCTCACTTTTCTCATCAGTAAAATGAGGTGCATTTTGAGTATTCAATAACAATTTATCAGTAGCCCATTATACAGATTTGTTAATGAATAATATGTTATATAATTTAAAAACATGCATTTGACTTTGTGAGAAATGATTTTAGTACTAGAAATAATGGCAGCTGTCAATTATTGAGAAACCTGTAAATAGAGATGGTTGAGTGTTAGGCAAATTACATATATTATTTTCCACATACATGCAACTTTGTAAAATTGATAACATTTTTATTTTTTAAAATGTACATCAAAAACCTAAGAATCTTGCATAATTTAGTAAATAAAAATTATTAAATCCAAACTCAGAACAGCTCTGTTCACTACAAAACATGTGTTTTCCTTTATAACTTAATAATAAAAACAAAATCCTTCAACAACTGAAATAATCTATCGTAGTAGAAAACAAGTGGAATCCATGTTAGAAAAACTGACTGAGTAGAGCTATTGGAAATTACACAACAACTGAAATATCAGAAGAAAAAATAGAAGATTAATGAGGCTGTTTACCTATAAGGAATGGATGGGAAGGACAAATGGAGGGAAGCAAGTGGGGGGGTGACACATCTTCAAATTTATATTTTTTGTGTAATCCTGATTTTGAAAACATGCTAATGTTTCACATACTCAACAAGAGAAAGAAAAAAAACTAAAATGAAAAAGTTTCGGAGAAATTCTTAAAATTCAATGAAAACAGAAACAAGTTAACCAAACTGTATCTAAAATGAATAACAGAACCACATAGAAGATTGGGAAGGAAGAAAGAACTAAAGCAAGTATATTTTGAACACATTACTTGAATTATATGACTTCAGCTAAAAACAAAGAAAGCAATTAGTAGACTGCTTTTTCACAGAGACATAATTTAGCAATTCTTTAACTATTTTTCTCTATACATTTAGGACTGAGAAAATAAGTAGATATATTGTGGATGATGAGAATCAATTTTGTCAGAGAAGGGAGTTGTGAAAAGATAGAATAAACCTTGTAGTGTTGAATAGGAATTGGGGTTATCCTAGGTTCTAATATATATGGATAGGTAGACATAGAAGTAAAAACTAGGTGTGAGTGAGTGTGTGTGTCTGTGTATGTGTGTGTGTGTGTGTTCAACAATTTCCTAGCTCTATCAGCTAAGAGCACTGAGAAGCAATAAAAACCCAGAAGTAATGAGCACATAGTACCCAGAACTAGATTTCGAAATACCATTTTTTAACAAAAGGAAAACTATGAAAGAAGTATCTGAATCCAGAGATATGTCTGAAAAATAACAAGTTAATCCTGGAATATCCTGATGTATCAGAAAATAAGGAAAAACTAAAAGAAATGATGGGAATAGATCAAAAGGAACAGGAGTCAGCTTGAAAGGGCTTAAACTGGTGATATCTGGAATAATTTGAGCCTCAAAATAAAAAACGACAATAAATGATAAATGATTATAATAAATTCAATAAAATAACTAGCCTGAACTCTTTGAACATATCATTGTCTGAAATAAAAAGAACAATTTGGGAACTGTGTCAGACTAAAGGAAACTAAAGACATATGACAATTGAATGTGATTCATAATCTTCGTTGAATTTTACTATGAAGAATATTATTTAGACAATTGGCGAAATCTCAATATGGTTTTTAGCTATATAATAATACTGGATTAATATTAAATTTCCTGATTTTGAAAATTCTACTGTGGTTATTTAATGGAATGTCTGGGTTTTTAGGAAATACACATTGACGTATTTAGGGGTTAAGGGCAATAAAATCTATAATGTCCTGTCCAGTGATTCAGGAAAAAAAAAAAATAGTACACACACAGAGACACCTGAATAGATACAGAGAAAGCATACAAAGCAAAAAGCATGTAAATCAGTATGTTAATACTTTGGGAAAATGTATGAAGAACATATGGAATTTTTTGAGTACTATACTTGGAAGTTTTCTGTAAATATCAACATACAATATATAATATTTTTAAAAATTAGCAACAAAGGGCTTCAAATATCTAATTTTGAAAATGTGTGATCATCTCAAAGAATCTTTGCAAATGTAACATTCTCTAATTCAATAAAACAATTAAAATGTCATAGTAGCATCCAAATATGATGCTTAGATCTAAATTCCAAAATTGTTTTTACACCAAGCCAGCTATAACCTAGCAGAATCTTTGGATTTAGGAAACCCATTTTTCATAATAATAAGATACATGCTGGATTTGAAAGTCATTAGACAAAACATGTTAATGCTGCTTTAACTTTAAGTGTTTAATATTGCCCTAAAAGTAACACAATTCACAGTAACTGACTCTTTTTTTTTTCATTTTCCCAATTTTTATAGTATTGCAATAACTCATGGAATGATTAGCAGAGTAAAAAAATAAAATACAGGTAGTATGATATGTATATTTTTAAAGAAACTTTTACCACCTCACAGCAAGGCTAATTTCATGTTCTACTTAACATCTGAACTTTTAGGTATATTTGTGCACAAATCTGCTTTTTTATGTCCTGTTTGTGCGTCTGTTTTGTTTCACGAATTAAGGATTTTAAAATGCTTAGGTGACAAAATTGATTACTTTCTCAATATTTCTGCTCAAAGTGAGTTGACTTTATGTGAAACTGCAGATGTTGACATTAATTGGTAATTTTAAAAGACAAAAATATCTAGACATCTACCCCTTGAGGGGAAGATAAGACACATGAATACATCAGCTATGGAATAATTGATACACTTGTTATAGAGCCCTAAATTTGCTGTTATAGAATTAATACAACATTAAGATAATAGACAACAAATGGATATATGCCAGTGCCTAATGCTTCCTTTTGATATGCCTTATATCTTATTTGTTACCTTAAAGTACAAGTATTTAGAGCTTACAATTGGCTATTTTGGAAGGTAGGACAAAATTCTTTACATTGAGATTTTGGGAAACAAAATATCTGTACATTTCTAATAATTTGATGCCTTTATTATTTTCAACCTAACATGCATTTTTACCTGTATTTTTTTTGTTTCTGTTTTCTTGTTTTGCAAATGGTCAATTAATGATATGAGAATACTATAGTGGTCTGTTTCCTTATGACAAATAAAAGTAACCAAAAAAAATCAGGATTAAGGGAGTAAAGAAGCTCAGAGAGAACAACTTCTACATTCTTGGGTAAATTCAATACACATTTCTCTCCATAAATTATCCACCTCTTTCATACTCATTTTGATTGGTTTCCGAGCTTAAAATAAAATTGTTTGCTTGGCGTATTTGTCTTAAAGCTCAACCTTTGGAGCAATAGCCTAGCAGTATCTTCACTGTTACAACAGACTGAAGAACAGAAGAGAACATTTCTGAAGCACTTGTGGTTCTAGTGAGAATAGGGAAGCAGCAGTATCAGAAACCTAGAGAGAGTAACAACAAAACTGGAGAGGATCCAAAAAAGTTAGTTTTGCATTGATATGTTGATTTTTTTCCCCTTTTCTTTTTTATGTCTCTGTACCAGTTTTAGTTTTCTCAGGACAGAAAACTTTTTTAACATTAAACAACTTCCTATACCGTTAGTGCCTCACTCCCCTAGAATCAACAGAAAGCTGAATTAAAATTGATACAAAGAATTGAGCATGTCCAGTGACACTTACTACTTTATACGTTGCCAGCAGGATATTATACAATATACTCTTAATGAAATTTCCTTATTTATGTTAATTCATTTGATCTGCAAACATGGAAGCTGGCTCTCATTAGAATTTTGATCCTGTGCTTGAGTCAAATAACCAGGTTTTATCAGTTAGGGTCCTCCAGTGTTACAAACAAGACAACAGGCCCCAAATGGAGTTGCTTAGGCTAAATAAACCCCATGTCACCAAACTAAGACTTAATTACAGTTTTCGCTTTCTCAGAAATGGAATCTTAAGCCAGTCAGTCAATAATTGCTTGATCAGCACTAGTTAGGTGATACGCCTGATAGACCGCTGTCATCTCATTAAGAAAAGTAATCTTGCGATAAACTACCATGGTTTTTGTTTGTTTTTTGCCTAGTATAACCTGCTCCCGTCGGCCTACAAAAGTCTTCCATTTTGTAAAGCTCGTTGGAGCTCCTCTTTACCTGCTAGATTGGATGCTGCCTGATTTGAATAGATTTTTGCTCCAATTGCTCTTAAAATTTTTAATATGCCTTAGTTTATCCTTTAACACCAGAGAAATAGAACCAATAAAATATACGTATATACATACACATATCTATATACATACAGAGACACACACACACATATATATTTAGTGAGTGAGAGAAAGAGAAAGAGAGAGAGAGAGAGAGAGAGAGAGAGAGAGAGAGAGAGAGAGAGAGAGACTGAGACAGATTTATTTATTTTAAGGAATCGTCTCAAGTGATCGCAGGTGTTGGCAAGTCCAATACTTGTAGGACAGGCCAACAAGTGGAAACTCAGTTATATTTCAATTACAGAATTTCAATAACTTGGAAAAGAATAGAAAATTCCACGATTGTCAAACTCTTTCCAATAATGGATTCAAGTTTGAAGTACTTCAATGGTTTTTTAAAAATTAGGAAAAATAATTAAAATTTTAAAATGTTTACCTAAAAGGCTCACTTTTTCTTGATTGTTATCTAGCTGATAACTTCATAAAGTTACCAACCAATGCTAAAGCAAATTGTTATTAAAAACAATAATAACAACCATGTCAAAAAAGAAAACAAAAAAATAGCACTGGTAAATATAAAGCGAATTTCTAAAGTCCCAGGAAAGCTGAAAATGATGCCAGGATTTAAAAAATAAGCAAACAAAAATGTAGCATGAAACAAAAAAAGTATGGGGAAGAAACAATCAAACAATCGTAAATAATAATGAAGACTAGGATATAAAGAATAATATTGTTTCAAACCGGAGAGTGCTTTGTTTGTTTGGCTGTTTTATAGGTTTATAAGTTTGACCACAAGAAAATAATGAAAATATCTAAATTATCTTTGGGACACTTTTTACAAAATAAAAAAAGGGATTTATTTAATGTTTTCATTAAAACTCATGTATGTTAACAGAGAGATAAAGAAAATAGCTTTTATTTCCTGCTTTTCTAATTATCTCTTAGCAGTCTTAAATATTGCAGTCATTTTCTGATTTTAAAAAAAAATCTCATATTTAACCAATTTAGAAACAATTGTCATTCTGTTGATTCAGATCAGAAAGATTATGTTCAGCACTCATGATTATGGTCTAAGATAAGATCTTCAGAACATAGAGTTTTAGGGCATATCAGAGCTTAGGACCATGTTTAGTAAGAATCCTGGGTCCCTTTCTCGATCTTCAAATTGAAGAAACATTACAATTAACAGAATACTTTCTAATTCATTTGACTAAGATGAACCGATAACTGGAAAAGATTCATTCTTTCCCACTATACAGCATTATACTTATTTAGAGTGTTATTATTGTCTTCAGGATTTTGAACAAATTCAACCTACTAAATCAGAGTGACATAATAAAAAGTTCTCTCCATTATCAAGTTTGTTATTTTCTAAAAGAAACTGATCATTTGCTGAATCTCAATTGCAAAAATATAATCTTTATAGATGAGCCAAGCATGATAAATGATATTTAGTATTAGCATCATTGATAATCACTAGATGTGAACTTTTATACTCATGAGTAGCCAAGCTTCTAACAGTTTCTAAGAGTTAATGATCATTATTAAAAGCTAATTTTGCTAGGCTCACATTCCTAAATTATTTTCATTCAGATTATAGATAGAGGAGCTAGGTTCTCAGTTTTTATTTGAACGCAACTAAATATTTATTTTACCTTCTGTTTAAGAAAAGCACATTTGAATAATCTAAGCTTTTCTATAGTATACACAGTAATTCCATAATATTTAAAAAAATCACTTGGGTTCTTCTGCTTTTAAGTTGAAAGCAGTTAAAGAATTATAGGTGTTAAAATTGTATTTGCTTACATGAAGGGAGCTCTGAGGTACTAATATTTTCACCCAGTTCCTGAGCTACTTACTGGTTTTCAGTCTATTTTATGCATGTGGCTATTCCCTTCCTGCTACTGCCAAGGACCTGGTTTCCTAGCACACTGTAATTTCATGAGACAAATCAAGCAGGGCATCATGAAACACGGATAGACCTGTTGCTAGAGATGGGACCAAGGCATCATTCTCAAACATTTTTCTCATTGTTAATATGGAGAAGTGTGTAAAATTGTAAAGATTCCTATATTTGGTGCAGTAAACCTAACTTCTCAGAAACTACATTGATGAAATGCAGATAAACAGAGTGATCGACATCCTCACTGATTACTCGTATTTATCGAAATCTACTTTGTGATATTGGTAATGATTCAGAGATGAATAAAGCACACAAAAATCTTAGACCTCATGAAATGTACATAGTTATTATACATGAGAATTTTATTAAAAGGAACAAAGTTCTTATTCTTGAGAAACTTAACTTACTAAAATAGGAACTAAGAACTTGCTGAGAGAAAGTAGTTAGAGAAAATAACTAGGCAATAGGTAATCAAGGAATTAGGATGTGTAATTATAAAGGGTATAGTTACAAACAACATAAGTTCAAGGTAAAATAGATCAGCATGTGTTCAAGGAGCTGGGGCAGATCTTCTAGAAAAGTGGAAACTGAGAAACTGTATGTTTGAATCGACTTTAAATAAAAAGTAAATAGGCATTTATCAACATAAGGAGAAATCTAAGCAAAAGAATAGAAAGAACAAATTTGGCACAAATAAATGATTGAGACAGTAACTTATCAGGCTATGACAATTGTACAACTAATTATCAGATATATGATTGTGAGAGGGGAACCAGCACCAGATAATTTGCTTCTTTAGAGTTAAAATCACATTCAATAAATAGCAGGTAATAAATAACTCATAATGCACTGTTCATTTCGATACAAGCAAATTTTGTGTGCGTTTTCCCCCCCTGATGGCTCATCCCATTTTATATAAGAGCATTTCTTACAGTAAAGTGGTGGACTAAATTTATTTTCTATCTATACATTGAGTTTTTCCATACTCTGGTAAGTTGTTTTGTACTGTCAACATAAAAAGAAACTGACTGTCTTAGCCTTCATAATGCTTAACGTGAGGGTAAAGAAAGGGAAGAGAGTGCAGTGGTATAATGAAAGAAGCATGTAAATGTGAAGGTTAATTCTGTGAGTTAATTCTTTATCTTTGAAAACTTTTCACGGAAATAAATGTGCAATTTGAAAAAAAAAATTGTCAGATGATAATAAATCTCAATTTCTGATTCAGAAAATGTGATCATCATGGAAACAGGCTAGATTCAGGTTCCAAGAGCTGTTTTGTGAATTATAGGAGGGGCTACAATTAGTATGTGTGCCATATGCTAATCTCCAGATGGTCAAGAGCTTTGGAACACACTGTCTGTATGTACTATATAAATAAATCTGGTTAACTTTGTCTAACGTACTTCTTTCATTGTAACATAGTTGAAAATATTTACAAGAAACAAGGGTCTTGTCCCTTTAAGATTCCATGAAATGGGGGGGTGGGAGATGAGGGTAAGGGGGATCAAATATATGGTGATGGAAGGAGAACTGACTCTGGGTGGTGAACACACAATGGGATTTATAGATGATGTAATACAGAATTGTACACCTGAAGTCAACGTAATTTTACTAACAATTGTCACCCCAATAAATTAAAAAAAAAAAAAAAAAGATTCCATGGAATGACCATGAGTAAATTCAGAACACTAAAGGCAGGAAAATAAATTGCTATCATTAAATTAAGGTCAATATTACTTGAGGATTAAAAATCAGAAATGCTGAATATCCAAAGTCACAAGAAGGCTTAAGAGAAATCAACCATTATTTCCATTTTCTATCCTAACCAGAACCCTGATTAATAAAGAATAGATTTCAATGCTCAAACTGATTCTAAATAGCAGAAAAGAGAAAAAAAATAACAATACTAGTCTGCGTTAAAAGAAAGGGGGATATAGAAATAATATATGTCAAAATAGGAACTAAATAAATGGTAATTTGAAGTTAACTATTTATGACACACGGTTGCACAAACTGATATTTATTACAAATATACATATAAACCACACAATTTGTTTTACATATTTGTTAATGAATGAAGATTTCGGTGAATAAATTTAGCACTTAGGGTGAATGTCATACTGCCAATTAAAGTGAGAAAAATACTAACGATACTGATTACAATGGTGTGAGGTATAGAAACTATATATGCAAAGCACTATCCCACATATCTGTGATGTCATAAATTGTAGCTAATAAATTAACAAACTAACGTGTTATTGATTGCTAAACAAGTATTTTTAAAAGAATGTATTTTATACAATATAAAACAATTACTAATAATATAATATCCTCTTACGGAATAGTTTGACTATAATAGATACTGTAATGGTTTGGCTGAGTTTCCCACTGCTATTGTAACAATATTATCATGAACTCATCATCTTACAATTCTAAGGGTCAGAATTCCGAAATGAGTTTTATAGGGACAAAATCAAGGTATCAGCATAGCTGCATTCTTTCTGGAGACTCCAAAGGAGAAATTCTTTCCTTTATTTTGCCACCTTTTGGATGATACCTGCATTCCTTGGATAATGGCCCCTTATCTATCTTCAAAACACCTCACTAACCTTTGTCATGACATCTCCTTTTTCTCTTCTTTGACCTGCTTGCCTCCCTTTAATATGACTTGTGATTACATGGGTCCCACGAGCACAATCTGAAATAATCTCCTGATCTCAAAATACTTAATTATTATACATGTTCAAATTCCTTTTGCCATGTAAGGTGACATATTCTCTGAGTCTGGGGTTCAGGATGTGGACATCTTCAGGAGAGCATGATTCTTTCTACCTCCCAGTATTAAAACAAACAAACAAACAAATACATGTTCTAAGTACACACTCAAAACAACGCAGAGAAGTAGGAGTTACTCCCCCTATTTTTCGGATGGACATCTGTGGGCGGACAAATGACAGACTTCACATCTATCCTATCCACAATCATGTCTTTCCACTTGAAAATCCTACTTATTCCAGTTTCTCTTATTGTGAAATAATTTATTCTTTGTTAGGAATATAAAGAAAGCTCCCACATTGCAATCCTTCCCTTGGTTTTAAGGGTACTGTATTAGGGTGTTGAAAACTAATGGCCAGCCCACCCTCTGAGTGCCCATTTCTCCTACTGCTCCCACAGCGTTCCCTCAGAATGTAGCAGACGCTTTTGGTGAAGCACACGGCAGCAGCAACTGCCAACACAAGGAATTCCAGAAGCTGACATATGCTTCCTTGGCTAGTAAGTTCCTAGTAACTGCTCCTGGCGGCATCTTTTTAAGCCTTCCTATGTCTCTTGTGTTCCCCCAGCCCCTTCTGTCACAAAACATTTTCAAGTTGCTGTTTCAGTAACTACTCTACAGTGTTGTTCAAAGAACAGTTCCTACTGAGCCCTCTGGTGGTGACCACAGGGCGACACAGCCCTTTCAAAAAACTCGGCCAATGCTTTGTAGATCAAACACCCTCTGACAGCCCATCTCTAGTGAGCCCTTGGCTCTATTGGACGAGGCTAATGTGATATAAGCAGAACATATGCCTTGAAAGACTTGGAAGGGTTGGGGGAAAACTTACAATCCCCTTATGACTTCTTCTTGTCACAATAGTACACAGGGGTCATTTTGAAAACAAGAGCCAAACTAGACTAGAGTCTTCCATTATCCCCTAAAGCCCATGTTTCAATTAAACACTAAAAATAATGTGAAGGTGTATGTGTGTGTGTGTGTGTGTGTGTGTGTGTGTGTGTGTATGTACATATATATATATTACAAATACACACATATACAAATGCATACACATACCTGGGCATTTGGCACACATAACTATGTATGTAAAGGTAGAGCACAAGCACACATTAAGGGATAGATACTGGCTTGATATCATTAACATCAATTGAAGTGAATCTGACGTTGCCATCACTGTAATTTATCTTAGTTTAGGCAGTGCTCTCTCCAGGAACAATTTCCTGAGCTCTTCCTTCAAAGCTACAGAAGTGCCCTGTACATAGCTCTATCACCGCACTTGCCTAAAATTGCCTACTGTCATCTCTTGGCCTGATTTAAATTACACTATAAGCAACTTAAGGGGACAGGCTATGCATTATTCATCTGCATAATTCCTGAAACATGATAGAAGTTCAAAAATAATTGGCTGACTTAAACAGGCCTTCAGTCACAGCGTAGTTTCCTGAGGTACAGGCAGACTGTGAGGTGACCTGGAGACTCCAATAAGGCATTCGGGCTTATGTCATGACTTTACAACCTTACTGGTGACAGCCCATCACACAAGTGTTCACATTTCTGCATTTCCACTCCCTGGTATCCACCTCTAGTCCCCACTTTCCATTCTTCTTTAAAATGACTTTAATAGTACTATGACATGTGCAGGGCTATTCATGTTTAGGGCTAGAAATTGAAGAAAATTATTAGAAAAAAAATCAGAGAAATATTAGGAAACAATCTAGAAAACATGTTAAATATATATATATATATTCTTTTTTTTTTTTTCCCTAGCCCCTGTACAAAGATTTAAAACAAAGGAAAAGCAAAACAAAACAAACAAAATGAATGCAAACAACTACGGAAGGAAGCAAACAGACAAACCTAATTCAGCAGTTAGGTTTGTTTGTTTGGGGAAATTGCAACGTAAGAACCATACTGGCCAAATTAGGCCTCACGCAGATTCCATTATGGAAGTTCACTGATTGCTTGGTCCAGCCCATTTGAGGCACCAGAATCTTGGCTGTATGTTTGTTTGGTTGATTAGTCAGATAGCTTTCTTTAATAATACCTCAAGGGATTGTGGCTTTTGGCAAGAATAGAGCTAATTCCAGCTTAATTGCCGCATAAATTTTTCCCTAAAGCACAGAAGCCACTGACTTTATGCTGCTTCCTACAATACTTTTACACATTCTTCATGAATGTGATAACATAGCCTGAGTTTGCTGTTTAACAGCTTACACCCACAAATGATCTTGTCACCAGTCATTTTATGTCTTCTTCCAAGAGTTAAAAAATTGTCAGAAGTTTATACCTTAGACCTCTGACATCAATTTTTTTTTTTTCTGTCTGAAACAACCTCCAGTCGCTGCCCTTTGTCCTTCGCAGAATGGAGATGATTAGCACAGAATCATTCAAACACTCTTCTTTTCCAAAGCCTCTAGAGTGCCTTCCCCCATGTGTATTCTCTCCTCTCACCAAACTATCCAAAAATTCCATACGTTTCCTTTCCTAAGCATGGTCTTCAAAGTTTCTCTCTCCATAAGCTCCTTAAAGATAAGAGCTATGTTTTACACACCTTTGTGTTTATTGTAGCACAATTAAATACCTATGAGGTCAGACAGTTAAGTTCGCAAATTTGTTGCAACGATTTTGCTAACCTTTTCTGATATCAGAGGGATTATTCATTATAAACTTTTACCAACTGGACAGTTAACCAAGTTTACTATTTGGAAGTCTTATAAAGGCTGCATGAAAAATTTAGATGACCTGAACTTTTCTCCAACAATTCATGGCTCTTGCATCACAACAATGCACCAGCTCATAAGGCACTGTGAGGCGGTTTTTAGCCAGTAAACAAATAACTGTATTGGTATACCCTCCCTACTCACCTGATCTGGCCCCCAATGACTTCTTTCTTTACCCAAAGATAAAGGGAATATTGAAAGAAGACATTTTGATGACATTCAGGACATCAAGGGTAATATGCCAACAGCTCTGACGGCAGTTCCAGAAAAAGAGTTCAAAATTGCTTTGAAGGGTGGACTAGGCGCTGGCATCGGTGCATAGCTTCCCAAGGGGAGTACTTCGAAGGTGACCGTAGTGATATTCAGCAATGAGGCTTGTAGCACTTTTCCTAGGGTGAGTTTGCGAATCTAATTGTTCGACCTCGTATATTCTATCAATTCCCTTTTTACACCTCAAGGCTGTGGTTCCCTCATTTGGTCTAAGAATTCCATGATATATAAAGTCTCCATAGTACAGTGTATATCCCTTGCATGCTCCTATAATTTTTGGTAAATTCAGTAGGACCACTCATTATTTTCAGCATTAATTTCGAACTTTAAAAGAACCTGGATGGGAGAAGCAACAATTTTCAAAAAGTTTCTTTTCCTTTTATCCAGAGAAAAGCATTATAAAATTTCCAAAGATCTGGCCTTACCCATATTGCTTTAAAACCTCTAACAAAACCCCCAACACTCTGATTGTAATCGGTTTTCCAGCACAGGGTTTTCTGTAAAGGCTCTTTCTGATCAGGCATGGCCAGGGAGGCCAAATGTTTTGTTAAAGGGTGAAGGCATTCTTGCCTGTCCAAAGGTAATTCCTTGTTAAGACATGCCACATATGTATTACTAATGATTCCTTTTTTGCTGTTGTTCAAATATGTTGGATTTTCTATCCTAAAACAACCTGGGAGAGGTAAACAGAAAAGGGCTATATTTCGAAGAAACGTTGGGTAGAATTTCAAGCATTGAAAAGTTTACGATACGCTCCTATCCCCATACACAAATTTAAATAAAAACAAAATATTAAGGCAGGAACAAGTGTAACAAAGTTCTACCAATGTATGTCACTGTGACTATTTAAAGACCTTCTAAAAATACAAAGATATTATTTTAAATAACTTTAACCTTATTTGAAGATGTTCTTTGCATCTATCAATTGGGTTATGTGGCATTACTAAAGTGAATGGGAAAAGAGAACAACAACCGTCCTTAATTTCACACTCTTAAAAAGTCTGGCCCTAAATGAAATCTGAATCTATTTGGCCGTCATCTAAATATTAATATACTCCACTCAGTTCTTCTCTGCTTTCAGATTTTCCTGCAAGCCTCTTAGCTCATACTTCCTTCCCACTATCCTTAGTACCATTAGCTTCCAGTATGGGAAACAATTTTTGAAAAATACACTGAGTGTCACATATTGTAGTACGGAGACTTTATATACTATAGAACTCTTAGAACAAATGAGGAAATGAAAGCCTTGGTATGTTTAAGTGTTGACTCCCATTCAGGATCCATGTGGAATATTGTGCCTTACATTTTCATCACTGAAAAAATAAAAAATAAAATGAAAAACAGGCCATTACAATGGTTACACAAGATAATGGCTTGTAGTGCAGGACCTAGTTTTTAACAGCCAGATTTTGAATGTAAGCCCACATATTATAACATGCAGCTCATTTTCCTTTGGCAATTGGTCTACTGGTTGTTTTAGTCATGATCCTAGTCAAGAAAATGGCAGCAAAATTCCAAACAGCTTTCATTTGCAACCATACATCCCTAATATATATATTATGTATGTATACTGGGGGTGCCAAAAAGTGTATACAAGTGGACATTTTGGTCAACGTTGCTCAAGTAGTAGTTTGCTGCAGTCGGAAGTGTTTGGACGCCGATAGTAACCAATTTGAGCACCTCTTATAATTGCAGAAGTCAAATGTGACTTGTATTCATCCTTTGTTGTTGGTATATATTATTACAATATTAATAGTTTTCCTTTCTTAAAATGCTTATACATTTGTTTGGTGCCATATGTATATATATACACACATATATTTTTGCTAAGATGTCTTTCTCATATTGCTTGCCTTTCTTGGGGTGGGGAGGGAATAAAAGGTGAGGTAGGGGAGTTAAAGAAAACATCCAAATGTAGTGGAGTTGTGCTGAAGTTGCAAAAAGTACATTTGAGGCTTATACTCCATGAAAAATACATTTGAGGCTTATATGCAGCACTATATAAAGATTCACTTCAGAATTATTTATGAAGAATGAAGTTATGTAGGCAGGACGATAATAAGAACACCCAGATACTCATTGTGTGCAGGTCCGATACCAATTTCAGAACTTGTCTCCGTTACTTATTAAGCCATTAACTTCTTCCTAAATCATGAAGCTTTTCGGTTTTCAAATGTATAAGACATATTTATATAAAATGCTGTTTCTATGAGATTCCCAATCTCATTCCATAAATACCCTCTAAAAGCTATTACATTTTATTACATTATTTATTAAGAAATTGAGATCAATCTTTTTATGCTGCATCATCTTACATTCTAATGATATATTGTCTTAAGCATATTATATTTGATCCATTTTATGCATAGCTTATTACATTTATAGGTTGACATTTGCATATCTGATCAATTACAAACCATCAGCACACAGTGCAACATGATACCTTAGTTTAATTCAATTTCACTTTCAATTGGTTCCATCTTTAAATATTAATTTAGGTAAATGTGAGTGCACAATAGTGTAATTACTTCAAGTAAGAACACATTAAGTCTATTTTTAAAACTATGGAAGATTTATACGTCTGCTTTCCAACTGTAAGACATGTGTTGAAAATTGTCATGCACTCAGCACTCTACTTTTTGTGCACCTCCAAGATACGTCACCAAAAACAGATTATGATGGTTTTAAATAAAGTTTTATAGAAGCATGTGGTCATATTCCAACTGATACAATTATTAAGTCTCTGTCTGAGATTACAGCAGAGGTTAAAAGCTGCCTGCCAAAGTGGTCCGGAGCTGGTCTTTGGACAGACATGTTTCATTAACTCCCCCACACAGAAAAGAGCCATCGTTTTAATGTTATGCACTTTGCATCAAAGTCAAAATCAGAGACCTTGCACCACCTGGCTTCACTCCTGGAGGGCAAGAATTGACTGGGGTTAAGTGGCAATGTGTGACCTGACCCCTTTAAATGGACAAGGCAGAATCACTGCAGTTTGCTACAACCCTACAGCATTTCCTAACAAGGCATGCATAGTAAATATACAATGTAGTTCTACTCGCCTGATTGGTAGCCATCAAAGTTTTTTTTCTTCATCTATGGTATCCATATTGTGAAAAAACACAAATACAGAAATATTTGGGGAGGGGGCGGGGTGGTAATCTGCATCAGTGTTGGTCGGGATGCTGCCTTGGAAACCCACATTGAGGAGAAATTCTTCTAGAAAGTGCACCCCTCACTCTGTTCATTTCTACTCTTACAACATTGAAAGCCCATATTTGTTCTTTAATATGCTTAATATGCTGTTTATAATTGCCCTTCCCCAAACTCCTCCTACGGTCCCTCCTCCTCCTTCTTCAGCTCCCATTATCAGGGAACATTGCATAAAAAATAGTACCATTCAGCAAACACTGGGAAATACAGTTAAGGGATTTTTTTTTAAAGTGTTTATTTTTCACCTCTAGAAAACTATAATTAGAAGTGAACAGAAACCAAGAGATACTTTACATTAGGAAAATAACTGATGTTCCTAAATAATTCTGCTGTGTTTCCCCCCCATTTATTACATATTAAAGTGACTGGGGTGAACATTAATATGTTCCATGAACATATTTAGGTTTTCCCATAAAACAGCTATGAAGCTGAGTAAGTCACAAAGCCTACTTTCGTTTTCATTTTCTGTTGGACAGATGTCTAATATGGGAATAAGAGCACAGACTGAGGAGTGTGAATGCTGTTTGACCATTCGTTTCGAGACCTGGTGTGAAGCATGTAAAGTCTCTGGGCCTTGGTACCTATAACTATCCAATGGAGATGATGACAGTGGCATTTCCCTCATACGGTTGCTTTACAAATTACATGAGCTAATACTATAAAGCACCCAGAATTGTGGTTGGCATATATTAAGCACTATGTAAGAGTCTGTTAAAAATCAACTGTTGATATACTTTATAGATTATATCTACATAAGTCACCAGCTTTAAAGTTCTATTTACTTTTATTTCATATCCTATGACCTGATCATAGCAATATATTATTTAAAATACTTCTTTAAATGTGTGATATTAAGGAGGTTACCACTGTTGTTAATGTTGATTTTAATTTTATAAAAATCATTTGGCTAAATATGTTTTAAAATGAGTCTGTACACCATTTTTAACAGTAAAAAAATATATATGAAGGAGTGAAACTCACATATGGAAATTCACTGTTCAAGGACACATCAGTTCTTTAGACTGGAGTAAAGTTTCATTTCTATTAAAAAACAAAACAAAACAAAAAACAGCTTGGTATAAAATGTCCTACATTTCATAAATAGGTTAATAAATTTAAAATATCATGACACTCTTATACTGACAATATACACATATGTTAATAATTCACAGGCAGAATCTCAGATCGAGTAATTGTCCTGATTTTTTTCCAAATTAATTCTACTATCAACTTTATACTTGGAAAAGTAATTATGTTGTATTCTATCTGGGGATCACAACTTTTAAAAGAGTATACTTCTCCAAAACTATTCTTATACTATTTATACTTAATATAGTTCTAATATACTTAAATATTAAATTTATCCTTTCCAGAAAATTTTAATTTGCTGCTTAATTCCATGGTGGTGAAATGTCCACAAAATGTTGAAATGCCTTACTAAAGAAAACTAGTGACCTAATTCCATATGGAAATGCAATTTTAAACTAGTATAGTTCTGGACTAGAATACTTTTCTCCTGCTTCTGATGAAACACTATTTTAAATTACACTTCATGAGTCATTGAAAATTACTACCAAGTGGGACTTAATTCAAAAAGAAAAGAAAAATTACATAGATGCATACAATGATGGAGCAGGAAGAAAATATAGATCAGGTCTGATGCCTTTAAAGGAGAAGAAATTTAAAACCAGACAAGTTAAGTTGTCAAAAATGTATTAAACAAGGCAGTGTCACACTCAAAACTGGATACAAGTCATCCTACTCACTGACCATTTGTCAGGAGCTGTGTTTAACATGGGCTGAAATGTGAAAGAATTCCCCAGTCTAGAAACTTAAATGATGTTTAGATACTATATATTTTTATCATTGCTTCTTTAAATCACTGTAACTAATTAACATGGAAGGCTTCTTACTAGGAGAGGACTGATAATTTCTTTTGGTCAAGGTAAAGAATTGTATTGAGGTTCAAAGTGTTGGCAGATATTTTTCTAGCACTGAATATTTTATGCTCAGATAACTCAGTAAATAATTCTCAAATGACTATAGAATTGTGGGCAGGATGTATTCTTTCTATTTTTTGTAATAGTCCAAAAATAACTATTATCTCATTCAATACAGAAATCATTCTTACATCTCCCATCATATCTCAGGCTGTTCTGAAGCGACTACACCCCCGCCCCCCCACAACACACACACACAGAGGCATAACTACTTATAATAAGCATACCTACGGTTTAAGTCACATATGTTTATCACAGAAATGAAGTGTAACATGAAGGAGAGACAGACATTCAGGTGTTTTTCACCATTAATCATTACTGCATAATAATTTAAAACAAAATTATAAAATCCAGAAAGCTGTAAATATTTTAAGTAAACCCATAGCTTAACCACCTACTTATAGTCATTGTAAATATTCTGGTATATTTTTTCCCCAAATTCTTTATCATTCACGTGTGTTACAAGGTGTGTCTGTGTGATTCGTGTGCTAACAGAGAAGAATTGAGAAAAATCTGAATGCATAATATTTGATTTGTTTTTGTTCACAGATGGTGTAGGTACTTTAAGACATGAACTACTTTGCGGATGCCAGATTGTTTTTTTACAATTTTAAAGGTTGATTTATAGTTATTAATGTCTCTTAAGCATTGTGGTTAAATTTTTGTAATGCTCTGCTTGAATGATTTATTTAGTGTGATTTATTTCTATGAAGCTGGTCAGATTCCATGAGTTTGGATGCAGAGATCTTCTACTTTTTTTAAAAAAAATTTAAGTACATTCTTATAATTTTGGTCTAATTATTCACTAATTAGATACCAGAGAACTGATTTCCATTTGTTAATTCAGTAAATATTTTTTGTGCCCATGGTATGTGAGAATCATTCTCTTAGATGGTGAGGTCTAAAGCAGTGAACAAATATCACCAATGCGATAACAAAACCTTGCCCAAACAAAACTTGCAGTCGGATTAGTAAATAGATATGATAAAAAATAGACAAATTAATATACAATATGAGCCAAGAAGTGGTACTAGTATGAATAAAAATAAAACAGCATAAAAATAAAGAATTAACAGGAAGCATTGTTTGAGATGGGGGTCGTTTCAGAAAGTCTTACTAATGAGATAACATTTGAGCAGAGACCCAAATAGGTGAGGGAATTAGACATGTGTCTCTCATGAATCCAACAGCCACCTGGAATGGATGCTGCCAACAACCATCTGAGCAGGGAAGTAGATCCTCTTTAGTGGAGTATTCAGATACCCAATGAACTTTCATTAAAAAAAGAAAAGTTTCAAACTTAAAAAAAAAAAAAAATCCAATGGTGGCCAATGACTTCATTGCCCCTTTCTGAGATCCTAACCAAAGGACCAAAGTCAGGCTTGCCTAGACTCCTGACTCACAGTAAGTGTGATAGGAGAAATATTCATTCTTTTATACCACATTTGTGACATAGCAATTGAAAACTAACACACATTTAAATACCTGGAAGTGGGGAGCTCCTATAAAAAGTACCTCAGAATGTGGGAGTGGTATTGGAAATGGGCATTGGGCAGAGGCTGGAAAAAATTTGAGGAGCTTTATGGATAAACTCTAACTTTGCTTGAACAAACTGTTAATAAAAGTATGATCTCTAAGGACACTGCGTCAGGGATCAAAAATGAAGTGAGGAATATATCATTGGACATTGGAGGAAGGAGTATCCTTGTTACACAGTGGCAGGAAACTGAACAAAACTGCCTCCTGACTTACGTGAAAAGCAAACCTTGAAAGGGATGGAATTGTTTATTTAGTTAAGGAGATTTCCAAGCAAAGTGTTGGAGGTGCCACCTGTTTTGTTGTTGTTGTTTTCTTGCTGCATTTAGTAAAAAGTGGAAGGAGAGGTAAATTGAAGGAATATCTTAAAAACAGAAAAGAAACCAGATCTTGATGGTTTTGAAATAATCGGACTTTCCAGGTGGCAAAGAATGTTAAAATTCTGAATTGTCCTCCAAAAGATAGGGAAAAGTGAGGGTGCGACTTCACAACCTTTCACTATAATCTCAGAAATATTAAAAAAAGAGTATTCAATCTCACAAAAGGCCCTTAATGGAATTAGTAATGTGCCTGGCAGATCCCTCAACCAGCCTAGGAAAATTGACAATGCCTTCCTTCAGCCATCTGAACAGGAGGTGAAAGGGATTATCTAAAAAAAAAAAAAAAAAAAAAAAAATACATACACACACACATATGAGTGTGACTTTTGTCTATGAACTGAACCCCAATGAAATCTACTGGAGTTTCATAAGGTTCTTGAGAAAATTATTTTAGCAGAAATATTGCCAGGTTGGACTAAAAGAAACAGAGAAAGTACCAAAGGAGATGGCTGAACTCTCAAAATTCTACTAGTAGTGTCTAAGTCCATTCAGTCCATTATAACAAAAATACCATAAACTGTGTGGCTTATAAATAACAAACATCTCTTTTTCATATTTTTGGATGCTGTGAAGTCCAAGATCAAGGTGCCAGCAGATTGGGTGTCTGAGGAGAGACAACTTCCTGGTTCATAGACAATCATCTGTTTGCTGGGTCCTCCCATGGCAACAGAGGCAAGAGAGTTCCTAGGGCTTTATAAAAGCACAAACCCCATTCATGAGGCTCCACCTTCATGCCCAAAGTCCCCATCTTCTAATACAATAACACTGAGGGTTAGGATTTCAATATACATATGTGGGGGCATACAAATATCCAGTCCATAATATGCAGGAAGCAGATGGATAAAACTATGTAACTGCAAACACATGCTACCTTTCCTGAAAAGGAAGGATGACTCAGAATGGAACCAAGAAATCAGCATAAAGAGCAGCAAATAACTGTGTTTAAGTCTTGAAATCTAACCAAGAAATTCCTAATGTTTCCTCAGCTAGACCAGAACTCCTATTAAACAGAGACTTACTTTTGACTCAGATTTCCCACTTCTTAAACTGAACTTTTATGGCTCCTGGCGTATGCCTGCCCTACCTTGTATGGCACTGAAGCCAATAACTTGTGTTTGGATTTATAGGTCCACAATTGGACCTGTAAAAACATTTTGTCCCAAGAACAATATTCAAGGGATTATACTCAGGAACTCCATCTGCTCCCAGACCTGATTTAGAAGATGAGATTTTGGTCTTTGATCTGATGCATAATGGGATGAGATTTGGGAGAATCTTGGGAGAGAGGGCATGTGTTTTGCCTTTGGGAGGGATACGATTAAATCTATATCCATGGGGCATGGTTCTGGGTCTTGGTTCTTGCACATTCAGCCTTCCCTCTCTTATTCACTGTGGTAGTTAGAAAACCAATTGGCTAGATTATTTCTAACTCCTTTCATCTCTAAAGTTTACATTTTACTTTTCAGAGAGACACATAGATGTTGAAATTAAAAAAAAAAAGTTTATCAAAGAACATAGCTCATATTATTATCAGAATTACTGAGTTTGATTCCTAACTGTGACATTAACATTGTTAAAATATTTAACTCTTAAGACTCCGGTGCTGTCTAAATATTTACAGACAAAATTCATGTGGCGTGCTTAATTCCAAGGTCTAGCATATAGTAAATAAGTGTTGTATTTTAGATATTATATTTAACATTATTATGAAATAGTAAGTTCCATACATTACTTATTCTGAAAGTGGAATAGAAATATCTTCGTGTGAAAACATACAGACACACACACACATACACGATATGATGAATATCAAGCCAAGGTAATTTGGAAAGCAGAAAATATAATTTCATTATAATAATTCATGTAATTGAAAAGTCTCTCTCCTTAAGAGACTCACCTTACTCCTGAAGAATCTAATGCTTTGTTAAGTAAGACACTTCTCTGTTTATGAAAGTATTTTTCTAACTTATATGGCACTATACCAAATTCTCCTTCTCCCTTGATAACTTTTCTGGCCACTGGAGAAACAACTGTTCCTGATTAACTCTGAAGCTTTTGTGTTTTTCTCCTCTCCCAAGGCATTTAACACTTGTTATAATGTAATAAAGTCATCGATGAAGATTTCTTTTTTCATAATGCTCATGAACACATTGGGACAAGGGTGTATTCTGATTCATCTTTATCTCACGCTCACTACTTAGTACAGGATGTTGCATACGCAGATGATCATCAACTTGATTTACGTGCTAGCATAATGACTCAAACTTAGGGATTTTTTCTGTGTTGATTTAATGCAAATAATAATTTTTTCAATAGGCAGAAGATGTAGTTTCTATCCACTACTCTTTCTACTCCAAAACCACATGATGCTGTACCTGTGAAAAGCATTATTTAACCCCTCAGCAATTCCCTTGAATCATTGGTAAAACTGTATTATAATATCTTATCTTTTAGAATAAGAAAATCCTGAACCAAAAGATCTGTTCAGGTACCTTGCAAGTCTATGATCTTAAATAAGTGAGGCTTTTTTGAAGTTCACATAGAAAATATGTCCCCTGAAGTAGAAAGTAATTCCTTTTTATTATTCACCAGAGAATCATAAAGATTTGTGTAAAATACAAGTGACCTTCCTTTAATTCTTACCATGATTTCTGGGTGGCTTTGTTGTAAGGAGCTTTTTTGCCACTTAAAAAAAAAAAAAGTTTATTTGAAATAACAAAGCAAAATTATAGGATTAGACATGAAAGAGAAAACCGACACTTTCTCAGTTAATTTAAAAGTGAAAATAAGGGCCTGAAATAAAGAAGATGGGAATATGAAGAGGGAAAAAGACAGATTCATACATTCATATATACATATATACATACATATGTACATATATGCATATATATACATATACATGTATATATGTGTGTATATATAAATATACATATATACACATATATATACATATATACACACACACATATATGTATATATAAATATAAATATATATATATATATATATATATGTATATATATATACATATATACACTGTGTTTCCCCAAAAATAAGACCAGGTCTTATATTAATTTTTGCTCCAAAAAAACACATCAGGGCTTATGTTCAGGGGATGTCATCCTGAAAAATCATGCTAGGGCTTATTTTATGGTTAGGTCTTATTTTGGGGAAACACAGTATATATATATATATATATGTATATCAAGGCTAAATCAAAATTGATAGGACTACTTGAAAAATCATCAGTAATTCTCTGTGAGCATTCTTAGGGATGAGTACAACATACTAGATGACACATTGCTTTTCACTAGGTATTTTTTTGTGATGGTGTTTGATTTGGTCAGATGAGTGAGACTTATATTTGGCTGGTGAAGAATTTTGCAATTTTATGATAAAGAGGCATACGAGTAAGAGGAATTTAGAGGAACTCACTATTTATCAGTGTATTATTAGTAGTATTCTTTCTTTACATTCCCTTTCAGCTGGAAAATATTCTCTGCTTATGAAGGGCTTGCACAACTATATTAGGCCTGCCCAGATAGTCTTCCTATCTTGAGGTCAATTACATAACCTCAAGATATAACAGGTTATATCTTGAGGTGATATAACATAATGACAGGACTGAAGTGTCATCATATTTACCAGTTCCTACCACATCCAAGAGGAGAGGATTATCAAGGCCAAGGTCACCGAGGATCTCCTTAGAATTCTGTCTACCAAATTAGGGAAAAGAGTTTAGCCTAGATTTATAAGCTTTCATTCAATGCAAAAAGGAGTCCATTAGTTCTTATTATATATTGACTGTTACATTTAATTGAGAACATAGTAATCGAATCTGACACAACATTTTTTCCCAGAAGCTTTCACATTTGACCGTCATGGAAAACCTAGGCAACTCTTATTACATTTTTCCCCCAGAGGTAGAAATGGAGCACAGTGATTTTAAATAAAGTCCCCTCAAGTTCCATCAGTGGAAAATGGTATACTCAAAGATAAGTCTGATTCTAGATACACTACATTTTACTTCACAAAGAATAAATTATTGTAGATAATTTATTGCTACTAGAATGATCAAACATGATGGCTTTCTCTACTGAGCAAGTAGAGTGAGTAACATGTTCTATTACTTTTCGGTGTGATTTGCAATATAACTATATGAGTTAAAAATAATGTGAACATTAAATTATAATACAATCCAAAATGAAGTGAGTCATGTTTCCTGCAGCTTTGAAGCAATGATGGCATTGGATATTAGTAATGAGAATACAGGAAGAGGTGTCCTCATTTAGGGCTCTTTGTCATCAGGTGATCTGTCTCTCTTTAGGAGGCCCTCCAACTGCTTGAGTTATGGAAAACAAGCTTTCCCCTTTGCTAAATGTCTGGGAGCCTATTCTGACCTACTTAGGTTTCTAAATAGATTTTCCTGGTGCTATATGCCAGCGGTTACATTGAGGAGAGGAAAACACCACTCACAATCCCTTAACCTATCCACTGCCGAGTCTTTTTCATTTCCCAAGAATTGTGTCAGTCTCTTCTTTTGTTTAAGCTAGTTCACTGCTAAAGTGTAGCTTCATTATCAGAGAACTAAGTGAGGTATCACTATATGCAGATCCATAGGGACACTGAAATAATTTAAGACAACATAACCCCTTCTTCAGGATATTTTAATAGAAATTTTACCTCTGGCATTTTTCTGCCAAGTTAAAGAAATATGCAACTTTAGTAACAAGCTGGCCTTAATATATTGCTTGCAAAAACTTGTACAAGGAATCTCAATGATGGCCCTAGTGAGAATTCTACTTGAATAGGCTTTAGACTTAAATAGTTCATAAAATGTTGATTTTTCAGTGTTGGTCTTTTCAGAAAGACAGAGTATTATAAACCATGTATTCAGCCTCACAGGCCTTGGAATTTCTCAGAGGATATCTTTTTTCTCATATTCTGAGTGTGATTACATAGCATCTTTTCCTAAATTTTCAAGTGTCAAAGCAAAGAGCTCTAAAGGAATTATTAAACATTATAATATTTTCAAATGAAAGATAATTATATCTAAAAACAATGGAAACAGCAACAAAGTACATTTTAAAAAATGAAATAAGGAGAAAATACACCTATACATGAGATAGAAAGATAAGTAGATGGTAGATACATAAACATACAGATACATAGACAAACAGAGTTGCTAACTTTCTGCTATTTCAGCTTTTTAAAATTCCTAGGTTTGGCATGATAAAAAACACTTTTCTTTCAATTTTGACGTTTCAAGTAAAACTAGGTATTTAGATTAACTGACTTACTACGTAGAGTATTTCTTCCAACTATGATACAGAGCATATATGCTGTTTATATAAGCACACAGTTGAGTCCAAGTTTCTAGATTTACCTTCTCAAATAAAACCCAAATATGCTGATAAATGACGTTTCCACCTGTTTATAATATATTGAATTTTAAAACAATAAGTGTTATGATTGATATCTTAGAATCAATAATAACACAGAATTTTTACTACTAAAGGAATACTCAGAGGATTTCTGACATTTATATTTCCCAAATAGGAGTGAGCTAGGTATTTAATCAAAGATTGTTGAGTCCAGCGCAACACGGGCAGTGAGAGAATAAGAGGTGGTGAAGGGTTAAGAAAGACATAGAAATCAAGAGATTTATGCACTAAGGGCCAACGGTCTCACAGCCTCAAAGGACTGAGAGCTCTGAATCAGGCCACTATGTGGCTTTTATTGAGTACACACAAGGAAATAACATTGTTTTCTCCATGGTCTGTGAATTTCATACATTATACTAGGAAACTGATTCAAACCAGTTACCCTTGCTTGTAAGCAGCCGGAACCGAAAGTCCCAGGATATCTTAGTAATTGTTGTATGTACCTAACCAAGGGACAAAATCTTTATGCTGAAATTTATTGATATGAATAGATGGAGAACTGATGTTATCACATCGTTGAATCTCTTCCCAAGCAGGTTGTGGGAAGGAATGAAGCCACAGAGGCAGAGGCTCTCCTTAGCCGGGAGATGGTGGGGGTCTATGCCCACCTCTATCAACCCGTGAGTTCTCCAGATGGCCCCTATGTAACAGTGCCTGTCTTAGGTTGCTCCTTCCTTGAGGAGTCTTACCCGTCATTCACTAACCAGCCATCCTTTGGGGCCAAACAGGGAGACATAAGGTGTAAGCAAAAAGGTGAAGCAAAGTCCCTGAAAGAATCAGTCTCACAGACTCTCCTTTCTTTAGGGGTAGGTATGAGGGGACAGACAGGTAGGCTGCTGCGTGATAACAAAAGATGGTAGGTGAAAAGTTGCCAAGAGTCTTACTTTATTCAATTCTATTTATACATATAGAACAGTTCAGGTATATCATTTTGTATTATCATTGAATCATTCTATCATTAACAGGAAGATGTTTGCCAAGGTTTACTAGAGAGTAGAAATAACAGCAAATTTTATTCTAAAGTTTTCAATTTTGATGATTCTAATTTATTTCCTAAACCAGCTAAAGTGCTAGTATATTAAACCAAGTTTTCTAAAGGTTAATAAATAAATAAATAAATAAAGCTATGGTCACAACATTGGATTACATTTAAAATTAAGATATTTTTACTGACTTTAGCATACATGAAAATCTGTCATGTTAATTCTGAAACTCTATAAAGGTATTATTTTTGGCTTTTGTAGATGTACTGATACAATATTTTTCAGAGCTTATTACAGTTAAAATATTGTTTTCTCCAGCTTTGATATTGAATCACTAATTACTTGGTAACTGTCAAATAATATGCAACACTCAGTTTAGTTTTGTTTATTTCAGTTGATTTGAAGCACCATGCAAAGGAGACCAATGTCAGGAGTTTGATGCTCACTTGGCTTCTCACAAATACAAACAGAAATGTTCTCCCTGGAAAATGGACACTTTGAAAATCTTAGTTGAATTAATTCTATTATTTTTAAAATGTACGTAATAATATATATTTTCTGCCTTTTAAAACATGCTATGCATGCTTTATAACAACAAAATTTTTTCACTGTAAACTGTGAAAGATCTATGTTAAAGATAACTTCAACATTGAAAAGCCAGTAGATCAATAGGTACACATTGCTTCTGTTTATAAATGTACTCCTACGTACACATATGGTTTTACATGTTATTTACTTTTTTTGGGGAAACTAATTTCTCACTTAGCATTAGGCAAACTAGCTAGGATCACAAAGAGTCCTGATATCACTAAGATAAGTAGGTTATGCTGCAATAATGGGAAAATAAAAATTCCATTGGCACTTCTTTTTTTTGAAGTTCACGCAAATTCTACTGAAGATAAAACCAACCCTCTAACCCTCTAAGGCCACTTCCCTCAGCTACGTGATGACTGGAAGTAAAGTGCCTGTTGCTATATTATAACATGAAACATGTGGCTTTCTTGGACGATGCAAGAAAATGCAGGTGGGTCATGCATAAGCACGTACGTGTTTTGGAATGTGATGAAGACTCTCTCCTTGACCAAACTCTAGACAGGCTCCTCTGAGCCCTTTATTGACTAGGCTCTTCCTTCTGCCTTTTCCTCAAGAGCCAGTTGTAACAAGAATCCTGTTAAGTCAGTTTAGCAAGAATCCCCCATGCTCAGTATCAGATCACGTTTGATAGCTGATCAAATTCCTCTTCCCCCATTAATACCAACTGAATATTTTGTTCACTTAAGTTCCATATGTTGAAAAGCAAGTCCCGATGTGAATGTCTCAGGACGTGGGGGCTCTGGGAAGTGATTAGGTCATGATGGCAGGGCCCTCCTGAAGGGATCAGTGTCCTTACAAAGGAGACCCCAGAGAGCTCCCTCACCCCTGTAACCATGTCAAGTGGCAGCAAGAGGGTGCCTTTTATGAAGCAGAAAGTGGGACCTCACCAGACACTGAATCTGCTGGCTCCATGATGTTGAAATATCAAGCCTCCAGGCATGTGAGAAATAAATGTCTGTTGTTTATAAGCTATCCAGTCTATGGTATTTTGCTACAGCTGACCAAATTGAATAATTCCTCCAGGGAATATCTGACCACCTTGGCCTGCCTTCAGCAAGAATTTCCCCACCTTCTTAGTATTTTTCTGTCCACTGAACCCCAACCATCACCACCAACTCTGCTCTTTTCTACAAAACCCCACTTTTTCTCGTTGCATTTTGAATTGAGTTCTATACTGAGTTTTTTGGTTTGTTTGTTTGTTTGTTTGTTTCCCTCTGTTGAAATAGTGTCTGGATAAAACATGCTTTATCACTTATCTTACGGTCTAGCTCTGATTTTTTTTAAGAAACAGGAGTGATACATGACTCTTCCCCACACATTTCTTTGGTCATAGCTAGTCACATAGTCATGCTTATTCAGAAGAATGTGGGGAAAAGATAAGGAGCACTGGAAATCTTTGTCAGAAATCATTATGTCTATTGTATTACTGTGTAACTCTACCTTTTTATAATTCTATACGCCTTGAAATTCCCCAGGGCAAAAGTGCAGGATTATGACAATTTTACCAATAATAAAAACTTGAAATTTTCAGCATTTTAAACATATTTAAGTACGCTTTCTCAATGTATATGCACAAAACTACCCACGTTTATAGTTATGTCTGATAGATATAATCCGCATGTCTCTGTCTCTCATTCTCTCTCTCTCTCTCACGCACACACACACACACAAACTAAACAAACTAAACAAACAAACAAAAAAAAACTGAGACACAGAGTAATACAATACAATGATTAAATTATATCTAAAACTTACACCCATCTAATCAGAGACAGAGCACCATCTAGAATCTAGTCTCCTGAAACCTGATCCAAAATTCTTCTCCAAAAGACTATATTAACTGCAAATGTAAAGCACTAGTAAATCCTATAAGGACCCACTGTTGAGAACCAAAAGCTTGAAAAAACGTTCCAGTATTTGAAGGAATACAAGTAGTTTCATTTTTTTTATTAAGAATATAAATTTCCCTAAGCAGAAGTTTCATTCTATATTTGCTTCCTTTATGAACTTCAAGACAGAACGAAAAAATATTAGCTGCCTCTGCTGCACCCTACTGACATGCCCCCCAAGTAAAAACTTGTTTTTCCTGGATGTTACTCAAAAATGTCACAGATAAACCTGCACATTGCTTTGTGATAATGCTCTAAGCACCCCTAGATAAATGCAACTTATAAAATATTAGAAATACAGGTTCTTAGAGAACATCTGGACTAATATCCTTATTGGCAGAGAAGATACCTGAGATTCAAGAAGATCAATGTGCTTTCCCACTACTGCTCTACCAGTTACTATTGCTGTAACATAGACCGGACCAAAAGCAAAGCTAAAATATTTGCAATATTAAGTATAATTTGAGAAGATATATGGTACCTATTTGGGGAATGTGTCTTATTAGAATTATTCCAATAATAAAATTAATATAGTTTGATTTTTAATAAGTAAACTCTTTGCCTCTATTCTCTCTTTCTCTCCATTTATTTATATATATTCCATATTTCCTCCAGTTATCACAAAAGAACAAATACAAGCACATAGCTCCCCTTCTGGAAGACCTTAGCAAGCCCCGTTGCTTCTGAGAGAAAGTATAAATTCTACATTATAATTCTGTGGTCTGTCTTCCATGTATTGGCAATCCTTACAACCTATGCCATAATCATACTAATGTTATTTACCTCTGCACACATGATGATATTTCAGAACTCTCTGCCTTTGCTGTTGTTTATTTCTACACAATTTCCCTGCCTCCCAGTCCATCCAAGTCCTATCATTTTCCATCCCTCATCTCAAATGATGCCCTTTCAGGAAAGAATCGCCCATCTTCCTCAAGGGGATCTATGTGCTCCTACATATAGTATACTGTCATATAACTATTAAAGTATTTCCCATACACTACTATAATTTTCTCGCTTCACCCAACTGACATCTTAAGAGCAGGCAGAACATTTCATGTGTTTTCTTTTTTCAGTGATATCATCTGACATTTCATAGCTGTTTAATAAATTTTGTAAAAGAGAGAAAACATTGATGAATAAAAATAGCTTTCGTAGACACAAGACTTTAAAATCACAAAACGCTTTTTATATTGTGTTATGCCAATCCCTCGTTGAACAACATCCTTCCATTTAGAATTATTATACACAGAGTTGGCCCTTTGTAGGCTGGGGTCCTTTTGAGAGTCCCATGACTGAAGAAAAATGCTGGTAACTGGAAAATGGGTAACATTTAACCAACTCTTTTGACACATCTGTTGTACTTCCTAGGGACGTATACAGTTGCGTCTCACTACTTCCAAATAACATGACCACTGCTGCACAGTAGTAATCTAAACAATCAGACATATTTTCTCCAACTGTAGAAAAATGAGGATTTCCATGCTACACACCAATTTCCCCTTGTAAGGTGTTTCACTCATTATATTCATTGACCTTATTTCCACTGTGTTAGTTTATATTGCTCTCTGCTTGAGGAGTTTAATGAGTATGTGAATTCCACTGGGTATTCTGATTACAATAGCGCTGCATATGTTCACCTCTTTAATAAGAAAACAGATTACCATGAGTCTAAAAAAAAGTGTTTTGGGGTCTCCTATCTGAATGTTATCGTTTTTCTTCAATTTATGGGTTTCTCAACCCAAATTATAACATTTGTGACAAATAAGCTGATATGTCAAGAATAAATTCATGTATTCTATTTTAGCCCAGATAGAAGTGGAAAGAACATGAGGTTCTGAGTGAAAGTAGTAGTTCTACCTCCACTACTTGCATTTTGCTTGACATTGGAGAAGTCTTTAACTGCACTTGGCGCCAAGTTCTTCTGCTAAATGTGGATACTAATGAGGCACAAATTCTGTCAGAATTAAGAGAGGGGTAGATGTAAAAACACCTTTTTATATTCAAGGATATACATGAATTTAACAGTACAAAATTATATATGCACATTGTCATCAGTTCTTGCAAAGTCCTATTCAGGTACTGACCTGCTGCCTCTGAATGCAGTCAAGAAATACAATTAAGCAGATCTGACACCTAGTTCTGGCTCTTTAGTCTGAAGCATTAATGGGTGACACTGGGCAGCTCACAGTAACCTCACCCAAACTGGCTCCTACCTTTAATATTAATAGATTCTGAGAACCATCCCTGTTTTGGAGTTACTGGATATGAGTACATCACCAGCTGTCAAGACCATTCTTTTTCCTTTGTGTGTGTGTGTGTGTGTGTGTGTGTATACACACACACACACACACACACACACACATATATATATATCCATATATGTATATATACATATTTTATATATATCATATATAAATATATATTTATCTATTATATATTTATATATAATATAAATATATATATATATTTTTAATATATATATATATTTATATTACATATATATTTTTTCCTTCCTTCTATTATTAAAATGCCAACACAATTTTTGCCTCTACCTGGAATCTACACTTTGTCATTTAAGGTAGCCCCCCATTTACTGCAGGAGATACGTCCAAAGCTCCCCAGTGGATGCCTGAAACCTAAGGTAGTACCCTATATGTGTACTATGTTTTTTCCTATACATGCATAAAGACAAAGCTGAACTTTTAAATTGGGCAATTTTTCAGATAGAAGATTTGTTCTTACTGTAGATCTTAGCAACTTCAGCAAACCATTTTTTTTCTTTCCATATAAAGTTGAGAATTTTCACCTTTTTGTTAAAGGAAGAACTTTATGACTTCTTTGGCATATCCAATTTCCAGCATCACTACTCTTGTGCTTTGGAGCCATCATTAAAGTAAAATAAGGGTCACTTGAACAAAAGCACTGTGAAACCACCACCGTTGATCTGATAACTGAGATGGCTACTAAGTAAGTAATGGGAGTGTAATACAGACAGCATAGATGTCCTCTACAAAAAGATGATACATGTCTCAGGTTGAGGTGGAATGGAGCGACGAAACTTCATCATGCTACTAAGAACAGCATGCAATTTAAAGCTTATGGATTGCTTATTTCTGGAATTTTCCATTTAATATCTTTGGACCTTGGTTGACGGTAGGTAACTAAAACCGTGGATAAGAGGGACTACTGTATTTTGAAGAATCTGTTGATACCCCTATAATACGTCAGTCAATAGTAAAGTATCATGAATAAAGAGCTGACCCAAATCTACACTTGAAATCAAGAAATTTGCAGTCTAATATGAGGATTAGCATTTAAGTGCTAGACATTCTCAAATGTATGTCACTGATCAAAAACCCTCTGTTGGCATTCCAGAGCCAAAATATTCAATTGCCCACACAACTTTACAACTGTAAAATAAACATGCAGACTTGAGGTTCTTTTCCAGAATATGAGGAGCTTTGAAGTCACCATTTTTTACTTCTTTACAAGAAAGAAAATCTGAACAAACTGAAGAATGAACAATTCTTCTTCAATCTGTCAAAGAAGTGCAAACTGCTGCATCAAAAATTGGAAAGACAGGCAGGAACAGAATCACAGCTTATCCGAGTCGAAACCTCCCCCGGAACCAGCACAAAGGGAAAAAAAACCTGAACTGTAATTGACAAATTCCTGGAGGCTCAGTGTCCTCTAAGAGTTAAAAACTGCAGGGAGACCCAGTCACGCCCCTCCTCCCAACACACACACACACACACACACACACACACACACACGCACTTTTGTAAGTTTTATTCCAGTGGCTCAGGTCCTCATAGTAACTATCCAAGATAAATTCCCTCATGGTTTCCAGCAGTGGTAAGGAAAAAATAACCATTTTTAAATATTCCAGAATATTCTGCTCTTCTAAACAAGACCCACCCTCAGAAAAAACTATTTTACCAGGGTCTAACCTGCTTGGGTTTTATCAGAGCCTAACCTACCTGGTGGAAAGAGAAATACCCAACTCCACACCACACTAGCCATCATGTCCCACTTAAGGAAGAGAAAAAAACTGAGCCCTGGGAGCAAGTTAACCAATAAACTGAGACCTAATTACAGGACTATAAGAGTTTTCTCCTCCCTTCACACCTTATCACCATACTACTAAAGGCCTATTTATTTATAGCAGTTCTTAAAGTCATTTGATCATGTCAACCTTTTAACAAAAAATCACCAGGCATATTAAAAGGCAAAAAGCAAAGTCTGAAGAGACTGAACTAGCATCAGAGTCAGATATGGCTGGACTTTTGGAACTATCAGAGCAAATCAGTTTTTAAAATTATGATTATATGCTAAAGGCTCTGATGGAAACAAAAGATGATATGCAAGAACAGACGGATAATGTAAGCAGAGTGGAAATTCTAAGAAAATCAAAATGAAATTGTAAGGAAATCAAAAACACTATAACAGAAATTAAAATACCTTTGATGGGCTGATTACTAGACTGCATATAGCTGAGGAAAGTATCTTTAAATTTGAGGACATGACAAAAGGAACTTCCAAAACTGAAAAGAAAATGAGAGAAAAAGAGAAAGACAAGAAAACAGAACAAAATATCCAAGAACCCAAGAACTGTGGGGCAACTACAGAAAGTGTAACATATCTATAATGGGCATGCCAGAAGTAGAACAAACAAACAAAAAAATGTTTGAAATAATAATCATTGATAATTTCCCCAAATTATTCCAGATACCAAGACACAGATATAGAAAGATCAGAGAACATCAATCAAGATAAATGAAACAAACAAACAAACAAAACACACACACACACAAAACAACAAAAAAAATTCCCCAAAACAAAACAAACAAACAAAAACAAAACAAAAACTATTCCTAGGCATATCATTTTCAAGCTATTAAAAATCAAAGATAAAGAACAAATCCTGAAAGACGGGAGGGAAAAATAAAGTTTACCTACAGAGGAAAGAAAAATAAGAATTACATCTGAGTTCTCCTCAGAAACCAGGCAAGCAAGATGACAGTGGAGTGAAATATTTAAAATGTGGAGAGAAAAAACATAAAACAACAACTAAAACTTAGAATTCTGTACCTTGTGAAATTACCCTCCAAAAGTAAAAGGAAAATAACGTCTTTACCTGACAAACCATAACTAGGAAAATGTATTGTCAGTAAACCTGCATTGCATGAAATATTCTTCAGAGAGAACAATGATAAATTTTGGAAACTCAGATGTACATTAAAAAAAAAAAAAAAAAAAAAACTTCAGAAAAGGAAAAAGTGAGAGTAAAATTTAAAAAAATATATTTTTCTTATTCTTAATTAACAAATAGTTTATTAAAAATAAAAATAGCAACAATGTTTTTGATTACATATGTAAATATATACTTATGTATAAATAAAATGGATGCTAACAATGATACAAAGGATGGAAAGGAGGAAATAGGAGTATTTTGTTATTATACTATTGTTTGTATTGTATAACTATGAAGTGGTATACTGCTATTATTGGATCAAATGTAAATGTATACTGCAAACTCTGGGCAACCATTGAAAAATAGTAAAAAATAAAAGTGTAATTTGTAGTAACTTTTTTTGATATGCTAATAAATAAGGGAAAAATGGATTCATATAAAATGCTCAACTGAAACCACAAAAAGCAGTAAATGTGTAAAAGATAAAAAATATGCATTAAAAAATGAATATAACAAATGGAAAACAGTGATAAATATGGTAGATACCAATTCAAGTAATCAATAATCACTTAACATAAAGGCCAATATATACCAATTAAAAGACAGACATTGTAGTAGTGGATCAAAAACCAAGACCTAACTATACACCATCCTCAAGAAACACACTTTAAATATATAGACACATAGGAATTAAAAGTAAAGGTCTGGAAAGACCTGTCTAGGGAGATGACATTCTCCCTAGGAGAGCAGCATTACAAACGAAAGCATCAAAACCTCATGCCCTGAAAATAGGAGTACAGTTGGTATTTTTGACTCTATGGGAGAATTGGAACTATAGTGGTAGAAAATAGATTCAGAAAGATACGTAGGAGCGTTTAAGTGTTTGTATCAATAACAGCTTTTTAAATTTTCTTAGGGAAGAACCATAATCTGATAAGTATAAGTGCTATCAGATTGTGTACCAAGTTCAACCACATTTAGTCAATTACCCAACTTCAAGCTCTATAAAAGTAGTGATAGACTGTAGAAAGATCAATTGAAAAGATTTTAATAGAATCATTCAGAAAAACTATATATGTCCTCTAAAATTTGGAGGACAAAGGGGATTGTACTTGGTTAATGTTTAACAATTTCCAAAGAAAACCAGCTGTTCTTTCTCCACTGATGATGGTCAAAGTGTGGGCATTTGCCATAGAGTTAGCTTCGACTCTTTGATAGCAGTGTTTTAGCAATATTGCAAATGTCCCTTCCTCATAAGATTTGTTGCCAGGAATAAGGAAAACTCATTAAAAAGAGGCTTAAGGGGGTCTCATCGCGTGTAAAATAGGCAGAGGTCAGTGGTAAGGATTGGAGGGAGTCAGTAGGAAGAGCTGTTCATGTCAGGGAATTGAAAGCAAAGGCCCCTAGTGGTATGTGAGGGGAAGAGGATCCCTGAAGAATCCCATAGAATTTATTGTCCATGGGACAAAGAGCACCACAATGCCAGATTAGTACTGCTCCAGTGAAAGCACACAACTCCCAGAATGAGAGTAAAATACAATTCTATTTATTTATCTATTTATTTAGGCTCCCATAGTCCCTTTAAAATTTATTCATGAGGATAATCTTCATGCCACTGGATGGAAACCTTGGAAGGCTTCCCAAACTTTTAGATAATAAACAATGCTAGTCCTTCTTTATGGTGCAATCAGGGTCTCCATTATGAAATTAGATTATCTTGCTGAAGCTAGTAATCATTATTTAATTATAAGTAATTACTCACTGAACACAACTTCCTTCCCGTGTCCCATTAGCACTTTAGGATGGAGTATGTGTAAACTTCTCATCCTTTCATGGTTGTATCTTCTCTTGTAGTAGCTGGGAAAGGATAAAGTGTGGATTACATGGCTGTAGGCTGTGTGAGTCAGGTAGTGGTTAAAATAGTCTCTTTCTCCTAGGATGTTCAGAAATTCCCATCTTCGGGCACTTCTAACTCTTGTTGAGAGCGGTTGCCTCACTATGATGGGTGCTCTTTCTGGTCCTAATAATTCAGCAATCAATACCACTTTCTTGATGCTGAGCTGTCTCCACTTCTCATGTTGACTTTTTTAGACAGGACACTAGACAATCACATACCAGCTTTCTCTTTTGCAGGTTCACATCTTACACAAATTTCTTGCCTCAACTCATGTACTTTTTGGCTCAACAAATTTTAGGGGAACACCCCCATCTCAATCAGTTTATATTCTGCCTTCATGTGTTCCCAGTGTCTGTCAACCTCCAATTCACAGTGACCACCAAATTAAAGAAAACAAATCAGGTTCTTTGAAACCAATTAAAAACATGTCTCAGAGAAGAGAATTTTAAGCGTAGAGAAGCTTGAGAAAAATAACAAAACATTGGTATCTGCTGATTAGGATCTCGAATAAGCGTGTAGCATCTTAAATTTCTAATAGACTTCCTTCAGATTATGGTCATTAACACCAGAGTTTGAATGAGATTAGTTTATTCAAGCTTTTTCTTTCTTTCTTTTCTGTTTAACAATTTCAGTCATCCTTTCATGTGTCAACAATTTTAAAAATGTAATACCAATTGTTAAAATCAATTTTAGTGAAAGTGGAACATGCATTTTGTTATAAATTTTCCCTAGCATTACGTATTTTTTCCCCTCCATATGTTGTTTACCCTTATTAGAGTTAAGAATCAAAAATAAAAACGGTATTTTTGTTAAAGAAGAAAAGTCATGACTCTTGGAGAATATGATGCCTTAGCTATCGGTAGTCTTCATTAAAATGCTCCTCAAGTCTCTTGATATTTAAACTTTTAATTTTATTTTAAAAAATAAAAGTACCACAGAGCTTTCAATATACAATACTTTTGAAAACAATAACAAGGATAACTACTTATGGAATGAGCTGGACAAAATGGAATGTAAGCAGGAAGTTACTTTCTTTTCTACCACTGTTTTTTAATGTTATTCTGGGAAGTTACTGGTCTTCCCTAAAAGATTATGAGCTTTTTAAATCAGAATGGTATCTTGTTCATTCTTCTAACCTCAGGCACATAGTAGACTTTAAAAGGAATTTCCTGAATAAATACCAGGTGTGATCAAACAATATGGTGAATGTTTAAATAAATTTTTAAAAAATATATTACACTAAAAGACACATTGCCATTAATCCCCCTCAAAATACTCCCCCTCGCTTCTAACACACTTATCCCCTCCTTCTTGCCACTTTCTGAAGCAGATCTGGAAGTCCTCTTTTGTGAGTGTCTTTAGTTGTGCTGTCGTGGCTGCTTCAATGTCCTGAATCATTTTGACTTTGGGGAAGAGCCAGAAGTTGCATGGTGCTAGATCTGGTGAATAATGTGGATGAGGACACACTATAATGTTTTTATTTACAGAAATTGCCATACAAGAAGTGATGTGTAACATGGAGCATTTTCATCACGGAAGATGATTAGCAGCACACTTTAAAACACACCTTCTCTCAACCATAGCTCACACCCGACTGACTGCACTGAACAAGTTGAAACTTGTCAACACACTATTACTAAGGTTCGAAGCGCTACTTCCTGTATTGAAGATCCCTGCCTTTCCGTTGGATGGCACATGGCAGCAGCATTCACTGTATTTTGTGATCACAATGGAAAGGCTGCAAGGCACGCATTGTTTCTGGTACGGTGATTTCTGCCAAATAAAAGCATTACAGTATGTTGTCATCTACCTTATTCACCAGATCTGGCACCATGTGACTTCTGGCTCTTCCCCAAAGTCAAAATGACCATGAAAGGTAACGTTTTCAATCAATTCAAGACAGCAGGCAGCTACAACAGTACAACTAAAGACAGGAAAGAAGACTTCCAGAACTGCTTCAGAAAGTGGCAAGAATGATGGGATACGTATGTTCAAAGTGAGAGGGAGTCTTTTGAGGGAGATTAATGGCAATATGTATTTCACTGTAACATTTTTTTATTTAAACATTCACCATGTTGTTTGATCACACCTCATACATTAAGATATTATAACATGATTTTGCTCATAAAGTATACATTGGCCATAGTTATCAATAACAGGTTCTCAGCAAGAGAATTAAATAATGAAAGTGGTGTTTGCAAAAAGTGACCAAGTGTTTGACTGCAGAACAAATTCAATGAGATACAAAATTAGAAAGTTATTTCTCTAGATGAGACTTTCTGTGCCAGGAACCCAGACCAAAGTGGCAGCACTGGATATAAATAACCATCCAAAAGATATTATAGAGGAAGAAGGGGGCGTCCTGCATATAGTGAATAAGGAAGTAAATGAAAAATTAATATGTGAAGTCTTACTCTCAGGACTTGGCTGAAATAGAGAGTAATAGCATGATTGCTATACATGTGACACATTGATGTAGGAATTTAAAAATCAAATATTAATATTTGGATTTTTAGACATTTGGGCATTTAAGTACACATTTCTTTTTCCTAATTTTGAAATATCAAAGTAGAGGGTTAATTAAAATTAAAAAAATATCAACATGCAGAATTATTACTAAGAATTGACAGCTGTAATGGGAGCCTAGATTGGGAGAAATATACATAGTGCATTTTCAAAAGCAGAGGAACCACACTGAGCTCTGAGTTTTTATCAGACTTAGAGGCTGGAGATGCGGCTACTTATCGATCATGTAGTGTGTGCCAGCTAAAGAGAGGAACTAGGGTTTAAAGAAGATATGCCTAAGATCAAATGACTAGTAAATGCTATCAAACCACAGATCTGGGACTCATCCAAACGCTCTTAAAATGTCCTTTTCCCCACCAATGATAACAAAAGTAACACATATGGAACTGACTGAGAGAAGGAAAATAAATACAGGCTTCAAATGTACAGGTTGACTTGGGAAGAAAACATTGAGGGTGATAGAAATAAAATGTGTTAAATGACCAAGCTGCCCAAACTATCCTTGAATAGCCATGCTTAGAAAAACAAGTCATTCTGCTTCTTGGCCATCATTAAATAACACAAGTTATCCATGTCTTTTCTAATGATTAAAATTCTTAGGTTTTATAAACAGCCCCCCGCCCCCACCCCAGTACTTCTAGCAAATTTGTCTTGAAAGATTTCCCTAGCACTGCACACTCAAGGGCTCATGTAACTGACAAGATAATGACAGGGGCAATTTTACACTGCTAAAAGACTGCTGTGTTTGATCTCTCCCAGTGCTGATTTCAGCAAAAGAGGGGCAGATGTTCATTATGTCAAAAAGAATGTGAAACACAAAATATGATGCCAGTTTCTGAGACTTTTCCATTCAAATCTTCTCCTATCAAATGACGGAATATGTCAAAATTATAGTCAGAGAAAATGAAATAAATGTTGGTTGATCTCAACCTAAGAAAGTAGTTACTGTTAACAAGCTTTGCAATTTTACAAATCCCCATTTCTGTATAACAGTACATGATTTCATATTAGCCAGAAAAGATGACAGTGAGAGGGGTGATATTCGCTGCAATAAAAATGATCTTCGCTTATAGAAGGCAGGTTTTATTCTTTGATTTTCCATTTGATTCAATGCTCAAGGCAATGAAAATGCTACAGTAAATAAAATGCATTTCCATTGCACAATCATTTGTAATTTTGTTTATACCAGCTGTGAATGACTTCAGGTTTTCAGAAAAGAAGTGATTTAGTTGCTCGATATTAAACTGCTTGCTATATTGCAAACAGAAGAAGGGAAGAGGTTAATTTAGAAAAACGTTAAGAAAAAAAGTTCAGCGAAGGAAAATGCAAGGTTTAGTCAAAATAGACAATTTGGAACAAATGACAAGGAGCAAAATACACTAATTGAAAACCAGGCAGGACATTTTTCCATCTCTTTCTTTTTTCGTAAACTGATTAAAAAAAAAAAAGTTAATTAGCAAACATCGCCAGATGAACTCCACACTGGGAGTCTAACCTTGTAATTCCGTCATTTTTTAGACAAGCAGGGAGTTTAATGGGGGCACCATTAAATTACAGATTCATAATGATGTGTATTGTCAATAAACCAGAATCTGTTCAAAACACTGCTTTGTAAATTTTGCATATTTCCAGCATTTATCTGCCATTTCACGTTTACCAAGTTTTTTATTCTGGTTAACAATCTCTTTTTCAAAATCAGGTGGAAATATATGTGTTTGAGGGCTATTAGAACACACAATGGTGACACTTATCACTGTTATTGTTCTTAACAGTTTATATCAATTAACCACAGTATTCTCAGTTATACAGAAAAGTGACGCAAGTCTGCAGCACCCACTAGAATACCCTGATGCAACAATTATTTATCTATTGCCTCCTACCTGGAGTGCAAATGTGCATAATGGGCCCTTATCTTTCCAAGATAAGGATTTTATCATCTTTTGGAGGAACCAGATTTCTCATCATGTGTGTTACAGTAAAATGAGGCATTTGGAATTGAAATGGATGCTTAGAACATCACTGATGCAGGATTTCTTTAGGCACGCCCTTCGGCATTCACCATCACATTCAAAATATCCCCAGCTCTTAATGATCTAGGGAAGAAATAAACACATATACTCATAGATGACTCACAATAATAAAAAGCAGCATTAGTCGAATGTGTATTCTGTATCAGGCATCAGTGCTAAGCGTGTTTATCGAGTATTTACTCTTTGGGGGTCCATAATTATTCCAGAAGGCAGCTGTTCTATTTACCTCCCATTTTCAGATGAGACAACTGAAATTTACTCTAAATAATTTGCCAAACATTATATAACTGAAGGAGATGGAGCTGATATTCACACGCATGTAGCCGCAATCCAGACTCTTATTTTTCCTGAGTGAAATGTACTTCCTCCCCATCACACTCGGGACTTGGAATGCCTCCCTGGTGACTATTAGGACAAGCATGATTTCAGTTTAGCTATCCTTCTACCACCCCAATTACAATAAAGAGGACAGCAGAGCCAGGATTATTCCATTAGGTGGAAAGAACAATTTCCCACACAGACTTCTTTCAGCAGGGATTCATCTCACACACTTTGGCTCCTGAGGCACCTGAAACAACATCCATCTATACATACATCCAAGCAGAACTGTTTCAGCTTTGCCCAAATCCTGTATATGCGTCTAGTCAGGAGGGCAGCTATGTCTGCGATGGCCAGGCTCCCTGGGGATGCTTTGGCCGTGACTACCCATATGATTATGATTACAGATTTCATGTTGGCAAAGAGAAAGCATATTCTGACCAGGACAAGTGAACGAGAGAGGGACATGCACTCAGTACTGGAGAATTATACAACCTCAGAGTTGGAAAGGCACTTCAAGTTCACTATCCCTTCACATCAACAGTGACCCAATTAAAGAAAATTATGTATCCCATCACAGCTGAAAGAGAAACAAGCTTTTGTTGAGTAAGTCAGAATCTTATAATTATATTAACGGTAATACATAGTTGTCCTTTTTGGTCTGTTACATGTTCCAAAAGTTGGGAGTAAAGTTACAATATACTGCATAGAAAGGTACAAATAATACAAAGACAACACTGACTCGGGTGTATCATCTCAGCTGGTGCTGGGTCTTGCTTCCTTTTGCTTCGATTTCTGATATTCTTACCTTCCGAACCAGCCATATCTAGGCACCTAGGCAAACAAATCTGGCAGCATTATTTCCAGCTCCAACACTGCTCTGGGCCACCGATACCCACAAGCTAACAAAGCAGTGATTTTCGCTCTTGCTATTTGGCCCTGGCCAAATTTTACTCCCTTGCCAGAGGTTCAGCCTCTGTCATTTTCACCCAGTCTTTTCAATGAGAGTTGTACCTGGGTTTCCTTACTCTTTGAAAGTTTTTCCACGTTAGATTTTAGCCTTTCCTTAAGGCCCAGGGCATCTGACCAGGACACCCACCTGATGACTTCTAGAAGTTGGACTTTTGTTTTCTGGTTGCCAAGTCATATTAGTGATACCTATTTAACTTCCATAGGCCTAATACACTATAGCTATCTCACTTCACTTACGATAACTATCACATCAACCATGTACAATGGGCCATACTTGAGCACTTGGAGAGTGTCACAAGCTCAAATTGGGAAAGAGATCCTTCCCTCTTACGATCTGGTCTAATGTTCACACACTTCTGAGGCCCCCCATAATGTCAGATTATTCTCCTAGGCACAATCCTACATTCTTTCCTTTCCCTGGTCACCCACCATTTAGGTTTCAATGTTTTAGTTGTTCTTCTTCAAATTTGAAAGAAGGAAATTTCTTATTATTCATCATTATTACAAAGAGCTTCTTTTTACCATTCTCCTGTACATAAAAAGAGGATTCAACTTCAGGAAAAATCCAACGAAACATTTCATACACAGGTGTAGTCCCTATGCAAATTATGACTACCATACTCTTTCACTTTCAAATATATTTCTAATATTTTAGAATAATATATTTCTAATATTTTAGAATAGTCTTTATGTTAAGGAAAATCCTTAATCTTATCAGCTAAGAAGTTTTAAAAGATGGCTTTTTAAGTCCCTCGTATTATCCAGAAAATAATCTATTTAGGAATAAAAGTAGCATTAGAAAAGTGGTTAAAGAGGCTTTCCCTGAACTTTCTCCAGTGCATAAGTCTCTGTACAATTAAAGAAATGAACTGTCTTTAAATAGTCTAATGGCTTTTAGAGGCACTTTCATAAAGCAACACTTCCTTCTAGTTATTTGATGCACTAAGTGTATCTCTGCTCCAGTAGTTTCATGTTGTGTGCCTTTTTCCTAAATTGTTTTTCTATTTGCATAGGTACCTTTATAGCTATAGATAATGCACATTTATAGCCATAGATATACAGTATATTTTGCACAATTAAAGAAAAACTATTTTAAATCTAGGGAGTTTAAATGTAAGAGGTTTAGTTCCCAGAAATCCTTAAATATGCTTTTCTAAACTGTTTTTCTAATTCAGGGTCTCTGTTTATTTTAAATGGCTTTTGCTTTCATTACCTGAATGTTTATATGGGTTCATTTCAGATGTTTATTCATATACTGTCATTAATAGCTAATATTTAATGAATACTTTATTAGTGGCTTATACTGTTGCAAGTACTTACATGTATCAATTTATTTAATACTCCCAAGAACCCATTAGAGTAGGTGCTGTTATTATTCTCATTTAATCAAAGAAAAGAGGAAAGAGAAGTTAAACAATGTGTCCACTGCCCTGGTAGATGAGGAAACTACATCCCAGAAGTCACACAATTTAGTATTCAACCCAGTTCTCAAGTCAGAGGTCAGAGTATTAGTCTCTCTTCTCGCCTGTCTTAGTTGAAGAACAGAGAATCTTAGTAACTTAGCCAAAGCCGCCTAAGTAGTGGTTGATGGAAGTGAAATTTCAATCCAAATCTTCTAACTCCAATCTGAGCACAGTGTCTTATTTTTTCATAATAAACTACTTACCCTAATGCCATCAGAAACTATGCACTCCTTGATGTAGTCATAGAACTGGGCATTTTTAAATACTTTTGTCAAGAAAGATATTGAGGCACTTTTTCTAACACTTTCTCCACCATCAACTCTATTGACATCCCCAATTGGAGAAATTCATTGGGGAATATTTAGGCATTGCACCAAGCACTGTGGGGGCGGAGGGGAGGAAGGGGGGAAGAGAGAGAATGGATTTTATTCTGCTTCCACCAGTAAGGTATCAAGGGGAAAATCCTACAATTTGGGAGTCAGACCATGCTGTCCCCTTACTGTTGGACTTCCTTACAGGCCATACCAGTACTAGCTGGTCTTTTGTTGGTTACTTCTCTTCTTTTCAACCTCCAACTGTAGGATTTATCCCTTGGATGATTCATGTCTCTAAACCTCCTAATATTTTCTCTAGCAGAAACCCAGAAACATCTTATTTCCTCTGTAGCCCAGACTCATACCTCCATTGTCAAATCCGTACAGCCAAATCTGCATGCCAGGACTTCCTCTTCCTCAAATTTTCACTACGCACAGTCTTCATTCATATGATGAAAACTCCATTTCTTCCAATTTTTCAGTTCAAAACAAAACAAAAACCTAGTACTCATCCATGGATTCTCTCACAATCCATATCCGATTGGTCAGGAAATTCTGTTCATTCAACTTTTAAAAATAAATCCAGAATCTGAAAACAACTTGTTCAGTTCAGATTTGGGTCCGGGTCCCAGCTGTCCTCCTTTATGGCCTGGACAACTGCAAATACCTCTCTAATCAATTGCCCTGCTTCCAATCCTCCTCTCCCCCCACGTGCATCGTACTCTCAACGCAAAAGCTATGATGATCTTTTCTGGTCAGACGTGTTTCCATTGCTGTGTTCAAATCCTTCCACTGGCTCCTCCATTTCTCCAAGAGTAGAAGCTAACTTCCCTAAAATGACCTACAAGATTCACTATGACCTGGTCAACGTTACACTTTTAACCTCACCTGCTACTACTTCCCTCCTCAACAATTCTCGCCATGCTGGCCTTCTTGCTACTTTCATAACATGTCAGGAAAGCTCTTACCTGGAGAACTAGCTATGCCATCTGCCTAAAATGCTCTTCCCCAGATAACAGCACAGTTTACTCCCTCATGGCCTAAGTCTTTACTCAAAGTCGTATTTCAGTAAGGCCTACCCTAACCACTTTATATTAAGTTGCAACCACTTCTTTTAACTTCCTAAGCACTCTTGATACATTTGCACTTTAAAATTGTTCTCTACTATACCTATTATATACACCATAATATATGCCACATGTTTATTCTGGTTCCAAGCATGCTATTTAGACTGATTACTTTAATCCATGCAATGATTCTACAAGGTAGGAACCCATTATAATCCCCACCTAAAAACCGAGAACACAATGACACAAAGATTACGCATCCTATTCCATTTACATCACTAGCAAGTGGCTGAGCTAGAATTTAAAATAGTTTGACTTGAGATCCAATCCTCTTAATTACTGTTCTGTGCTGCTTTGAGGAGGCAACATGGAATTTACTTCACTGTAATCAGTGGTAGGTGCAGAGCGACCATGAGGGCACCCAGGAAAGACACCTAAGGAAGCAAATTTTCAGCTTAAAGTTTAGGAATTGGCAAAGATAGTTTCCAAAGAATAAGAGTTCACTCTTGAAAGATTCAGTGGTGTTAGGCCAAAAAAAAAAAAAAAAAGAACAAGCAACACAGGAAGGAAGAGGGGTCAGAATAAATATAGGCAGAATGCCTGTCATTCTGGCATGTAGGGATGATTACAGGAAGTTACATTTTTTTTACTTGACTATAAAATGCCAAGTTATAGAGAGCCATGTATGCCATCCATATGACAGAAAATATGAAAATACTAAAAAACAGAAAGCAAGGTTGTTGGTGTAAGTGGAGATTCCCAGAGCAGGCCCCGACAAAGGTATCTGTCTATGTGAAAGAGCAGAAGACAAGTGGGAAACAAAGGAAAGGAGAACCAAGGGTGGGGTACCAAGTCAAGGAGCATGAATTTGACCCAATCACCCTGGGGAATCCAACATGATTGGCTTTGAAGAAAAAGATACAAGATAAAAGAGCTAGTTTAATGTATCTCCTGGAAGGTTTTAGGAAAACTTTACTAAACAAAAGATGCATTTCTAAATATATAGGAACTGTGTGGACCTCACCATGTTAGGCTATTCCCTACGCAGGGGGAAATGCTGTGTGTGAGGAAAATTGTACCTTCTTAAAGCTACACCTTCTTGAGGGCTACCCTAGGCAAGCTGCCTGTATCTGGCTAAAGTGTAATGAATACAAAGATGATGAATAAGCTTAACTAACAAGTCTACCTCCAAGCCACGGAGGTCCTTGAAAGGGAGATTTCCCTTATTGCATCAGAATTGGAGAGACCTAATTTGGTAGTAGAAAGACTATTTATGCAGCATTTAACTATTTATGAATGATTTTTTATTGGTAGAATGTAGTGTTATCTGTCCTGCCAACTCACAGTATTATTATGATAATCAAGGGTAGACAGAATATTAAGAAACTTAACATTGTATAGTACGACAAGGGTTGATATACACAGAGTGCGTGATTTCTGAGTCAGAGTTTACCATCTAGAAATTCCTACTGCAGACCCTTTAGCACAGCATCTTTATGTTCACTCGGTATATTTGCATGTGTGCATGTGTGTGTGTGTGTGTGTGTGTGTGCGCGCACACGAATACAAGTTTTTTCCCTTCCCCATAGTGTAAGCAGAATAATGGCTCCTAAAGATGCCTATGCTGTAATTCCCAGAACCTATGCTATTTTACATGGCAAGCAAGAATTAAGGTTACAGATAGAATAAAAATTGTTGATCAGCAGACCTTGAACTGGGGAAATTATACTGAATTTTTAGGTGGTTTAAAAATAATGATAAGGGTTCTATAAATTTGTAAGAGGGATACAGAAGGGGATGTATCAGGGGAATGCAATACGAGGAAACCTCAACTGGCCATTGCTGGCTTTCAAAGATGGAAGGGGGCCATGAGCGAAGGAACAGCAGGCTGAATCTATAAACTGGAAAAGCAAGGGAATGGGTTTTCTCAAAGAGCCTCCAGAAGACACACAGCCCTGCTAACACCTTTGTTTTAGCCCAAGGAGATCCATTTTTGGAAATCTGACCTTCGAAATTTTCAGATAATCAGTTTTCATTGTTTTAAACCATGAAATATATGTCGTTACAGTGGCAACAGAAAACTAATAACCATATAGGTAACAGAATTTTCCTGCACATAGATTTTGCATTGATGAATATAACCTTAGACTTTTGGAAAATACAATTTTGACAATGTGTTACTATGTAAAAATATGTGAAATATTTTTATGACCATTCAGTAGACTAAAGAAATAAAGGCAGAGCTGTATAACATCTGCAGATGGAAAGAGAATGTTGAATGAGTGAGCCAATGTGTGTGGAATTTGCCACGCTGCTAAATATATTTTAGGGTTATTATTGTTACTGTTACTATTATTATTATTGTCGTTGTTGTTGTTGATGTTGTTGTTGTATTGATGGAAAAGAAATAATTGTCTGGGAAAGGAACTTTAGAAAACACATATTTTCCTTTTCCATTGATTAAGGTCTTTAGAGAGTTGAAAAGCATAGCAGTTGAGGGAATCACAAATATATTTATTTTGAATTATTATAATGGATGCAAAAGCCCCATACCGGTGAGAAAAGAGAATTCCATATTGTGACAAAAGAGAAACAGTTAATAGATCACATCTATTTTTTTTCTTGTTTACAGCCAATAAAATATCCAACTGTGATGAGTTTTGATGCCATTAATATAATGCTCAAAGAAAATTAACACTCCTAAGCACAATGATTTTGTCATAAGTGGAGATGCAGAAAAGGGAGAGAGAAGAGGAAGGAGACGGGGAGAGAGACAATGGGTACTGGCACCATCTGTCAGTGTGCTAATAGTTGCTTCTATAGCAGCAGCAGGTTTAAGTCAAGAAAATCAAGCATTTGGATGATTCACCATTGCATCAGCTGTTGTCGTTTGCATTTTACTTTGGCTCATTATCTTTATTAGGGAAAGGCAGTGAATATAATGCTGCTTATTCAAAGCAATTAATGAGTGAGGGGAAAAAAAAACATACAAAACCTACACATGACATTTTAGAGACTAATAAATGATAAAAGCAAGGAGAAAAGTTGCTAAAATAGTCACATCCTTTTATACTGGCATATTTTGAAATTGAGACTTTGAAAATAAGAAATTATAAATATGAGTTAACACAGAATTGGGATTGTTCTAACAATTGACCATCCCTTTGTTCAGGTATCTAATATGAATTAACCTTAAAAACTGATCAAACCCAAAATTTTTATAGCATGTCATCAGCTCACCTACCGAGTTTCCCCGAAAATAAGACCTAACCGGAAAATAAGCCCTAGCAGATTTTTCAGGATGACATCCCCTGAACATAAGCCCTAATGCGTCTTTTGGAGCAAAAATTAATATAAGACCCGGTCTTATTTTCGTGGAAACACAGTATTCTCCATATTCTCCATTCTTTCAAATGTGACCTTTACACTCTGACTGGGATGAATCAGTAAATGCTTCATGCTGGGACTGTTTATGTGCTTATCTAAAGCATCCACCTCCAAGATAATTATAATTTCCATTCCAGACTTCTGTTAACAGCCTATATAAAAATCACTGCCTCTGTGAAATTATGTTAACATGACAGAAGAGAAGGTGTTAAATAATGGGAAGCTTAATAACGCAGTAGTAGGTGTTAAATAATGTTAAACAGTGTGGACAAAGAAGGAAGCTTAGATAAAGAAACTACTCAGAGATTGAATGTGAAAGTAAGAATGGGGTGGTCAAGGTAATATCTAGTGAATGAACGATATAGTATGAATGTTCCAAAATTAGCAATAAAACCAAATAAATTAGGAGAAAATATATACTACTCACCAAACTTCAACTTCCTTACATATAAAACCGCTCAATCGTGTTTTTTAAGAGAAACAAATCATAGTGTTTACATGAATTTGAAAAGATATTCTGAATTACCTCATTTCATTCATATATCAGTAGCGGCATTCTCCACTTTTATACTCCCATTTTAACATTTGCCCAATACAAGGAACTCCTGCACTTTCTCTTTCACTGATCCATGAACCTAAATGTGTGCCAATGTCTTTGATGAGAATGGCTGCTCTGAACTACAAGCTTCTTATCACAGCGGTGTATGGACGACACTTAAAATGTATTCATTGAGTGAATGAATGATAGACTGAAAGGATGAAAGTCAAGTGCTCTGTATGGGTATTATTACATTCCCCTAACTAACAAGGGAGCAGAGCTAGACAGACAGGACTATAAATGTCAGGATAATAGGATAAATCACTAGCAACTTCCAGCGACACGCAGCAATGTACATTATAGGGGTTCAGGACGAGCCAGCCCAAGATGTGCCTCAGTGGTGTGTGGGTTATTTTGAGCTAAAGGCAACCAAGAGCCTACAGGCTCAAGAGAAACTTCTGCTCTCTCTCTTAACTATCTAGAAGAATTTAAATTAGGAGCCTGTCTCATAACAAGAGTTAAAACCAGAAATTCCTTTTTACCTATCTATATGGTAAGGCAAACTAATGATTAGTGAACCTGTGCTCTCCCTGACATTACTTTGTGCAGCACCCCTCCACCTCCTCCTCCACCACCACCACCACCACCACCACCACCACCACCACCACGGGATCTTACCTCATCACTAGCTCAGAATGTCTTATATACCTATTTTCCCTTTCTGTCTCGGAACCTCCCCTGACGAGGGATCTCTTAAGCTCTTATGTATGCAGGGTTCCCATATGTATGTATGTGTGTATGTATGCATTAAATTTAGTTTTTTTTTTTTTTTTTTTGTTACTCTGTCTGATGTCTATTTGATTATTTCAGCCGACAGAACCTTGACGGAAAAGGAAAGTTTCTTCCTCCGCTACAACATCATTTAGACTAGGGGTGTCCAAACTGCGGCCCACGGGCCAACTGCGGCCCACAATCCATTTTTAATTGGCCCGCAGCAAATTCCAAAAATATATTTAGTTTACTTAAATAAGCCAGCTGAGGCAATACGTACTTCACCTCGAGTGAGTGGCCCGGCTGTTTGTGTATTTTACCGCACATGGCCCTTGGTGAAAAACGTTGAAAAAAGTTTGGACACCCCTGATTTAGACTTAAGTATAGTCATAATATAATTGAAATATACAAGGAATGTAGGCTCTGTGGCCACTGGCTGTAATCCTGAAAAGCAAAACATGCCTTACCAGAAGGTTCGCACCTTTATGGAAGGCGGCCAAAAAATGTATGTATGTTTCAATTTTTGTGCTCGTAGTCTTGATATGATTTTATTTATACTAGAGAACCAGGCACCTTTCCAAACTTTTCAGACAGAATATATTAATTTTTTTTAAAAGGAAAATAGTTTTATATTATACACCTTTAAGTAGACATAGCAACTCTGTAGTGGCATCCAGGATAGCTAAGAAAGCAAGCTAATACGTTTTCATGTATTTTCAGGCCAATTTTAAATTGACAAAATTCAGAAAACAAAAGGGAACAAGATGAAGTAGTTAATGAATAAAATAATCACTTAGCTGCATGAACTAATGAGCTACATGTTTGCCAACATTTTTTTCCCTATGCTATACTTTATAGACGCAATAGGGACACGTTCATCTATCGTATTCTGACAACATTTTATTGTAGACTGTTTGACTCCTAAGGCAGTGAGAAATAAGGCTAAGGAAATATCACGTTTGTTGTTAATCAAAAACAACACTGTCTATGATGCTATCTGCATATAGTTGTTTTTGTGTGTGCATATTTATATACTCACACACATGTAAATATACATATATACATACAGAGGCATACAAATACTCATATGCACATATATATCTACATATATAGCACACAAACATATACATTATATGTATATACCCATACATAAGAAAGATGAATAGTGCGTAAAGTTTTGTAGGTAATGACTATACATATTCCCTTTGAGACTGGTAACCATTCGCCTCTCAGGGAGCATAGTATAGATTCTTAAAGGATGGAATTGCTCACTTACTGTTGTATTCTAATATAGTTTTTCAAGTACTTTTCTTTTAAATTTGGTTGCATTGCCACAGAATCTCTTTTAAAAATTAGACAATTTGATCTCCCGTAAACAACTTATGTGCTATTCTGAGGCCAAAATTTGAATCCCAAATTTGTAAAAATGTAGCTTAGCAAGTGTACGGTTCTCCAAAACGGGGAAAAATAACTCCTTAGTCAAAAGAGAAGAGATGCAACAAAGTATATCCTTGTAACAACAACAATCTTATAATTTATAAACTCTGTTTTCTTCCACTATAGCATCTCTTTTATTCTAACATATGAGAGAAATTCCAGATATCTACCTGGCTTTCACATGGAGCTCTGAATGAGGTCCTCCATTCTACCACATGATATCCTTCTTTCTTTCCTGTGGTTTCGGGTTTCCTCAAATCTTACTTTGGAGTCCACCAAAGTAATATGATATTGTTGCACCATTATGCGAATTGGGCTGGATCCCGTATTTTTATTTAGTTAGGATCTCCTCTATTACAAACTCACCTAATACATTTTCTCATTTCTTCTTTGCAACAAATCTGCCAGGTAGCTATCATTTCTGGTGTAACTATGAAGAAAATTGGGCTTTGAAATATTAACCATTAAAAATGTCCAAAGCCAACCTAGACAGGTAGGCTCTGGTTCTCTGCCATCTTTGCAGCTTAGGTATGCTTTCCTTGAAAGATATCCCTCGCTGGGACTTGGAATATGCCAGAAACATCAGTGCCAGCTATGACTACCAGTCCTATTTCTTTCCTTTAGGGTACTTTCAAACTCTGTCCTCCCAATGCCCCCCTCATTACTACATGGAGTAGACCAGATACCCAAGGAACTTCAAGACTCACACCAATGGAGTCCTAATCTTGGCTTGGAAAGAAGGTCTCTCTCATGTTATTTCTTTCCTAACATCCTTGAAATTGGACCACCAGCATGATGGTGACACTTGGATTTTGGGTTGCTTTTACTCATTTTAGACACAGGCCTCTGAGCTATTGTCCATCAGTCACCCTGGACTTGACTCTTGTCCCTTGTCTATCTATGTTCTGACCTTGGTGCTATCTCCAGTTTATAGTGTTAAAATCTGAAGGGTCCTAATAGCATCTTTTATCCTGTGGGACACCACCACTGGCACCCAGGACAGTCACCTTCCCACCTTGCAGGCTCTATGTCGTATGTCAGGCAATCTTCTGGAAGGAGACACGTCTATCACTTACGGCTTTTAAGACCTTCACTGTTTAAAGCCAATGGATGCTTATGATTGGTGTTCTCTCTTGACATCCTGATCCATGTGGAGACTTCATACTCCACTAGGTTTGTCTCAAGAATTGCCAGATAACGGAAGGATACTCCTTGAACAAATGAGAGGGTTATGTGGAAGGCAGGAGTGTGGTTAATATCGAATGAGATCACACTCTAGAATGCAGTATTTTTGGCCTAAAGACTTCAACAGATAGCATGATTAAAAGGTGCACTATTCTAAGTTTATGATAAGACATTCTGAATGGTTAATTTAACATGACCAGAAAACAAATTATGGTTCACATTTTCCTTCATACTCCAGATAAAACTCACATTTGTGGTCTTTACCAATGAAGCACAGAAGCAACTTTTAAGAGAGTCACTGCAAATCAATAGTCATTTGTGGCACAATGCATAATACCTCATCATATGAGTGATAATATAACCAATAAGAAATAAACTGCAGAGGTAAGAAGATCTACTTTGCTTCAATACAAGTTAGTTCTATACATTGTTGAAAATGACAACAAAGAACAGGAATAGTTGGTTCTTGGGTTCAAGAACCAAAACAGGAAGAACTGGTTCTGGGGCACGTTCACTGATTGGATGAAAACAAATACCTCTCTTCTACCTGTTATTCTAAATCTTTATTGACAAATCACTATACCTCATGTTGACCTATGAATTTTTAATACAGTTTTTACTCAAAATTTTTATATAGACCAGGGCCCCACAGGAATAGTTTCCCAAGGTTGTGCATGTCCTAGTGGTGGCCTTGTCTCAACATATTGCCTTATATAATCTTTGACATCTTGCTACTCAGACACTAGTTCCTCCCCTGATGCTACTTCTAATATAGCTACTGTTCTGAATACAATCAATGCCATGGAAATGGAAAAATAGTCACAAACCTCATGTATATTATGCTGTATCATGTGGGTCAGAAAACACTGAGACTTTTTATCACAAATATTTTAAAGAGATTTTAATGAATTATCTCCCATTTAATATTCCTATCACTCCTCCGCAGGTTGCTCTCTCAAGTCTAATCTGGGTCAAAAAAATATCTAAACATTCCATGTTGTTTTGTGGTTGCCTCAAAAACATCATTGAAACATGTAGCCTTGAGACAGAAAGTCACCCTTTTCTCCACCCAAGTTCTGAATCAGTGAAGAGAAAACAGATAGAAATAAATATAGCATCTCTATCACTAGTAGCCACTAGGTTAAAGGGCTCTAATTCTTACCTTATAATCAGCAAGGACTACTGATCCAGTCCCAGTCATAGCTGAAGAGTGGTGATCTCTTGAGATGCCATAATTCCCGCTAGAACGTATAACATGAAGTGTGTATTTCCTGCAGGGTACCTTCTCAAAGCAAAGAAACTGGAAGGCTGAACCATACACACTCAGCATCCTAACCCAACTCACTTATCAGGAACTTCATATATTTTCCCTTGAGGAAGGCCAATGAGGGTCAATAGAGGTCCCAAGTGTTACTACTTGATGTCCCTCTGAGTGGCTGAATTTATGAGATTCTATCCAGACAATAATAAAATATTATGATAGAAGTCCTGGTAATAAAGTATACTTAAAGGTGAAAAAGTATACCCCTCTTTCTTTTACCACAACAAAAAGCTAAAATCAACAATACATTTTTTGAGATTCCACTTGGTGTCATAACTTTTAACTGAAAGAATAATATTTCAACCAACCACACAAGTGGAGTTGTGAAATGAGATAATATATGCTAAAGGATGGTCTACAAATATTGTGAGAAGAATATTAGCATGATAACAGTAGCTATCAGTCAGAAAGATTGATGAAAAAGAAAAAGGAAGTATTACTGACTTCAACTTTCACATTCTAAATGACGATACTACCATAATATAAGCGGTAAAATTAATCAGTAAATCAAAGAAGCCCTCCCCACCAAAAAAAAAAAAAAAAAAAAAAGATACAGAAAGATAAGGAAGGACAGAATAAAAAGAGCTTAAATTGTAGGTACTTGCCACCATCTGAAAAGACCCCCCCCCCCACTTCACTGATTTAGCTAGCATAACTTACATCAAAACTAGTGTTTGAATTCCATACAGCCACGTGAATAAGGGATAAGTAATCAATGAACTATGGGCGACATTACAATAGAAAACTTGAAAATATCTTGGTGGTCAGTACCATGCCATAATTTCCCCAAATAGCCCTAAAATACAGGTAGAAAACTTGTCTGCTGTGATCGAGACAGGAATTAGTCAAAATTAAGCCATTCTTTGTACCTTCATGCACCTTCTATCAACATCTTCCTCGTGAAAAGAATCATCAACATTGCAACTGTGGTTCAGCAAAGAATAATTACCTAGAAAATACACTAAATGGTTTTGTTCCCCTGAAAATGATTTTCCTTTCAGGCAAGCTATTTTTTCACCCTGGATTGAGAATTTTAGTGATTGTCTTTGAAAGCTTTACAATCCTAATAGTACCATTGGAATAAATCACTGTACGTGTGGGTATGATCTGTTGATTCTTTTCTAATAACCCTAAGTCTCATATCCAAACGGTTGCATTACAGGATAGTACGTTTAAAAGAACATACGGCACAATGCTGTATCAGACGCCAATGCAACATGATGAAGCATGAATTCTTGGTAATGAGGTTTTTTTTTTTCCCATTTGTACTGCTTTTACTTACACAGAATGAAAAAAAAATAAAAACATAAGACAACTTATTGTAGGAAGGAGAAGAAACAGCAGCTGAGAATTCCTACATGAGAATACTGGAAATATAGAATCAATTCAAGGCATTTTCTATTTATATTATCATAATGTCACTGTCATGATGAAGAGTTTCCTTAGCTAAAATCTCTAACAGAAGTGTATGCAGACAGATCGTGACAATGACTCTTGTCTTTTGAACTCATCCTCAAGGAAGGAAGATTAATTCAGTTCTACTGTGATGCAGGTTGTTTATATTCCTCGTACTTGGTCAGTTAATTGATACTTTAAAAACAAAAAAGAATCTTGAACTCTATTTGTTAAGCAATTATTTTTACAATGAAATAAAAATTAGGACAGATTAATGTTGTCACAGCAAAATTATGCATGCAAAACTTCTAACTGCAATTTTTTAATCTCTCCAAACATGTGCTGCTAAGTGTGATTTCTTTGAGAGAACCACCATAGATTGAAGTAAATTGTTGTGTTTTTCTTAGACACAGAGGATCTGGATATCAAATATAACAGGTGCTCCTGCAAACCAAACAGAATTAGAAAATTCCCCGGAGGCACAGACAGTCTTTTGATTTTCCTATAATACTGATTGAAACAAATATTACTAACTTAACACGGTATAGGTGAAATCTATTATTAGACACTTGGAAAATTATATTGCATTACAAAAGGCTTTCAGTACTTTGAAAAAACTATATATCTCTAACATAATTTTTCTGAGTTTTTGTTGTTTCATTATTTTTATTCTTAGATCACAAATCCTATTTTATTACAAACAGTTAGAGTTGATTTAAAAACAGAGATTTACAGCCAACATCCATTGTGTAATTTCTGTTTACTTACACAAGACTGTCTAACAAGAAGCTTACATATAGCCCTTTTGGCTCATTTGTCTCCTTCCAGTTCACACCCCTGCATCTCTACTCCTACTTTGGAGCAGCACTGGTAGCTTTAAAGGATATGGAGAAAAAAGGGGACAGGTGCTATTATAGGGGAGGAAAAAAAATTTCCTCAACTTCCTTAGGGTCCCTGGATGGGTCTGAAAAGTGAACTGATACAGACAGATTAACAAGAGAAAAAACATACACATTTATTTAATGTAAGATTCATGTGACATGAGAACCTTTAATAAGGAAATGAAGACCCAAAGAAACAATTAGACCCGTATATTTTCATGCCACGTTTGATGAAGAGTGAATACTCATGAAGGAATATGATAGGTTAAGGAGTATAAGGGAACTGTATAAAATTGGGGGAAACCCATCGAGGTCTGTTTGTTAGGATTCTTTGATCTATTTGCCTTCAGAGATAAAGATGCTCCTTTCCTCTAGCTACCTGGAAGGCACCTCTCATGAGGGTTATCTGACCTGTTTCAGGAAAGAAAGGTGAAGAGGGAAAGAAGTTAGAGTGAAGTTCCTGCTTCTGCTGTTTTCTCAAACTCCCTCGCTTAAGATACTCAATATGCGAAAGCGTCATATTTTGTGATAGCATGGCATGTCCTGAAGCCCATCGATGTCCCACCTGACATCTTTTACTCTTATTTATCCTTAGGAAAAAAGAAGTTGGTTGTCAAACTAATGAGTCTTTTGGACCTTCTCCAAGTTTAACAGTGAAGGCAGAATCTACTGATCTTAAGGGACTGGACTGTTTACCTCCCATCCCTGTAGCTCTGACTTAACATCTACCTCTCTGTAACTCCTGCTGCCCTGAGACCACCTCATAGCCAGCATTGTACCAAAACTTTTTGCTAAGCATAATATGTGGCATTTTTTGCTTGTTTCTTTTTAACCCATTGATATACAATCTACTTTTTCTTCTGTCAAAGAAAAATTACACTGGTTGGGTTAAAAATGTAAGAAAAACTTTATTTACAATGGTTGCAACAAGTGAGAGAGACAGCAGCACTAGGGGAGAGAGAGTGAGCTCAAATCCTTTGAAATAAAAGGAAGGAGAGTTGTAAGAGCTGATGTGAGCCAGCACTTAGAGTGCTGGAGGACACGGGGCGTTAGGAGAATGGTCGGTGTGAGTAGGCCATCTGTGTTTGCTAACTGGTGCTGGTGGAAATTAGACTCCTATCTCTCCCACAGAGCCTGGGAGATGGGAGTACTATCTTTTTGAATGATTACATTTAAAAGGGATGGCTCCCAGGTCTTTGAGAAAGAAATTCTTGGGTTGGAAAACTGGCAAGAGCCTGGCAGAAGATTTACATCTCAAAGGAGGAAAGAAAGAATTTAAAATTCAAAGTTTTCTAAAATAAATAAGAAAAGGGGGAATGGGAGGGGAAAAAAAAACCACTATTTAATGTTTAGCTGAGGGCGGGAAATCTGAAGTTACTGAAGCCATCTTGGACTATGAAATAAGAACCAATCTAAGGAAAGCTGAGAATGGGAGAAGCAAACTAGGCCCTAGAACTAGTCTTTGAATATTTATCTAGCAATATCCAGGGGAATTTTCTCTACATTTTTCATTCATGTGAAGCAGTAAACTCCCCTTTACTTTTGGATTTGGATTTTCTGTCACTTGAAATTAAGAGGCACCTAAACAATGTCAACTGTTCTCAGACACAATCTCAGGTGTGATGTTGCAATACTGCATTAGGTCCCAGCTAAACTGCAACCCCACTGCCTCTGGGAATAATAAAAAAAAAAAAGAAACTTGAAAACACTCAACTGATTTCTCGACTCCCTATCACAACCAAAATCAACAATGATATGCAAAATTGAGACCAGTATACATTAGATCAGGGGTGTCCAAACGTTTTTCAACAGTTTTCACCAAGGGCCATATGAGGTAAAATACACAAACAGCCGGGCCACTCACTCGAGGTGAAGTACATATTGCCTCACCTGGTTTATTTAAGTAAACTAAATATATATTTTTGGAATTTGTTTCGGGCCAATTAACAATGGATTGCGGACCGCAGTTGGCCCGCGGGCCACAGTTTTGACACCCCTGCATTAGATAAAAAGATGCGAACAGAAGCATCTCTTTTCTTTTATAACCTGATATAACCTGAAAATAAATATGTATCCTGAATGCAACAGTATTTTGAATGTTTATGGAAAGCTATGTCAATTGCCCTCTCTGGATTCCAAATCATGCTCAGCAGCTTACCAAGAGATAAGAAACAAGCCCATTAAAATGTGTTACCAAACTATAAGAACAGGTACTTTGAAAAAAACAAGCAAACAAACAAAACAAAACAAAACAAAACAGCACTGGCTACATTCAAATCAAGTAGGCATTTTCACTTTAAAGATTGCCTTTGCTTTCATAAATGGAATCGCTGTAAGTATTTATTAACCCTTGCCCAAAGTCAGCTTCTCTGAATAGGTACGGAATTGTTCTTGAGTTACAAACGTAAAGCAGTTAATATAGAGGCTAACACACATTCAGTCAACAGAATAACATCTGATACATGTGTTACTGAATATATTCAGGGGGAAATAAGGAGATTTTCCTGATTATAATGCAAAATAAAATGTACTGAACAGCACAATGGGCACTGAATGATAAAATGTCTGATAGTATACATGAATAACAGAAGCTCAGGGAATGTTTTTTAGCTTAGGTAACAGCAAACGGCAAATTGGGGAAGTATAAGTCAACAGAAGCGAGAGGGCTTTCTGGGAGAATTATGAACAATGGTACAATCAAATCAAACTGTTCTTAAAAATTAATGTAGGAAGCAAAATTTCTTAGTGGTTACAGAATCAAATTGATGAGTAGCTATTATCGTCTTTATTAACATATGAACAATTGCATCTATTCAGTAATGTAATTAGTGCTTGTCATATGCTGTGTTTTAGACATGAGGGGTACACTAATACACAAGATAAACTGAAGTAAGTGTCTGTCTGCATACAATCATACACAAGTGGAGGAATACAGAAAATAAATAAAGGTATGTCCCATAGAAATAAGTGATACGAAGAAAAATGCAACAAAATAAGAGGATGAGAATGGAGCTGTGATACTTTGTGGATTAAATGATCAGCAAAGATTTCAAAGACGCTAAATTTGAGGAGAAATTTAAATGTACAAGGCAGTGGGATGTGCGGATATCCAAGGTAAGAAATCCATCCTGAGAGCACAGCCAAGTGCTAGAAGTGTGACAGCTATTAGCACAACCACAAGAAGGCCAGTGTGGTTAAGGTCAGATTCAGCAAGGGAAAGAGAGACAGGAAATAAAGTTGGAGGAGTGGGACCCAAGAACCAGGCCACGTGGCACCTTGTTCTCTTCTGCACTTCTCTTCCAATCCTCCTCAGGCCGTCCAGACCCTCACCTGTAGATGACCTGGCGATTATTCCCATTCGGTGAGAAGCTGTGCAGTGTCTTTGGGTGTAAACACTCTTGGGTGATTGATAGGCAATGCTGGTGATGGCTGGTGTTTTTCTGGTGGGTTCTCAGTCTTACTCTGTTCAGAGTTCTCCTTTCTCAAACTCTCAGACTTGTGGATTCTTTCACTTAGGGTTCAAGAAAACCCAATATACTACTAAGCAGGAGCTTTCCAACTCCAGCAGGTGAGAGACTGTTGTCCCAGTTTCCTGCTGAGTGTTGGTACACCCTTCTCCCCATCACTGAAGAACTGTGTCTGGATATCTAAAGTGAGCCTGGCAGGCAAAGCACTCTGATGTAAACGGGAGGTCAGGTGAGGACATGCAGGGCAGGACACCTCTTAGCACTAGGACAACAATACTGCCTCGGATTTATAAAAGATTCTGGAAGGATACATGTGAAGTGATTGATAGAAGTTATCCCTAGCCGGTTCTGCAGGGGCAATGATATGGCCTTTTAACTGTATGCCAATTTAAAGTTTTTACAGTTTAAAAAATAATTTCCATGTATTAATTTTGTAACCAAAAGAATAGCTCAAACAAAACTGCGCTAATGAAACGCAGTACTGAAAATACCATTGAAAATGCAACTAAATTGTTGGTGATAAGAGCGAAAGTATATGTGTTTTAAGGCCTATGGTGACGTGTTAAGCCAATTTGTAAAGTTAATGTGTTGTGAATTCTAAGCAGCTTAAATAGAAAACAGTGACACAGGTAACAGATATCGCTCACATTGTGTAGATAATGTTCGTTACGCAAGTCGGTAATTCACATTAAGTAAAATAAATCAAGACGGACCACATAACTTTTTCAATATTTTTTTCGTAAGAAAGTAAATCTCTTTATTTTTCACTTTTCTTTATAACGCTTATGTCTGTAAAGCTACTAGATAGTATACATTCTGTAAATTTAAATGTAACTGAATTAAGAGCTTTCTATTTGAAAAATAAGAACAAGCAGGCAGAGACACACATTTCTCAAAGTTCTAATGAAAACACTTTTCTGCAGTAGGAAAAATCAATGTAAACTGGTGACTTTTGCATCATGCTAAAGTGACCCATAAACCTCTATATTCCTCATAGTAAAGCGACGAATTCAGGGATGTACATGTTTTACAATCATTTCGATATATCCCCTTTTGTTTGAAATGTTAAGTCCTCTAATCTCTTAAGAGCTTCATTCCTCATATAACCTAACCCTCTTTCTGCATTATCATCTCTCTTCTTTTTTTGAGTCCCTCCCATTAGCATACAGCATGTCCCCTACTCCAACAAAATGCTCCTTTGACCTGTATAGCTAACACCCAATTTTCTTGTCCACTTTAGAAAAAGAAAAAAGTAAATCTCAAAATAATTGTCTCTAGACTTCTTCACATTTTTTTTTTCCTGAGTACACTTCTCAAGGGTACTCATGACCTTTATGTAATCTGATTATGTCTTCTGCCACCTTGGAAGTTTCCTGTTCTTGGCTTTCCTAAGACAACACTCTTCTCTTTTTTTCCCCCTAAAATGTTTCTCCTTATCAGTCCACTTTGTTAGTTCCCTCTTCTTTGCTCAGCTTGTAAATACTGGAAAGCTTGGTCCTGGACTAGCTTTTCTTCTTTACTTGCCTTTACTCTGAGGTAATCCAGTCCATTCTTATGGAGGTCAATGCCATCTAAATCACTGCCCAGATAGATTTCATCCTAAAAGTCTCCTTAAAGACTTGATATTTCCACTGTTGGTATGCTAGGTATCTCCTACTTAACCACAATCATCATACAGTACTCCAACCTGTCTCTCTCCCACTATATGATGCCACCCTCTGCCCAGTGGCACACACACAAAAATACCAGTTTGATTTCATTAATCTTTATACTCCTTCATTCGTCACTGCTCCCTCCAATAGCAAGACGGCTTTGCCTTCCAAAACAACAACAACAACAACAAAAATCCTGCTCTTTGTCTTTTCTCCATCCTCACTACTCATTCACCCTCATCTCTTTATTCCTGTGTTCCTCTCCAATAAATTTTCCACATAGTAGGGATAGAAAACTTTAAGAAATGTAAATAAGTGTATGATTCTTCTCTACTTAAAATATTTGAATATTTTCTTACGTATCATAGAATAAAATGCAAAATTAGTTTCTTGGCCTAGAAGATGCCACATGATCTGCCAGTTGCTTACCTCACCAAACTTATCTCATACCCTTTTCTTCTTCATCAATTAATTCCTGTTATGTTGTCTTCCTTATAGTTCTGAAACATCGTGTCTTGTTTCTTCCTTGTAACATTCTTTGTCTAAAAAGCCCTTCTTAAAAGGGCCTAGAAAGCTCTTTCCACAGTTGATTATCTCTTTTCATTTAGTCCAAAGCTCCTCACGACAATGACTTTACCTTACAACCTAATTCAAACTAGCTTCTGCCACATACATCCCACCATACACTCATAAACTCATGCCCTTATGGATAAAAATGGTGAAAATCTACGATGAAAATCAGGAGGCATAACAAAGTTAATTTTCTATAACCCTGAAGACCTCAAGCCTCTTAGCATCAGCCTTTCTTTGCTGTTTTGTTTCATCTTAATATTATCCTCAATTGAAGGTTAATACATTCTCCTTTTTCTTTTAAGAATGACACCATTACACCTTAACTTTCTCAAATCCTGAAGAAATGACCTGAATAGATACCTAACACACAGCAGGTATCCAATGACAAAGTCCGATTGTTCACTTATGTCAAATTATCTGTATTTCTCTTTACCTTTGTCATACTCCAACCTCATATGAGGCAACAAGAAATGGAGTAATGTTATGAAATAGGTTACTTTCGGTCATATTATGAATAAGTACCTCTTAATCTCGCTTCTGCACATAGTTTAAGAAAGTGGGTCATTCGCAAAGTACATATTTTCTATAGAAGTTGACAATTTATATATTATATTTACTCAGTATAGGCTCTGAAACATAGTGAAGGATCAATAAATGTTAGTTGTGGTTGTTGTCATTACATGTAGTCATTATTTTTATTTTTATTACTGACATATTGCTTTCTTCCATCCAGCTAAATCTCTGCTTGGGGTATATCTAACATCAAAAATCAAACTACGACGGTCTTTTTCTGAAAATCTTTATAGGGACTCTTATTTTCTACAAGGCTCAAATTCAGCTCAATTTCACCCTGACTCTCTAACTGCATTTCTTAAAATCTCAACCACTTGCAGCCTTCAGATAAATGCACTTTTATCTGTTGGAGATCCAAGCTATGAACTTTTACTTTTCCCTGACTTTGTATATATGATTTCTTCTTTCTGAAAAGCTTTCTCTCTTTTGCAAAAATGTAAAGTGCCACTTATCATTTAACAGCAATCTTAAATGCCACTTTTTATAAATGATGGCACAATGGATAAGGATTTGCACTTACTGTGCATCAATCATATTTCCTGAATGAGAATACTGCTAAATATAAGAGATAATTTATATAATACCTTATGAACTAGCAGGTCCTCTCCTGAATCGAGGAACTCTCCAAGTTTCTATAGGAGGACATGCTCATTGCAGCTTTGTGCAGGAGAATGTTGAAGGCCACCCAGACAAAATGAATAAATGAAATGTGCTAAACATACACAAAGAAATAATTTGAATAGTCAAATAACATATATGTTCATTGTTATTGCTGAGTTGGAGAAGTAAGAAACGATCTATAGAATAAAGGCATTATGTAAATTGAAATACAAAAGTTTTTTATTCAAGGACACAACTATTAAATGTATTTGAGTGAATATCGATGATAAGGAGAACAGTAGAGAAATAAAAGAAATCTATACATAATTTCTAATGCCCAAAGTCATGTCACTATAATATTTTCTCTCCATCTTCATTTCTCTTTCTATACCTATTATCTGAGTGGTATAGTTTAATTAGTGAGATCAATTTTTCTCAGACAACAATCTCTACAATGACCATGCCACAAATATCTGGGAATATGTGTGTAAAGAAAAAAAAAAAGAAAAAAAAAAGCAGATAACTGAGCTGGTTTTCAGAAGTACTGAATTAGAATCTATTCTAACAGAGCATAGAAATGTATCCTTTGAACAAGCAAACCAGGTGTTGCTGAGGAAGATACATTTTGGAAACCTCTGACTTAAACTATGGTGCAAATGAAATCAGTCACAGACATCCAATGGACACATTTCTCCATGAGGTGCAGTGAGCCAGTTTTCACCTTGCCTAAACCTTGAGTAGAGTAATTATTCAGTAAATGATTGCTCAAAGAATGAATGAATGAATGAATGAATGAATGGCATTATTTCACAGAAGATAGGTTAATATAATCAAAGCTATCAGAAAAAAATTTAAAAAACATATATTTAGATAACACTTAAGCTATACAATTATAAAGCTCTAAGTCCATCTATTAATCAATTGATGCACAATAAATATGTATTTACTATATAGATGATATACATGCGTATGCAGTAAATATACACATATACATACAAATGAGAAACTTTTCTATTTTCTAACACCATAAATTGACAGTATGCACGATTCCAGAAGACTAACTGCTAGTATAATGGCATACATTTTGTCTGTTGCTCATATGCCCAAAATTTGTATTAGGTATTTTTTTTTTAATCCAACTTTTCTTAACATGATTGGTAGTCAATCTGGGATAGATTGGACTGAGACTCTGTAACCATAATCTGCCCATGACTATATAGGTCAAATTCACTGGGGAATTTATGCCAATTCAGACAATTTGAAAATGTTCTTTCAGTTGAATAGCTGTGTTCAAGCACAAGACATGCTGGGATTTGCCATTTTGGCTGCCATCACAATTACCCCTATCAGTGTCTATGCACAGATGCTGAATATGGGTAACTATTACTGGCAGGTTATGCTGGCGGCGCACACAAATGAATAATCATTGGCTCATGATCACCTCAACTCCCCAGATCACTGGAATGGCCCAGCTGGGCTGAACAGGAAGTCTGGCTAATGAGACGGATTGTTCTTGCCTATAGCAGTAATGCATAAAATACAGGATTTCACAAAGCTGTCTTTTTCAAGTTTATCCTCAACTTTTAAAATTTAAATCTTTTTATTCTCATCTTATTAATGAAAATGTAATGACATTATACATACAGCGTGTAGGTAAGACAGACATTCAGTTGGGAGATTTAAGATTTTGAAACTAAAACGGAATATTACTTTTTCCTGTGATATGTTGTACAATTATTAATGAACAGCATCAATCCAGCTGCTTATTGTAAAATTGCCACTCTTGCACGCAGCCTGCAGTAAAACAAGGGACACAAAGACCATTATTAAAATTGAACAGAAATCTATTTTTGAATAACCCAATCTGTGTAATAGCAGTGGAATAACAAAGTAAACATTATGAGTGAGCTTTTCCTCTATATTTACATTTGCAACCTTTCCTCTACACCATTTCACAAAGTTTCTGAGGATACAGCTTCCTCTTTATATTTTAATCGCCGATCTACAATTTACCTGCCACTAGCACTACAGTGATCTGTGAACGATGTTCAGCAACTGTTATTTCAGTGTGAAGAACTAGATGGTGGAATGGGGAAAAAAGATGGCTTTAATGTGTCTGTATCAGCAAGGATGAAGGTACAATGTTCCTAGATTCTGTGAACCTGAGCAGTATTTAAGGGAAAGAAACATGTAACCATTGCAAAGATGATAAAGTAAGCATTTATTCATCCCTTCAAAACCTGACTGCTAATCCAGTGCCCGGGTTTCAGGGAAAGATGTTAAATGTTTTAAGACTGAGATGGTTTAAGAGTATAATGCAGGAAATTTCATAAGGCCTTTTATCTTTGACATCCGTATATAATTTAAAGGAGGTTATCACTCTAATTAGGAAGTCATTAAGAGTTTTTCCTTTAAGTTGCTTTCTTTCTACCAGAGGTACATATACTTCTTTCATGAATAACGTTGTTGTTATGTTATACTCTATAATAATCAGATTTCTATTTTCCTTTTTCAAAGTATGGTTGTTCATATTGGCCTCCAAGATATAGCAGCATGCTGCCTTTTCCTTCTACCACCCCAGTCTCTATTTAGCATTCTTCAGCTACACCTTACATTTCAGAATGTCTCCTAGCTATAGCTATCTTCAGTCCTAAATAGTCAAGTGACAATTCAAACTGGAATTCCAATACAACCCTAACATTCACCACCGTTACACAATCCCCATCTCTGGTGGGGAGATGGCATGGGACGGCACGTGACAGCGTCTGTATGTCATGTGACGGCATCTGTATGCACGCAGGTCACTCAGGAAACCGTGGACACATCATTGACTCCCCCCGTCCCTCCTTCCACACATGATATCAACCACCAAATCAAACGGATCTTCCATAATTCTGTCTGCGTTTCACAGTTCTGTTTCTCATTAACGTAGTAAAGCATTAGCAGCTATTTTGTACATTACAGCAGTGTGATACTTAAGTTGCCTGCCTTGGTCCTGGTGTTCTCCGATTCACTCCCCACCATGCATCCCAAATTATCCTCCAAATTCGATCTTATTTTTCCACTATAATGGCTCAGTCTACTTAATGCCTCAACACCTTGATATCTCACAATTCTCTTATAATAAAACCCAAATGTCTTCAGACGGTTTGCTAGGCCCTCCTTGATTTGCTTTCCAATCCAATCTATTGTTATTCTTGTGGTTACACTCCATACCCCATAAATAACTACCTACTTTGAATATCCCTGAGCTTCATTCAGTCCTTTGGCCTATCCCCTATTACAATAGTACAATTATCTGGAGCACTTTTAGTTTCTTTCTCTTTCTTCCTTTACATTTATAAAACTTTGAGTGGAGGGAGACCTCCCTCAACCCCTCGTATCCTACATAGAACAAAGTAGGTGTCTCCTAGCCTATTACTTCCCACATCATTCTGGATTTCTACTATTTTATTTATCATAATTTCATGAAAATCCTTGTATTATTTGGCCATCTCACCCATTGCATCTTAATTTCAGTGAGGGAAAAGTATATCTGAACGTTTACATTAGTATCTCCAACACCTGTCACAGGTCTAGACCTCTAATATATGCTCAGTGAATATTTTATATATCTATATCTATATCTAATCTCTATCTATCTATATACATATATCCATATATTATATAGATATATATGTATCTATATATTATATATAATATAGTATATTATATATGCATATATAGATATAGGTATATAGACATATATCTATATAGATATACATATAAATATGTTTTTCCCCTTGGAATGCTTTTCATCTAGTAAAGTACTATCATGTTCTGTAGCCTAGAGGCACTGCCTTTAAAAATGAAAGAATTATCCTATTTGCTCTTATAGAAATGAGTCCCTCTGACCATCCCAGGCCACTACTTATATATATATAGAAATATATAAGTGGCGTGAAAATATACAATATTGCTTTACCTTTATGAAAGGAGAGTAAAGGAGGGCAAAAAAAAGCTCAGCCAGATTCGAGGAAAGAAGGAATTTCGGGAGAACCATATATTTTGATGATATAAAAACAAACTCATGCAAAGCATAGGGAGTAAACAGGAAAACTGACAATTTAGTTTCATTGATGTTTTTAAAAAAAACGTAACCTGATTACTTTTAAAAATTCTAAGAGTCTTTCAGATAGACAACTGTATTTATTCAATTTGGCATGATTTTTCAATCATACCATTATCTTATTTAATATTTAGAAGAAACATGTGAGGCAAAAAGTTATTTGCACTATTATATGAATAATAAAATTGAAACATAGGGTAAAATCTTGATACAAACCATGAAGGCAGTACATGTGAGGTAAGACTAATACCCAGATCCACAGCTCTTAACCCCATTCTAAATTACAATAAGTTACATCAATGAAAAGTTAATTAGAATGTACTATATTTTCAACCAGCCCTAGGCACTGGATTAGACAATTATCCAATTCTCTCCATTGATCATTCATACATCAAAGTACAAAGTTCTTATGGTATAACCATGCATAATATATGTAGAAAATTTTCCATTTATGCAGAGTATTAGATTGTTTTGAAATTCTAAGACAATCAACTTTTATTAATGTCTTTGCCATGCAGATATGGGATAAAAATGAGAGCAGTTATAGAGCAGGCTGAACATTTACAAATTTTCAGCAACCAAATGATGTGCATATCTTGCAAGGAAGTAAGTATCTCCAAAGTGAATATTGCCAGTCTCCAAACTCATTTTCAATCCTGTAATCTGAGACACTTTTTCTATAATTCAAATAAGGTTTATACACAGTCCAGTTTAGAAAATGTGAATGGTCTTTCATAGCTATGATAGTTTTTCTATATTACTTACTTTGCGTCCATTTCCCCCTTTTTCTATGGCCATGATTTCAACTCAAGGTGATGTTGCCCTCTAGGGGACGTTTGGCTATATATGGAGATATTTTTTTTTATTTTCAGAACTGGGGAGAGGGTGCAACTGTCATCTAGTGGATATAGGCTACGAATACTGCTAAACATCTTCGATGCATAGGACAGTTTCTCATGAGAAATAATCATCTGGCCCCAAGCATCAACCATGCCAAGATTGTGGAAACTTGCTCTATGCTAATAACATGCCGATTTATTTATATCAGTGATGTGCCTAGTCACAAGATAAAATCCAAATTCATTAAAATTAACACATAAAGTCTTCTATAATTTAATTCCTGCTGATATTTTAATATTATGTATTCTCATTCTACCTCCTTGTTCTCAATCGTTTACCACTTTAAAAATCATGTCTACATCAGTCAAGGTAGGTTAAGATGTGGCACATTGACAAACACCACTAAAATACAAATGGCTTAAGACCACAAAGGTTTATTTCTTATGCTACATGTCCAATGGATGTTGGGAAGGTATTTTCTTTGTACCCACTAGGGATTCAAGCAGTTGGAGGCTCACCATCTGAAGGAGCTTCCAAACAAAACTGAGTCTTCAGGTTTTACTGTGGCATAAGAAGAGAGCATGGACACTGTACTCTGGTCTTAACTGCTTCGGTCCGCTAGTAAAACCATGTCACGTCCACTCACACTGGCTACATCAACTTGGCCAAACGAGTCACATGGCCTTGCCTATCTTTAAAAGGTCTTTTCCCCAGAAGAAGAAAGCTAGAAATCTCAGTGATTAACAGCAGTGTCTACCCCTGTTCTTTTCCTCCTTATTTCCAGGCTGACTCGTACTTAACATTTAAGATTAATTTATGCATTACTTCTTAGATAAAGCCTTCTTGATGCTTTTTTTTTTTTTTTAACAAGACGGTTAGGTCCTTCTCCTTGGCCTCCTATCCCACCTTGTACATAGGTTTTACAGCATTTAATCTTTGTAATTACAAAAGTCTGTTTATGAGCTTATCTCTTCTAGATTACTGGCTTTTGAGGGTAGAAAAGCTATCTCATTTATTCTTATATTCACAAACTCTATCATATATAAGATGCAATAATGAAATATTTCTTTACATAAACAAAACAACCAATTAGGCAAATTTGCAACACAGAATATAATATCATTTATTTTTCTCTCAAACCAGAGTCCATTGGCTCACTAGGTCAGCACTGACTGACTTAAAGCTCTGTCCATATTGCCTCCTTATCCCTATGAGGAAATGTGTCTCAGATCAAAGCAAATGAAGAGTTCACAGAGTCATAAGATATAAAATGAAAGCATTGTAAAAATGGTGTTGTATAAATTATATAGATTTTAGGGTACCCAGGGCAATGGTTTTCCTTTAAAAATACCATTGTTAAGTAAAGGTAAGATAAACTGTTGAGAACAAATTCTTGTTCAACCTGGATTGCCTTGAAGTAATTCAAGAGCCTTCATTTTTAACTGCAAAGAGCTTTCAGCATCCCCTGAAGAAAAAAAATGATCAGGGAAACTATGGTGAATTTAATGGGCCCCAAAGAAACCTAAAACAGTTTATAGAGGACTGAATTTTCTCCCTCTTGAAGATACAGCTTTATACATACATATATACATACATACATACATACATACATACATACATATATATATATTTGTTGTGAAAAATATTTCCATCATCACCATTCCATAAGTAGACTGACTTTATTCATAAATTCAGACTTTCCACTGAATAAGCATAGCTGTATGATTCAATCTAGGCAAAAGGTCACTGGGCTAAGACTCAAGGGACTAAAGTTCTTTTTCCAGTCCTGACAAGTTTAGTCATGTTACTCCGATTAAATAACTTAAGACTCTTTTGAGTCTTCCTGTTTTCAACCATACAAGTGGATTTAGTAACAGTTGTCCCATTTATAGTAGTCACCAGGAACAAACAAAGCTATGTGGATTAGCGTGGATTATAAAACAAACAAATGAATATTAATGTTTATTATCATTGATATAGTTAATAGTTAGAGTAGATTTGGTATCCTACCACAGCAAGTTACTTAACCTCTGCAACCCTTTACACATCGAAAATCAGGCATAAAATGTAGCAATTTATAGAAATGTTAGAAAAATTATTTATAAGTTGGGCATAATATATATTCAATAAATGGTATATCTTTTAAAATACAATGCCTTGAAAATATAGTACTTATATAGTACATATATATATAATATAGTATATATAATATTTATGTAGTATATATATTTATAGTATATATAATAAAATTAAAAAAAATAATTTATAAATGTATTTTTTTGGTTTTAAGTAACTAGACTGAAGCAAAGTTAGTATTTTCTATGGATTAAGAAAGACAAATTGTTTACCTTATATGTGGAAACTTAGAGTATCTTCTCTAGAAAAGAGAGCAAGCCTTTTTCAGTTCCAAAATAATATTATTTTACCATTTTAAAAAGCTAAGATAAATATACGTTTAATTTTAAAAAAAAGAAACACAGGGATACGAGAATTGTATAATAACTATGCAATTTGACAACAATTAAACCAGAAAGCTAGAGGACCTATCTACAGTGTTTCCCTGAAAATAAGACCCAGCCGGACCATCAGCTCTAATGAGTCTTTTGGAGCAAAACTTAATAGAAGACCCGGTATTACATTATGTTATATTATATTATATTACATTACATTATATTATATTATACAAGACTCGGTCTTATATTATGTTGTATTACATAAGACCCGGTCTTATATTAAAATAAGACCGGGTCTTATATTAATTTTTGCTCCAAAAGATGCATTAGAGCTGATGGTCTGGCTAGGTCTTATTTTTCGGGGAAACGGTAGGAAAATAGATAAATAAAAAAAAATGGAAAGGAAGAAAACTACAGCAACAAAGAAAAACAGCACTAGTAAAATGAGAATCTGAAAACTTCAAGCCCTGATTATTACTCTCAAAATCAGAAATTTGTCATAATGCACATTTTGTGTTATGCCATGGGAAGTAATATTTTATGGTGTTTTAAGAATGGGAACTCTGGAACCCAGTTCTACCATCAATCCGCACTATGCCTAACACATAATAAGAACTCAATAAAATTAGCTAATGTTACTCTTGACATCTTTCAAAGTCTGTGATTTTTAAAATCCTAATTTACCTACAGGTAAGAAAGAGACCTCTGCTGTTTACTCTCAAGCCCTAAATTTCCATCCTTACCGTAGGGATGGCAGAGTGAGACAAAGGAAAGAGAAAACTGAGAGGATCTGCATGTTTCCCCAGCTTGATGGAGCTTGCATTGGCCTGAAGAAGGAGGCAGAGTTTGGTGTAGATTTCAAAATCTTTTCATTAAATACAGTAGTTGTTCAAAAATACCTCAGGTCCCCGATGACTGTAACAACTTAATAAATATTAAATAATCAGTAAATGAGTTCCTGTCTTTTTTCTCTGTGTTATGGACAAAATACAGGGGTTCATTGACATCTGTACTCAAAAACCTACTGACTTGAGAGCACTCTTCATTTTGAAAGGTTCCACCTACCGTGATGTGTCAAAAAGCTGAAAAACATACAGAAACAAATTTAGGAATTCAGTCTTCTCTTACTACAGTCTAAATACCAACTGTTGTGATGTACCCTGGGATTTCTCTGGATTCGCTTTTATTGTCCTCTGCATTCCATACACACAAATATCAAACTGGAGATAATTTAGCATCTCATATGAGTCTTAATAAAGTAAATGTACTATTAGGAAAACTAGAAGCATAAAAATAGGATTGTGGATTATTTATCAATTTGCATCACTTAGAATAAAACTATAATAGATGTTTTCCCTTCTATCATTCTATATTAATTTCAAAGTGAAATTGGTAAATTATATTTTGCAACAAGTTTTATATTTTATTCATTATGTTTTCAAAAGATAAAACTAAATTAGGGTTGACGAAATTTTTCTTTATAGGGCCAGACAGAAAATACTGTAAGCCTTGTAGGTCATATGTAACCTTTACAAGCAGGCCATACTCAAATAGGCTGCTACCAAATGAGGCCCTCAGGCCATACATTGCTGACTCTTCAATTAGACTTTCCATACACTTTAAAATACCGGTGCTGAGGGTGAAGATGCAGAAGTGGGATATGTAAAATAGACAAATTATTTTCTTTTGGGATAGGAGAATCAGTGAATGAGAATATAGTGCTTACAGTTGCACTTAAATACAACACAGAGAACCAAAGAGTATCTATATAAGCAATGCATTGAGGGTAAATCCTTATTTCTGATTTTTTTTTCTCATGTTTCTTAAGCTCCATAGAATGCTCCTTCTAATTTCTCTGTTCATTTTGTCATTACTCCCTAGAAGTGTGTAGAGATGATAAAATTGCTAAATTTGGGAAGAAAAACTGGGCACATTTGCTGAACTCTCTCTCCCTTTCCCTTGGTGATCAGATATTCCAGGAAGTCAGAAGTCTCCTGTTTCTCCAAAGGCTAGCCCCCCTCCTGCCACATGGACAAGCTGGCCCTAAGGACAGCTCTTGCAGGTACAGGTGAGAGGGTGTGCTTAACTCTGTAGTTCAGTGTTACCACATCCACTTGGTTAATATACCTGGACCCCACCCTGGCCTCTATCAGTAACAGAGAAGTTCTTTGATCTTCATACGTCATTTTTATGTTTTGCGTCTCAAATTCTTTAGAACCCAAGCAGGGAAATGAGTATAATTTAAGAGCGGCCTGCCAGAAATCTCACTAATCACATGGTTATTATAATATGTGTCTATGTGTATTTAAGTTGCATTTCTTTCTGTCTCTCCTTCTCCACTCTGCATTTCACTTTATCAGTGAGTCTGTGCAGAGGACTAGACCTGTTGTCCTTTGCTGTGCTGGAATAGCATATGTTCAAGCATTTCTGGCAGCTGTTTCCATTTTTCCTGAGAACCCCGAGGAGTAGACTAGTCAATAGTTTGACTGTTCTTACTGTTTGACAAGTAAGACCATGAGGAACACAACAAGCTTTGGGTACTGTAGGATCATCACTATTTGGATCATACAAACCCGGCCACCTTCTGTTAGAGAGGACTCGGCAGGGCTCTTACTTCTCACTGTTTGACAAATGGGATTTTCTATGAAAGCTACCTGAGTTTTTACACACTCTGAGCCTTATTCTCTTGATGTGTTAAAAACAAACTCAGAGTAAGTGATGGGTATTCAAACAGCAGAAAACAATTCACTGGACTCTGAACGCAGCAGGGATTCCCCAAAGCTAGCACCCTTATTGTGTGCTCTGAGATTCTGTATTCACATTCCAAGCCTGAGTGGAGCAGAACGGGAGTTCTAGCCCATGGTGCCAGCCAGACAATGGCTCTATCTCCCTAAAATATCTTCACAAACAGAAACCCTCCTACATAAATACACAACATGATAATAGACATATGTGCTTCATCTTTGTGATGCCCTCTGTGTTATCCCACAGATCTGTCAGCATCTCTCGCTTCTTGGGGCCAGCCTGTTTACCTCCCCCAAACAAATCTCACACCCACAGCCCAACTTAATTCACCTGTGGTTAAGAAATCACTGTTTTCCTCAGTGAGGCATCAGATCTAATAAAGTGGCCACACCAAACGTAGCTTGTTCCTCAGTCTGAACTGGAAAGGTGGTTCTGATATGCAGCAGTCACTCTAATAATTTCCCCGGGCCTAAGACAGACTTAGTAGGAGGAGAACATATTCTGAGTTCAAGCCACAGAGAGCTGTTGAATGGCAAAGTTTTGCTTAATTCTGTCATTAAGGCAAAGTTTTAACACATAAACTGATGAATGTGAGGATCATGGGGACAGAGATAACATCGTCTATAGACTCAGACATATACCGTTTGGGTTTTCATTTACTATTTCTTTGATGAACATAATTAATGGGATTAAACAAACTAAGTTTTATCATATGCTTTCCTCTTTGGCGCCTCAGAAAGAAACAATGGGGAGTGATATCATCACGATAAGGCTCAGGTGATGGCAACTTCAAGCAAAGCATAGTATAAAAGAGCTCTGGATTTTGATGCAAACTCAGATTAAAGTTATAACTCTCAATATAAGTACACATGTCCCTAGTCTAAGGAAAACTTAAGACAAAACCAGTTTAGCACAACCCACTAACGGTGTTCTGCCTTATATTTCTGTTTCCTATGATTAACTGATGAACTTAGGACTCACTTTCCTAAGCACAGGGAAGAAGCTAACTAAGTACATTTTATTAATTAAGTCAGGTGTCCTCTGTGTATCTCTTGGTCCAAATTTTCCTATTATAAGGACACCAATCATATTGGATTTAGTTCCCATCCTGACCTACTATGATCTCACCTTAAGTTGATTATATCTGCAAATGCATTATTTCTATATATGTCACATTCACAGGTTTTGGGGAAATAGGATTTGGGGCAGGATACTATTCAACACAGCATAAGTGGTATGCAGAAACATTTAGTGCTATTAAAAGTAAAAGTGACCCGCTTTAAATCATTAGAACTTGCTCTGGTACTTCCTACATGAGTGTGGGCTAGTGGGGGGCCATTTTTCCAACTTTAGCACAATGTGTTTGGACTAATGTAGAACCACCATACTGTCACTCTGAGAATCCATCATGAAAATCAGCACAAGCAGGGATGCATTTTCACAAAGCTTCATCGGTAATGTTGATGATGGAAGGAAGGCAAAAGGAGGTAAAATAGCTAATGTATTTTGGTGGCTGAGAGGAACTGTGTAAGAAATACCCTTCAGAAGCTTACAGGAAGAGTTGAAGAAATTCTGGGAGGAAGTGAAGTGTGGCGAGGGGGCTATATGCCCATCAATAGAAGGTGGACACAGTGAGGTCACAATAGAAAGAGGAGTATGTTTACAATAAGATGAAAATTATGGCCCTGGAGATGGAGGAGATGCATTCTTCCAAATTTTCCTTTTTTACAACCACAACCAAAACCAAAACCAACACCAAACCCTGGAGATAACACAACAAGAACATTCTGAAAAGTAGAAAGAAGGTGGCACTCTGCCAGGGTTCTTCATACAGGGTGGTGAATTCCCTAAATTACCTTATGCTCCCATATATCAAGTAGAGACTTCTGGAAGCCTCTAACCTAGAACTGCCAATCCGCACAGACAGGAAAAGTTTCAAGAAAAGTCTGTTTCCCCTAGCCAAAAGACCTGGAAAGTGTGGCCTCACAACAGAAAACCTTTTTGGCAATACCTATCCTACTACAGCCAAATGTGAAAGGAAAAATTACCACACTCTACTTCTGAGCTGAGTCGGAAGCTGATCTTCCATTTCCCCTACCATCTCTGCATGGAAGCCGACAGTGGTATTCCTGATCTTCTGTCTCCTGTTCAGTGGAAACAGAAGGTGCTCCTCTTTATCTGTCAAGGTGGTATCAGTCCCCTAGTGGGGCAAGGAGCTGAGCTCTAGGTCATGAGCTTCTGCTCCACCCTGCAGTAAAAAATCCTGTGAGTCATCGCTCTGCTTCCTTCCTCCACTGTTTTGGCTCAGTGGGGAGCTGAATTTACAACCCCATTCAAGAACAACATGGAAGGGTGTGTTCGTGCCTCACTTTCACCAGGAAATAGCTATCTTAACTACCACTCCAATGCAATATGAATTAACTCTCACCATTTTTGCAGAGGTGGTGTATTGAGGGTCCAATGGGAAAGTGAACTTACAAACACCCCCAGCTCTGGCTTGCTAGACTTCAGCAGGTAGAATGCATGCTAAACAAGAGAATTAAATAGGAGTCAGAGTTTTGTTATATAATATCCATTGCTGAATGAGTTTAACAGTGGAGATGACAGAGTACAGACTCTATGAACTTGAGGACCTGTTCAGATTGGCCCAATCTGAAAAATCAGATGACCCTAAAATAACAGCATCAAAAACCTGGGGGGCAATAACAAATTTGATAGTTTGTATCATTAGAGTTCCAGAATAAGGGAAAAGAGAGAGTGAGAATAAAGGAGTATTCAAAAAAAAATGGCTCAAGTCTCCCAAACTTGTGGAAGAACAAAACCTATAGACTGAAGACACCATGCAAACTAGAAAAAGGTAAACCAAATAAATATATGCTTGAACACATGATAATTAAACTTTGAAAAATTAAAGACGATAATCATATTTTGAAATCAACCAGAGAGAAATATTGCATTACTTGTAGGGGGATACCAATTTGAATGACAGCAGATTTTTCATCTTCTTCTAGAAGGAAGTAGCAAATATATTTTTCAAGTGATATGTTTCTTTTCAAGAAATAAAAGAATTGTCAACTGTGAAATCTGCAGAAATATTCCTGGATTCCTGAAAATATTTTTCAATAATGGAGAAGAAATATGGGCGTTCTTAAACAAAGGAAAACTAGGAGAATTTGTTGCTAGCAAATCCACCTTTATGACTAAAGAAAGTTATCTAAACAAAAAGGAAATAGTAACAAAAGAGAGCATGAAACTTCAGAAAGCAAAGAATATTGAAATGGGTAAAAATATGGGTAAATATGATTTATGATCAAAAGATATGGTGAATGTTTAAATAAATTAATATATATATACATATATATATATATATGTATATATATATGTATATATATATATTACAGTAAAAGACACATTGCCATTGGTCCTCCTCAAAATACTTCCCCTCAATTAGAACACACTTATCCCATCATTCTTGCCACTTTCTGAAGCAATTCTGTAAGTCCTCTCTCCTGAGTGTCTTTACTTTATCTTCCATCATAATAATGCTCTGTGTCACACATCACTTCTGGTGTGGCATTTCTGTCAAATAAAAACATTATGGTTTGTCCTCATCCACCTTATTTACCAGATATGGCACCATACAACTTCTGGCTCTTCCCCAAAGTCAAAATGATTCAGGACATCGAGGCAGCCACGACAGCACAACTAAAGACACTCACAAAAGAGGACTTGCAGAACTGCTTCAGAAAGTGACAAGAATGATGAGATAAGTGTGTTTGAAGCAAAGGAGAGTATTTTGAGGGGGATTAATGGCAATGTGTCTTTTACTGTAACAATTTTCTTTTAATTTAAACATTCACTGTATCTTTTGATCATACCTCATACAATAAATTTAATGAGAAATGTCCTTAAATATGCCACATTCTTTGCTAACACAAAGGAGGTGATTCTCCACTTTAATATTAATGTCAGTATATTTCATATGTCTCTCTGTACGTATGTTTCTCTGTACTTCGTGTTGCAAATTGTAGCATAGGCAAATTAAAACTTAATCCAAGCTGCCCAGGTTCCATGTAAAATTTCAACACAATAACCCCATTTATATGGATATAATTTTTCCAATTTTCCAAGCCTTTAGAACATAATCCCAAGTAAGATTTGAATGCAGATACTTTTGAACATTTCAAATAGTTTTTCATATTTTTTGCTTTATATTGAACTTCTGATCATCTCACATATAAATGTTTAATTGACTGCTATTTAAATGATCTCTCATCAAATTCCATCAGATTTTTAATGTCCTGACAAATTATAAGAAGAAAATTAATGGAGACTGGGGGTTGAAGTATGGTTGGAAATTTCTAGAAGTAGCATTCCATTCTAGGAAGAAAGAGGAGAAAAAATTAAAAAGTAGAAGCAAAGTACTGTTGCACCTATCTGTAAACTATTAAAGAAGACAGAGAAAAATATATAATATCTGTAGGTTTCCATCAGTAATAGCTTGGATGCAGTATGTTTAGTTCTATGCAAGGGTGGATTTGGGGGTCCATTTTGAGAAAATATGTTTAAAGAATTTTAGGTCCTTTTGTTAGCTCAATTTTATAGAATATCTGAAAAACAGAGTAAGAAAATCAAACATAAAAAAGAGACACAAGCATGAGGCTGGAATTGATAAGCACACATAATAGCATGTAATAAATAACATATGAACTTATGACTAGAAATTGTTTCAGACCAATTTCATTTCCTTCTGTGACAGTTAAAAATCATGTTCATTAAGCCAAAAATAATAGATGTTACTTTATTGTGCTTCAAGGAGGCTTTTTTTGCACATCTGTATTTGCATGCTTTTTAATAAAAATACATAAACCCTCATTATTGATTGTCAGGCTTTTAGTATGGAAAATACAAAGGGACCATATAAAAAAGTTGAAGTTCATTTCCCATTGATTGTAAAAATACATACTACAAAAAACAAAAACAAAAAAACAACCCTTCTATTGCAGCATCACTTTGAAAAATTTGCATTTTATTAAATACTACCAGATCTATAACTTAGAAAAAAAGTTCAAAAAAAATAACAAGTATTTCAAAATCATCTAAACCTTTCAAAAGTAACATTTTTTTCTTAAAAATTGCAATATATTAGGTGGAAATCTTTATATAAGTACAAGACAATAAAGTATTGCATATGCTATAATGCAAATATTAACAGGAAAAAAAGACAGGAAGGAGTGATCAATTCCACATGGAAAAGAGACAGAGTACGTGATGTTTGAGGTGAGTCTTAAAAGATCATCACGTGAAAAATGAAGGCTGGAAATTCTACGTAGAAGGAAAAAATATGCAATGCAAGAGTACTAAGATATAGAGCTTTTTTATTTTATTTTTTTTCCTTTCGTGTTAAAATGTCTCTATATGGTGTTGAAGTTAGAAGAGAAATCTGGGCTGGAGGTAAATGTTTGCAGTATATCTACATGTTGGCAGTGGTTGAAACCTTAGGTGGGAGTGAAATCTCCAAGAGACACTAGAGCGTCTTCCCTATCTTCCCTCCAAAAAAAAAAATCCGAAGAAAATGTTAACATTATGAAAGATGCAGAGGAAGAAAAGCAGCCTGCAAAAGAGACTATTACTAAGGATATTACTGAGGATAAAGATATGATTTTTGAATCTGATGATACAAAAAGCCATAAGAGGGTTGTGGAAACCTAACATTGAGCGGTAGTTTATAAAATCTATCATTTGTACTGAGCTTTAAATGTTACGCAGCTATGAGGTTAGCACTGTCAAGTGAGACAACAATTAGTCATCTATTTGAGGGCCAGCCTTCAATGCGCTGTTTGCTGGTGGAGATTTTTTTTTTTCTTTTTTGTTTTGCTTTTGCTTTTGAGGAGTGTGGTCTGGGAACAATAAGGGAAATATAAGCATCACACATTCTTTAAAAGGCGAGTTGGAGTAGTTATTTGAGGGTTCATGTCTTATGAAGTGGACATATATTGCTTGCACAAGAGAAATAAATGATTGATTTTAGTTTGGTTCAGGGCCAACATTTACGACATAAAAAACAAACTAAAAGTTGTGTGCATCATGCCTTATCCTAGGCTAACTCACATCCTTACCACAAGAAATAGTAACATTAAAAGAAATTTCATGTATTTGCCTATGAAGGATATAGGTAAATTCTTATCATGAGACTATAAAATGGCATATTTAAGTTTTATCGAGCCTAATAGCCTCAAAAATGCTATTTAAAATATATTAGGATTTTGTGTAAACTTCCCATGGGTATATTTTACAGAAACTGGTAAATCTGGGATACAGGAATTTTAAAATTATTTTTCACACTTTATTTGGTATCTTATTTCTTGCTCTGCTAGACTGCTAACAAATAGCTGTGATACTCATTTCAAGAGTAACTTTGGAAACTAGTTGCTTTTTGATTTATCTCTTTGAAAACAGAGCTTAGAAGTTGTATTTCTCTGGTCAGAACAATCCCTTTGGGTGTAATTCAATTGGAGGGATAGGGAAAGATCTTTCCCCTGATTAAGCAGAGTGCATACAATACTTTTCCATAGGAATCTCTTACCTGGACATAACATGATCTCAGGACATGGAGATCAAATTCATGACTATGGGAAAAACACTAATGTATTCATTCTGGAGAAAGCATATTTTTATTTATATGGCTACATTATATAGTTTCCTAGTCAAATACTTTGATCACCCAAAGAACAAAAAAGTAAGAGTTCTGAAGAATACAGGCATGAAAAGTCAAGAATGTGGACACTAGGGATTTGAGAATAGTAATCTAGAATTCCAAGAGAAGTGGAATTGTGTGGCTGGAACAAAGGGAATGGAACAGCATCCACATGCTTGGAGAAGAGTAAGAGATACGACATTTATGTGTGGAAGTAATGCTTCTTCCCTCATCTTGATGTTTCCTTCCATAAAGAGTATTCCACCTGAGGCTTTATACTTCTCACTTCTCTCCACCACTTCACCTACTGCCTCCAGCCCCTAGGGGGAATGAATGAATGGCTTACCTGACATGACAGTTGAAAAGAGAAACTAGTACAGTGTATCCAACCTTCTCCTCTCTCTCTCTCTCTCTCTCTCTCTCTCTCTCTCTCTCTCTCTCTCTTTTTTCCCCCCTTAGGGGGACATTGCCTGATGTGGCAGCCCACAGAAGCAGGATGGACCTCTCACCTAAAATTGTGTTTGGATGTTGACTCTGATAATCAAACACTCAAACACACACACACACACACACACACACACACACACACACACACACACACACAACATGAAGAAAGTAGTCACATAATGAGGCTTTCTGGAGAGAGCAGGTTAGGCTCCCAAGCAGTTCCTTAAATGTCTTGAGAAAGCCAGGATCAGCGAATGGCTTTGGCTTTTACTGAGGTCAGAGGCGGGTTGGGCGAGACTTCCTGTGTGCATGCTCAGGCTGGGGCCGGCATGGTTCTCCCAGTGCCAAAGGATGGAGCCCCTGGGCTTTCTTATTGGCTAGTGAAACAAGAGTGTAAAAGGAACAGGTAGAGTTGACAGTCACCAGCAAACATTAAACACAGAGTCCAACTCTGTTATATCGTCACAAAACTGTACAGTTGCCTCTTCTCCACCATGTCTTAAATCCCACAGCGACTGGCCTCACTGGCAGGGAAGACTGGTAGGGCCCAGCTTACATGTAACTGGATTCATAAGGTCGCCTAGTTCTGCATTCAGAACAGGTGCCTAGAGAAATAAGGAACATCATGCAATTTGTCCTTTGTCAGTATTCAAGGGTCTGTGCTAATCCCCTTGACAACGTCTTTGTCTTATTTTTTAATTGGTTCAGATTTTAAGCAGGAGAGGATGATATTTATTGCCTGTAGCCCCCGACCTTTGGGGAAAGAAAAATGAAAAGAGCTCACCCATAAGAAAAGTTGTAAGGACACGTGATGAAACAAAAATTTAAATTCTAATTTTTTCAGGGTCTATTCTAACTCTAGTATTTTAAGTATTTCTGCATTTAATACTAAATCAGTAAATACAGAAAGTAATAGTCCACATACTTAATCTCAATGAACGTGCATTAGCTATTTCTTAGGTAATTTCTAACTTGGAGATTTTCACTTTGTGTATTAAAATGACTCAATCTCTGGGAAAAGGCAAAAACTGTATTTGTCTCTATTTGGAGTGATGAGGGACATAGAGATCACACTTATTTAATATGTATTTCCTCCTATAGGATTTAAGAACCTATGATTCTCTCTTCCTCAAAGTTAAGTCTCCTGTATCTAACATAGTTTATGATACATAGTCAGCAATTTAAGAAACTTTGCTAAATTAAATTAAAATCAAGAAATACAAATTAATTATAAAACATATTTCTTATACTCCTGTGCATAAAGAACATATAAAATATCTTTGCTTAATATATGTCATTATGTGTTTTATCTAGTGTGCATCATTAATTAATTAATCAGTGTATAAAATGCTATAATGTTATCATATTATGGAGTGCTTATCTTCTATATTAGTTTTCTATTGTTGCACAATAAATTGCTACAAACATAGGGTCTTAAAACAACATGTATTTATTATCTCATGGTTTTAATGAGTCAGGAATCTGGGCCATGCTTGACTAGGTCTGCTCAGGGTCTCAAAAAGAAGCAATATTTCTTTCTAGGTGTATTTCTTTCTAGAGCTTGGGACACTCCTAAGCTCATATAGTGATTGGTGGAATTCAGCCACTTGTGGTTGTAGGACTGAGGAGCCCATTTTCTTACTGTCTGTCATCTGGGGCTACTCTCAGCTCCTGGAGGCTGCCCACATTTTCATGCCATGTGATTCTCTCACAAGCCCTGTCACAACGTGACAGAACACTACTTCAAGGCCAGCAAGAGAATCTCTGCTTATAGTCTGCTAAGACAAAGTCTTATATAAGGAAACATAATTACGGTGGTAACTAGCCCATCATATTTGCCATATCAACAGTGTCATCTTATCACCATTGCTGCCACATTCTGTTGACTAGAAACAAATCGAGGTCATGCTCACACTGTGCCTTATTGGGGGTCACATTACTGTGTACCTGCCACACCTAGGTAAAAGAGAAATGTCGCCTAAAGAAGACATTGAGTGGTGAATACTAACACAGCTCGTGTAAGAAACTACAATCATGAATTTTTTCTAATACAAATAATATACCTCCTCTAAAAAATCCATTTGGAGAGCATAAATCCAGGATCCTTGCAGGGATATTAGTAAATAAGCATTGTAAATTGAAAATTATGTTATTTGTATTACAATGGATGGTCCAAAACTGAGAACTATTGTTTAGTCAGTTATCCAGGGAACCAATAGGAAATCTACTTATATCTCCTATTGGTTGCAGGATGGAGACACAGAAAGAATTGATGCTGCAGTCTCAAGTCCAAAGGCAGTATGGGGCAGAATTTCTTCTCCCTTGGGGGACTACTATCTTGTCTCTTACGGTTTTCAAGTGATTTGATCAAATCCACCCCATTATGGAGGATAAACTGCGTTACTCAAAGTCTAAGGATTTAAATGTTAATCACAGATAAAAAATACTTTCTCAGAAAAATCTAGACTGTAGTTTGATCAAAAACCAGGTATTCTGGCCTAGCCATGTTAACATATAAAATTAACCATCGCACCTATTACGGAAATTTCTTCTGTCATTCATATTTTCAGTTAGGGATGCCACCTTTGTCTATACTATCCGGGACAGTAGAAGGGGAATGACACTGCTCTATCAAGCCATCTCCATACGTCATAGCTGATGGTTCTTTCCAACGTTCTCATTTCATGCTAATTTAGATGACATCATGTTTATAGAATTGGATGATCTCTTAAACAGCTGCTGGAGAGGCTCCTAACCCTCTTCTCTCCTGCTGCCAGTGAAGATACAAAAAGCTCTACAGCCTGATAATATGAACATGTGGTTGTCAGACAAAACTAAGTCTGCAATACAGACATCTCAAGATATGTTAGCAAAACAAAACACTTCCCTCACTGTGTGTGTCTCCATCATGCGACACAAATGCCTTAATCGTCATGGTATCGTTTTCTTCAAATACCATAAATGTGACTGTTTCCATAGAATACTGATGCTCTGTCTATTCATTTTTTCAAAGGACTATTTGAAATATAACACAGGACTCTTACCATAAAATCAAATTGTGTTAATACAGCAAAAACGCACATATATTAGATTTGATAATGTGATACTATGCGTATAGATCCTGTAATTACTAGGTCCTCTGAGTCTTAAATACTTTGTCTCCTGACCTAAAACCACTTGTGGCAATTGCCTTTTATGAATGTTTGAGTTTCCTTTCCTAAACTTTCAGTTAAAAAAAAAAAAAAAATTTCTGGAACTACAATGGATTTAGATTCCATCTGGGTACATACTAGATATATATATATTTACCAATATATATTATATTAGTATTTAAAAATTTGGGATAAAAACAAAAAGTTTTTTTCATTTGTCACAATCAACCACCTATTTTCCTTGCAACTAAAGGGAAAGAGGAAAACAAAGCAAAAACCTTGACTCCTATCTTCAGCAATGACCATGTAAGCTTTTTAAACTTTGTTGCCTACCAATTGCACAGCCGACACATGACTCATATGAACATTTTACTTCCCTCTGGTTACAAAGACCAAAACAGGACCCACAAAGTATACAAAAAATCTAAGCAATTACAAACTTCTTTAAACAATCGCCTTACGTGGTTATTCTGAGAATGAATTGGTATCATGCACACAGAACCCTCACACTGAGTGATACTCAATTATATGGTTCCCTTCCCCGCTACAACTGGATTCAGGGGAAACAGCATGGTAGTACGGCCTGTCCCAGCTCTGGCATAGTGCACCATCAGAGTTACTTAGGACTGGTTGACTGACTGTCAACCAAGACATGAGGATGGATTGGGGAAGATAATTTGTATTACAGGAAGAGGGAAAATCCTGAGAATTCAGATTTGTACATCTGGTTCAGTGTCCAGGGACTTTGAGTCATTGGGCAGTAAAGGGATATGGGATGGAGGGTGCCACATGTAACATTTTGAAAGATATACCTTATATAGAAATATTCCCATTGGAACTTGTGAATCAATGTAAGAGAGATTATTCCAAAAGGTGGGGAAACAAATTTTTCCACAATCAAGCACGTTATTACTTTGAGGGACATCCAGAGAATATGGTGACACTAGTACACTCAGAGTGATAGCAACCTTGGAAACAATGACTTCATCAGTGTAGCTTTAGTGTGTGAGAAAGTAATGAAAATAAGGAAATGTTCACATATGGAGAAATCCCAGGGACCAGTTGCATTCATGCAACCTGACACGCTGAATGGTAGCAAAAGTGTATAGGTCGTGGCAATATTTCTCAGTAAGTGCAAAAGACACAACTCATGACAGGAGGGTGTGCTCTATCTGAAGCTTGTGGAGACAGGCTCTCTCATGTCTCAGAATAGGTATCAGGTGCTGGGATAGGGGAGGTGCTAGTGCTGTCACAAGTCTCCACAAGCAATGAAAGCAAAAACATGCACTGACAAAGCAGTTCAGGACAGGAAGAAGGAAAGGAGATTATACTCATATTTTCTGTGGATATCAAAAAATGGGATTACTTCTTTCAGATAATTAGAATTTAATATGAAATAGCACATATTGGATGGGGGAATGAATGGGAAGTAAGAACCAGATAAAGACAGCTGATGACTATTAATATTATCCTTTTTGTTTTTCATCTTTGGATTTTGTGGCCTGGGGAAATAAGGGTTAAATTAGATTTTTAAGGAAATAAATATATTAATATGGAATCTAAATTACAGTGATTGATCATTTGCAAACACCAGGTTCACTTAATGATTCCTCTTTCCTCCATAATCTTCGTTAAACACAGGTGCAGATCCTCACTCTTTTCCATATACGTGTGTGTGTGTGTGTGTGTGTGTGTGTATGTATATAAATATACAAGGAAAAAAAACAGTTTGTACGGAGCGGCATTAAGCCTTAACCTTCCTGTGTCACACGTTTCACTGTTTTCTGCTGGAAAAATTACTGAGTGAATAAGGTATATTCACAACCACAAAGAGAGTTCATCAGACTGTGAAGCATGTTTCTTCAGTAGTTTTGCTATAGTGAAAACAATTTTCAGAGTTTAGTATGAGTGAGATGGCCAAGTGACTACATGAGAAAGGCTGTGAAAAGGAGTGTAAAAAAGAAAAATAAGAACTAAATATATCAGCCCACACTTCTCTTTCTTTTTTCTTTCTTTCGACGTTGGGTGGGGGCAGATGTGGATAAGGACACAATGCACTTTTCAAGTGCTACGTTTCTTGAAATACATCAAAGAGTCTGAGAGAAAGCAGAAAACTCCAAATAGACTTCAAGAGTCTCTCTCTCTCTCTCTCTCTCTCTCTCTCTTTTTTCTATTAAAAACATCGGCATCTATAAAGACAGTAAAAGAATTGCATTAGACCTAAATGAGCTCAGAAAAGTGTCAGAAGAACTGACAGGTAAATGAATAGCCTATGATTATATTTTTATATTATTCTCTTCTTGAAAAACAAAAGCAAGAAAATGGCTGACTTTAAGCTCATTCCAGAAGAGCCACAGGATTATATTTCCCTCTTATCACGGTAGAGAGTATTTTTCATGCAATCAATTCTGTAAGTGCAAATCAATAGCACAACAGACATTTCCATTCAAATAACATTCACAGAGGTCCTATTTTGTGCTAGGCCCTGAGCTAGTCTCTCTGCATGGCAGATAAACTGTAGCATACCCCCTAGTCACAGGGAGCTCAAAGACAAGTAAATCTAGATAATCCAGGACAAGAATATAATTATTCAAGCAACATGCTCTGTTCCAGATGTGCATGTTCCATAGTATTTATTTAGATGACCCCATGGAGGGTCAGATTACCCAACTGGAAGTTTAGTCAATATTTAGTCTTCCAAATGTAATCATTATGTTAAACAGGCAGTGGAATTAAGAAGTGATTTAGCAGTTTAGATATATTTTGAAGTACTTTCCTTGATTCTTCTCTTTGTGCTAGAAACGCTGCTAGCAAAATATTGCCATGAACACCCAGAAGAGAAAGCATGGTCTGGAATCTGTTTCTGATTCCTAACCCTACTGTAACCAAAAAGGAGAACCACATGAGTTCAAGCAGAAACAAAAATTTAAAAATTGATTAGTGATCTGCTTTCTTCATATCATACCCAACGCTCTGTAGGCACTCGTGTTACCATGAAGGACCCTCATTAGCTGTTGCAGGTACTTGATGTAGAGGAGCCCAGAATTGGCCTGCATCAACACCAACCCTGGGAAGTTGAGCTGCACAGAGCATTTCAATATGAAGTACTCTAGAGAAATTCTCTGTAGTCTGTGGTCCTTTTTTGTACCTACAAAATTCACCAAGATTACAGGTCCATTTTTCCTACATATGAATGATTACAAAGTATGCAGGTGGTATGATATTTTTCTCTTACCTCAAAGAAAATCAGAATTTTATGACCAATATTATACATGCTAGTTCCTTTCAATGTACTGGTTTATGAACGACATGCCATAGATACTTTCACTTTTTTATTTTGTTTCTGTACACAGGATGTAAGTTGAAAGCAGATTCTCCCTCATTTGACACAGCAAAAGATAATTAACAATCAGTAAGTGGTTTGTCCATGACTGCGAGAATTGTTGGGCTCACTTTTCCCAAAATGTTCTTTATTAGATGCAGAGAAAAAAATTTTTTTTTTTGCTTTTACTGTTACACTGCTTAGATATACACATCAAAAGCAGACTTGATTAGTTATTAGAAAATTTCAAACCATATAATTCAAACCAAATTCCAAATCTCTATTTGCAATTTCTGTAAATATTTAAACTTCAGTATATGTATTGAAAAATATTGATACCCATGTTAAAATTATAAAAAATTCTCTTGCATTTGTTTCAGGGATTATGCATTTACTCTAATAGTGATAACACTTGTATAGAATCTCATCTCATATATAATCATATTCAATGATTTATATCATTATATACATATGTAATTTATGGTTATATACAAAACTAATCATGTGTATGTATATGAAGGCAAAGAATATATTATGTTGCCTGCCATTCCCCCATCCGTTCACAGAAAATAAACTCTTGGGATGCAGTTTATTTTATCAGAGGTGAGTTCCTAAGTGAAGACCAATCAGATTCTCTCACTTGGAAAATTGGAAAAGAGATAAGTGATGTCAGTAAGTCTTCATTTTGCAGTGGAAATGGGAAACTCATAGGCCTAGTTTCCCATTTCTTCCTGCTCAGATGGAAGACTGGACATCTGTCTGTAATGAGCATGCAGGTCCAGATTGATGAACACAGGGGTAATAGCTGGCTTGTTTCAAAAAGGTTTTCTGGTTCTTGACCCTGGGCCCTCATGAAGCCTGGCTCTCTCCCTGCCCTGGCATTTCCTAGACACCCTGTATCCTAACAACAATCAAAATGTTTTTCTTAAATTACTTTTAGCTGTCTTCAATATTTCACCACTTTGATCACAAGCTTCCACATTTCATTCAATAATTTAAGAGATATTGAGGACTTACTCTATATTCTGCATTATGGTCTAGGTATGTAAAAAGGAAATTTGCCCTCGAATAATCCATTTCATAGTGAAAAAAGTAGACATGCAAGTAGATAACTTATGTATATGTGTGTCGTGTTCATTTTAAATGACATAACATCTTCTACAGAAAGACAGAGAAGTGTCTCGCAAAGACTGAGCTGCAGTGGAAAAGGAATGGAATTTCAAGGACAGTATAGATGCTACATGAGTTAAGTGTAGAAAAACTGCCAGGATTAATAAGGCAAACAATGAAAGAAGGATGTTACAGACAGAGGGGATAATAGGAGTAGCAACATGGGGATGTGACATCCTACATTTACTTACTCATTTAACAGTATTTTTAAAGTACACAGAGTAGACCAGCCACTGCTCCAGATGCTTTGGAGCAGTAGTTAAAATAACAATAATAATAATAAAAATGAATTCCACCCTCACGATATGTATACTTTTTGGGAAGGAGATATGTGTGTGTGTGTGTGTGTGTGTGTGTGTGTGTGTGCGTGTCCACACAAATATATATATTATCTAGAGAGAAATGTATACATATAAATAAGCATTTCTATGTAGAGATACATAATACATATGTATTAACAATACATAAATAAAACATATATTACGGTAGTTCTCAAACTCCAGCATATATCAGTATCACCTGAAAGGTTTCTTAAAACACCAATTGCTGGCTTCCATTCCCTGCATTTCTGACTCTGTAGGCATGTTTGATGGTTGAGAATTTTCATTTCTAACATATTTTCAGGTGAGGATGATGCTGTTAGTCTGGCCGTCATCCCTTGAGAACCACTGACATAGTGTATCAGATAGTGGTAAGTGCTATGGAGATAAATAAGTCAGGAGACATGGAAAGGGCTGTAATGTTAAATTGTGTGGCCAGGCATCGTTTCTCTGAAAAAGCCTGAAGAAGAAAGGGACCCAGCCATGTGGATATCTAGAGAAAAATCACTTTAGGCATTTACTTAGTGTGAGATGGGAAGACAGTGTTGAGTTTTAACCCAGGGATGTGACATGATCTGATAGGATATCTTCTTTGAAACAGAATTACTCTAGCTGCCCCACTAAGAATAGATAGAAATGCAAGGAGGTGGAGGAATGAGATCAGTAAAAAGTCTATTGCAATAATAGCATTAATAAGAATGATGGAGTTTTGGACCAGAGTGATATCTCTGGTCCTAATAAAAACATGGCTGGAGTAAAGGTGGAAAGTTGTATTTTGAAGGTAGAGCCTTGGAATAAAATAATGGATCATATTCGGAATGTGAAAGAAAAAGAACAGTCAACAATGATTGCTACAGAATCTTGGAGAGAAGGTCCAAGATGTCAGAATAGGTAAATGCTATGTCTGCTGCCTCCCAGGATCATACTAAAATTACAACTAAATTATAGAATAATCAAACACGAGAATCATCTAAAAACTAGCTGAACAGGACCTCCTAGCCCAGGGGTCCTGGGCCAGGAAGAGGAGTCCCCACAACATCCGGTAGTGAAAATCAGCCAGAATTCCATCATTCCCTCCCGGTGAGACTGAAGGTGGCAAGAAACTCAGACATACTCTTAAAGGGCCCACATACAGACTCAATCACTGGCCAGCACTTACCCTGGGTTCTGGCAGAGGCGCAACAACTTGCAAAGTGCCAGAGACATACAGGGAAAGACTGAGTTGTGTGGATTCGGGGCAAGGGTGAGAAGGATAGGTGCCATTGTCCCTGTGTAGATCCCACTTCACCTGTGGCCTACTGGAGGGTATTATCTTTCCTGTGTTGAACTCTCCCACACATGGCAAAATCTGAGACAACGTTGGCCTGGTAAAATCTGTGAGGGCACACACCTTGGTGACTCCCTAGGACCCCATCTCACCCAAATAGCACAGGATTAATGGGGGCACTCTTGGCTCCTGGGGTGTCAGCCCTGCCCTGTAAGGTGCTGGAGGCTTGTACATTATCAGATGGCCTGCAGTGGCATGGGAAACTTTTGGTGGTGGACAGTCAGCCCCAGCTGACATTGCAGCCGTTCTTGGGAGGCTCTTGAGGTTTTGCAGACGTGAGGTGAATAATGGTTGACCACAGTGTTCTCAGGGCATTTTACAGAGTGAGCACAGGCTGAGCACTAGCAAAAGAACTGAAACTGCATTACCTTTGGGAAAACCACTGGCCACACCCTATGAATCCCTGGGATCCTGGTCCACCCAACTTGGGTGGCATCTCCATAGGCACTGTCAACACTGGGTCAACTAGCCCAGTCCACAGACTAAGTAGTCTCTTTCAGTGGCTGAGTCTCATTGGCAGCTGTCAGGTGACAAGAGGCCTAAGGGGTACCTGGGCATTATGTTAAGCTGCCCCAGGGCTGGTCCTGGAGGCAGGCAGTCTGCATTAACAGTGAGGCCACCGCCACATGCCTCCAAGTGCAACATAGGCACAACCTACTGCATATAGCTCTGTAGCTCCTGCCAGGTAGCCCCAGGCCAGTCATAGGCAAGGCTGAAATTGGCCTATCCAGGAGCCCCTCCCAAGAGGGACCAGAAACAACACACCCAGAAGCCAGCCTTAGACCACACCAAAGCACGACCCAATTAGCCCCATAAACGACCCCCAAAGGGTGGTATCAACAGGCATAAGAGCAGGCTCAGGGGAATCTCCCTCTGAGAGGTCAGCCTCCCACCACAGCAGCTCATAGGGTGTAGCTAATCCTCATAGCAAGTCAGTCTGAGAGTCAATACCACTCACTAACACGTCAAAAGCAATCAAGGTTCAAATACAACAGGAGACCTCACACAACCTACACAAGGGATACTCCTGGAACACATGCACATCTGATCAGAGAGACTGTACTACAAGATTACACAAGATACCTACTACATAAGGCAAACTGGCAATAACTGAGAGACATAGGAGATCTACCTAATACATAGAAGCAAAAACAAAGAGGCAGCCAAAATGAGGAAACAAACAAACACATACTAAATAAAAGACCAGGAGGAAACTCCAGAAAAAGAACTAAGTGGAATGGAGGCAATCAACCTACCAGAGACAGAATTTAAAACACTGCTTATAAAAATGCTTAAGGAACTTAGTGAGAATTTCAGCAAGGAGATGGTAAGTATAAAGAAGGACATAGAAATCATAGAAAAGAAGCAGACAGAAATGAAGAATACAATAACTGAAATGAAGAATACACTAGAAAGAATCAACAGCAGATTGGAAGAAACAGAGGATGAAATCAGAAATTTAGAAGACAAGGTAGCAGAAACATCCAATTGGAAAAACAAAAAAAACAACAACTAAAACAAAACAAAGATTGTTTAAGGGACCTCTGGGACATTATCAAGTATAACAACATTCACATCATAGGAATACCAGAAAAAGAAGAGAGGGAGCAAGGGATTGAGAACCTATTTGAAGAAATAATGACTGAAAACTTCCCTAAGTTGGCAAAGGAAATAAACATACAAGCCCAGAAAGTGCAGAGTCCCAATTCAGATGAACCCAAATGGGTCCACACCAAACACATTATAATTTGAATGCCAAAGGTTAAAGACAAAGAAAGAATCCTGAAAACATCAGGAAAAAGAAAACAAGTTATTTACATGGGAGTTCCCATAAGACTAGAAGCTGATTTCTTAATAGTAACTTTGCAGACCAGAAGGGACTGACAGGAAATATTCAAAGTGATGGAAAAATAAGGGCCTATTACCAAAACTACTCTACCTAGTAAGGATATCATTTAAAATGGAAGAGATAAAGAGTTTTCCAGACAAGAAAAACTTAAAGGAATTCATTACCAGGAAGCCAGTATTACAAGAAATGTAAAAGGTACTTCTTTAAGATGAAGAAAAGGAAAAACAAACAAAAGAAGATCAAACATATGAATCATAAAACGGCAATAACTATGTACCTATCAATAATTACTTTAAATGTAAATGGATTAAATGCTCCAATTAAAAGACATAGGGTAACTGAGGGGATAAGAAAACGAGATCTATGCATATGCTATCTACAAGAGACCCACCTCAGATTGAAAGACACAGATTAAAGTAAAAGAATGGGAAAAGATATTTCACACAAATGGAAATGAGAAAAAAACTGGGGTAGCAACACTTATATCAAACAAAATAGACTTTAAAATAAAGATTATAATAAAATACAGAAAACATTACATAATAATAAAGGGATCAATGCAACAAGAGGGTATAAACCTAGTAAATATCTGTGTACCCAAGATAGAAACGCCTACACATATAAACAGATATTGACAGACATAAAGACAGAGATCAACAGTCACACTATCATAATAGGGGTCTTTAACACCCCACTGACACCAATGGACAGATCTCTTGGACAGAAAATCAACAAGGAAACAGTGGCCTTAAACGACAATAGACCAGAAAGACTTAACTGATATTTTTAGAACGTTTCACCCCTGAAGCAGCAAAATATACATTCTTTCCAAGTTCCCAAGCAACATTTTCCAACATAGATCACATGTTAGGCCACAAAACGAATGTTAATAAATTTAAGAAGACTGAAATCATATCAAGTGTCTTCTCTGACCACAATGGTATAAAATTAGAAATCAATTACAAACAAACAAGCAAACAACCTTCAAAAGCACACAAACACATGGGGGGCTAAATAAGATGCTACTAAACAATGAAAGGGTTAACAATGAGATCAAGGAAATAAAGAAAAAAATACCTTGAGGCAAATGAAAATGAAAACACCACAACCCAAAATCTATGAGACACAGCGAACGCAATCCTAAGAGAGAAATTCATTGCAAAGCAGGCCTACTTCAAGAAACAAGAAAAATCTCAAACATTCTAACTTTGTACCTAAAAGACCTGGAAAAATAGCAAAGAAAGCCCAAAGTAAGTAGAAGGAAGGAAATAATAAAGATCAGAGCAGAAGTAAACTAAATAGAAACTGAAAAACCAAACCAAACCAAAACAAAACAAAACAAAAACAATACCAAAGATCAATGAAACTAAGAGATGGTTCTTTGGAAAGACAACCAAAACTGATAAAACCTTTAACCAGACTCATCAAGAAAAATAGAGAGGGCCCAAATAAATAAAATTGGGAATGAAAGAAATGAAGTAACAACGGTCACCAGGAAAATATGAAAAAAAAATTAAGAAAATATATGAGCAATTATATAGTGACAAATTGTACCATCTGGGAGAGATGGATAAATTCCTATAAGCACACAATCTTCCAAGGATGAATCAAGAAGAAACAGAAAATCTGTACAGACTAATTACTATCAACAAAATCTAATCAGTAATCAACAAGCTCCCACAAACAAAAGTCTTCAACCAGATGGCTTCACAGGTGAATTTTACCAAACATAAATAAATAAATAAACAAACAAACACGTATTCTTCTCAAACAATTCTGAAAAATTCAAGATTCAATTAAGTCACCATTACCCTGATCCAAAACCAGACAGACATCACAAAAAAATTATAGGCCAATATCCCTGATGAACATAGATGTAAAAATCCTCAACCAAATTCTAGCAAACCAAATTCAGCAATATATTAAAAAGATCATACACCATGATCTAGTGAGTTTTATTCTTGGTATGCAAGGTTTGTTCAATATCCACAAATAAATAAACATCATACACCACTTAAAATGAAAAATAAAAATTATGTGATCATATCAATTGATGCAGAAAAAGTGTTTAACAAAATCCAGCAACTCATAATGGTAAAAACTCTCAGCAAAGTGGAAACACAGGGAACATATCTCAAAAAAGGTTACATATGACAAACCCACAACTAACATCATACTCAATGGGGAAAAACTAAAAGCATTCCCCTTCAGATCAGGAACAAGACAAGAAGGTACACTTCCACCACTTTTATTCAACATAGTTCTAGAAGTCCTAGACACAGCCCAAAAAATAAACAAATAAATAGCATCCAAATTGGAAAGGGAGAAGTAAAACTGTCATTATTTGCACATGGCATATATATATATATATATATATATATATATATATATATATATATATATATATATATATAGAACCCCAAAGATTCTACCAAAAATAAAAATTATTAGAACTGATAAATGAATTTAGTAGAGGAATACAAAATTAATATTCAGAAACCAGTTGCATTTTTATACACCAATAACAAACTATCAGAAAGAGAATGTAAGGAAACAATCCCATTTACAATTGCATAAAAACAAACAAACAAACAAACAAAAAACCTGGAACTAAATTAAACCAAGGAAGTAAAAGACTTATACTCAGAAAATTATAAGATTTTGACAAGAGAAATTAAAGAAGAAATGGAAACATATACCAGCCTCATGGATAGAAAGAATATTGTTAAAATGTCCATACTACTCAAAGCAATCTATAGGTTCAATGCAATCCCTATTAAAATACCAAATGCATTTTTCACAGAACTAGAACATATAATACTAAAATGTATATGGAACCATTAAAGACCTGGATAGACACGGCAATCTAGAGAAGGAAGAACAAAGCTGGAGGCATCACACTACCTGATATCAAACTACACAAGGCCATAATAATCAAAACAGCATGCTATTGGCATAAAAACAGACATGTTGATCAATAGAATAGAGAGCCCAGAAATAAATCCATGCCTATATGGCTATTTGTCTATGACAAATGGGACCACATCAAATTAAAAAGTTTTTGCACAGCAAAGGAAACCATCAACAAAATGAAAAGATATCTCACTGAATGGAAGAAGATATTTGCCAATGATATATCTAATAAGGGGATAATATCCAAAATTTGTAAAAACTCATACAACTCAACACCAAGTAAAACAACCCAATTAAAAAATGGGCAGAACACTTGAATAGACATTTCTTCAAAGAGGACATACAGATGGCCAATGGACGTTCCTCAAAATATTAAAAGTAGAATTACCTTATGCTTGGGCAATTCCACTTCTGGGTATGTATTGAAAGAAATCCAAAACATGAATAGAAAAGATACATACGTCTGCACTCCTATATTCACCGTAGCACTATTTACAATAGCCAAGATATGAAAACAACAAAAATGCCCATGAATTGATGACTTGATAAAGACGAGGTGGCATATATATACAAAGGAATTATTACTAAGCCATAAAAAAGAATGAAATCTTAGTATTTTCAACAACATGGATAGACCTAGAGGGTATTATGCTAAGTAAAATAAGTCAGACTGAAAAACACAAATACTATGTGAGCTCGCTTATATGTGGAATCTAAAGAACACAATAAATGAACAAACAAAACAAACTCATAGATACAGAGAACAAACTGATGATTACTAGATGGGAGGGAGTCTGGGGAGCTGGGTGAGAAAGGTAAAGGGATTAAGAAGTACAAATTTGTAGTTACAAAAGTCATGGGGATATAAAGTACAGTATGGGGAATATAGTCAATAATAATGTAAAAATTGTGTATAGTGTTAGATGATTACTAGTTCATAAATTATATGTCTAACCACCACACTATGCACCTGAAATAAAATAATATTATATGTCAACTATAATTTAAAAAAAATATTCATAAGGATATAAAGTACATTATAGAGAATATAGTCAATAATATTATAATAACTATGGACAGTGTCAGATGGGTAATAAACTTATTGGGGTTATCACTTTGTGAGGTATATAAATGTCTAGTCACTATGTTGTTTTGTATACAGGAAAATAATATTAATTAATTAATTAATTAATTAATTAATTAAAAATAGAGGCAAAAAACAAGTGCTACAGTTTTTGGTCTTAGAATATAGAAAGATAGAGTTGTCATTATCTGACATTGAAAAACTGTAAAGGAGAGGGTTTAGAGAGAAAGATCATGAGATCAGTTTATGACATGTTCATTCTGAGATGCCTACTAAAAACTCAACTAGGGGTATAGAGTAGGAAGTTCGATTTACATATCTAGAGTTCACGGTAAAAACCCAAAATCAAGATGTACTCTTGAATGCCATGAGCGTACATGTTTGTCTGTTTACAGAGGGAGTCAGGGCAGAGAAAAAAGAAATAAAAAAGTGCTCCAAGGGCTAAGCCCCAGGGCGCTATGAGGGTAGAAAGCTGAGGGGGACCAAAGAAAGAAGAGGAGCAACAGTCAGTGATGTAAGCAGAGCACAGCAGTAGATGCTACCATGGAAGTCAAAGAAAGAAAAGTGTTTCAAAGTAGAAAACCTGAACAGTAAAAATAGCATGGAAATGCAAAGTTTGAGAACAATGTTAAAAACAAAAAGGATTGTGATTGACAGAATTCCCTTTGGAATTGACACGGGGAAAAGAGGAAGAAAATGCTTTTATTAACACAACTGGTCCCAGGCATTACATTGGAAGAGAAGAAAAAGTCATTGCTTTAGAGATAAAAACCAAGGAATTGCAGCACATTTTCCATAGAAACCATGTGTCTGTTCAGATGAAGCTGAAACTCTTTAGCTGTATGAATACAATTTATTTAATTCCCAGAGAGAAATATAATGCTTTGAATACCGGTGCTAACCACAACTAAAGAAGTAGCTTATTTTCTGAGATAAGTAGAATGACTATTAACATTTTTTTTTACACCTAAAAAAGCAGGTTCCATCAATGATTCTTGAGAAAGACAAAATAGTTAGCGTTTTAAAAATGGAAATAATGATGTACTTTGAAGCAGACCTCAAAATTATCTGTCTTTAGTAGAAAGTCATTATGCATTTTCACATAATGAAAGAGCAAGTGCTGACTGACATTTCCAACTGGGAAAAGTTAAATAGTTTCCTATCAACTGGCAAATAGCAAGTGATTCTTGGTGATGAAAATAATTATGACATTTTATCTATAATGTGTGCATCTTTGAGCAGAAGGTGATTTACTTGGGATCCATAACAGGAGAAGAACACTTGGGGATGCAAATAGCTCTCTTCGAGATGACTTTTTATGCTGGCATATTAAGTTTCCATTTGTGGTAAATGGGAAAGCAGATGGCCAAATAAAAAATATTTTGTCAAGTTTGTAACATAAACTACCTAGTTGTAGAAAGAAAAAAAAAATGTCTTTCTCATCAGGGGAAGTAGTAGAAAGTGAGAAATAAACATAAATAGACTGATTTTACCAGGATAGAGTTTCCCTCTGGGTTTTGAGCACCCATTAATTAAAAAACTTTCCCCAAAGTTAACCAATTAGTCAATCATGCATATAGTCATGCATATAGCAACAGATATTTACTGAGCTGCTATTATACTCAGGCACTGATTTGTTGCTGTGAGCGTACAGAGAGCAATGAGACATAAATTCTGTCTTTTGTCAACTCTGATGCATGTGCAATTACTGAAGAAAATTAATGCCTCTAATTGAATGATTTTAGGCTAACATTAAGAATTAAGTTGCAAACATTTCTCCCAAAGACACTGTATCTCCTTTTTCTCCTGATTGCTCTTTTTCCATATCTTTCAAATCACTGTCTCTCCCTTACTTTTTTTTTAAATTGAGGATAAGTTGACATGAATTATCTCAAAACTTATCCCTTTACCATCAAATAGATCAACATTTGCACCTGTCATTTCTACTTACTTCCTATCTCAGTGGAAAAAATTCCCACCAGTTTTCCAGCCTATTTCCACATTTACTCCAATTTACTGCAGCTAATTAGAGATTTGGTTATTTTTCTACCCCCATTCTTCCCTCCTTCTTTCTTGCTAGCATAACCTTGATTTTATGGCAACACCAGGACAATGATCATGGTGATTTAAAGCCACTCTGAACAATGTCATTTCCCACTATTTTTAGCCCTCATAAATGGGGTCCATATATATGTCCAGTTCTAATTAATCCCACTTAATTTGATGTCTCCTGCCTGGAGAAGTCTCTGGGAAATTTATTGCATTCCCGGAATAAGAGGGCAAGGATTCAAATGTGGCTTTCTCCTTCCTTCCTTCAGTGTCAAAGGGATGACTAAAGAAATTCGGCAGCCATCTTCCTATCCTGTGGAAAAGAATTTGGTCCTTCCATAACTGAACCACTGAACAAATTGTGTAATCTCCTACTCCTACTATTTAAAAAAAGTAAATTGCTATTAGCTTAACTCATGGTAGACATGTTTTCTATTTTTTTGCTGCAAAAAAACAATTTTAGCTGATGTACCTTTCCTTTTCGCCTTCTCAGAGGCTATGGCTCATGAGTTTTCACCTAACCCTCTACAATTTTCAACCCTTTCTGGTCTCACCTTCCCAAACCTGTAACTAGTCTTCACTTCCCTCTACCCAACAAAGAGACATATAGCAAACCTAAACGGATGTGTGAAAAAATGCATCTATAATATCTAATTTATATGTATAAAATACATACTTCCTTTTTTCTCTGAGTATTATTTAAAGTTTAAAGTAGAATTTTGCATTTTCTGCACTTTGACAATGAATGGAAAGAAGTGCCTGACTGCCTCTTTATGTTGTTTTTTTTTAACAGAATATAGGCGTATCCTAATTTCTAGGCCCTTATTCTGAAGTTTATAACTCTACAGTGTAACACATTAATCATTTTATGAAAAAAAGAACAGGATATATATCTTTCTTTTTTATTATTAGGAAGTTATTAAAAAAATACCTGAAACTCCACAGTGTATTTTCAAATGCCACATACAGAGTTATCTCCTTTTAAGAACATTTATAAAAATTGTACAGTGAACAAAAAGGAGATTTAAGTTCCTCTAATTTGAATTCCACTGTCAAACCTACTTTTCTAAAATCTATCTTGTCAACGTTTTTTCAGAACATTTTAAAATTATACAACAATGCTTAGGTGATTGGTTAGGCATTTTCAGAATGCCACTGGTAAATGTGAAACATCCTCTCAGAGCCAAAATAAAATAGCGATCTTAGCTCCCCCCTGTTGAGAAGCTTACCAATTCAAGAATTGTGCAAATTCTCACAGATGCTGATGTTCCCACAGGGAACTGAGCTAGTGCTGCTACGTTTTTACTTGTGGCACCTCACATAATTAAGAAAATTACAGTTATGCTCCTTTCTCCAAGACAGGGAACAAAAACTATCCTTGGATTCTTTCCAAAGATAAATGGGCAATAAATCTCTTCAAGCTTTCTTTTTTTTTTTTTTTTTCCCCTTAGTTAAGAACATGAAAAAAAAACATACAGGCATTGCATTTTTCAGTACTGGTGAACAGACTAGCGGGAAATGTTTAATTTAATTTATGCCTAGTCTCCCTTATGTTCTCTCATTTAGAAAGATGTTATAATGACTATACATTTTCTGTCTATGGTGAATTTTAAGGTATATATTGATGCACTCAATGAAAGTAGTAATTTGGAATAAAGGTGAAAAGAAATTTCTGGAAGATGTATTATGTCTATTTATAGTATTTTTAATCTCTAAAAATGGGGAAGAGCAGAGTTTAGGTATTAAGGCTACTGATTCACCTCAGTACAGCCCAAACACGGTGTGCTACCTCCATCTATTTTCTGTTTAGTTTACCAATTTCTTCAGTTTCCCGTACTACTTCCATTCCATGATCTTTATTGTATCAGAGTAATTACACTAACTGCCGAGTATTCTTAGTATCTATGCCTGTAATTACTCAATACTCTTATTTTAAGTGCTTGGTCTTAGTCTACTATTTTTCCATGGATCTGGTTATTTATACCCTTAATGCAGGGGTGTCAAAACTGCGGCCCGCGAGCCAACTGCGGTCCGCAATCCATTGTTAATTGGCCCGCAGCAAATCCCAAAAATATATATAGTTTACTTAAATAAACCAGGTAAGGCAATACGTACTTCACCTCAACTGAGTGGCCCGGCTGTTTGTGTATTTTACTGCATATGGCCCTTGGTGAAAAACGTTGAAAAAAGTTTTGACATCCCTGCCTTAAAGACACACCATTTAAGAAAGATCTTTTGCTTCTGAGTTGCTAAACAGGATGTGCAGCGCACATTCACTTCTAATGGTATTCCTCTGTCTGGGTTTTTCTGTTCTTTATCCACCTGAGAACTCTACATGGGCTTATAAAGGCAGTCAGTGCAGAGAACTGGTGAGTAGTCCTCTTTCTGTTTTTCAGAGAAAGAGGGCAGCTTCCATATTGAAAAGATACAGATTCCATGAACTCCTTGTGCATCACAATTCCAAACCTCAGTGTCTCTCACTGTGACTGCACATTTTTCTTCACCTCATTTCATCATGCAGATCTCGCCATGCATTTGCTTGTTAACATATATGGGTAGTACACAGTAACATTCAAAACATAAATGATCATTTTCATTCCTCAAATTTTTATTTACAACCTCATTCAGAAGATGGGAGAATTCATTTTTTACAAGTATTAGTATCACTTATCAAGTATTTTCTTTATAAGGCTATTCGATTAAGTAATAAATTATGTAAAACCATACATAAATTCCAAATACAACTGAAATACTCAGAATCAATTAATATAAATAAAATAAATCCACAAGTAGCTATAGTTCCACCTCAATTACATGCCAACATGGAAATAAAATCTGGCTCATGAAAAACTACGCCATGCATATATAAGCAATTACAATTTGAACCATAACTAACTTTACAGAAAGCTGTACTTATCGCTAGCCAGAAATAATCTGCTGTAGTAGATGCTAAAATTAGTGCATAAGGGAGTAGAGACAAAACTGGAGCTATTCCTTCTCTAATAAGTGACAATCTAGAAAAAGAAATACAGCATTGGCAAACTAAAGGTGATTAATGTAATGAGACATATACAATGAGCCTTCCGTGTCATGTTTAAAGTAGGATGGGATATTTGGATTAGTAACGGTAGACATTTGAATTAATCATAGTCGTGGAAATGTGGGGGCTTCGTACAATGGTGTCTTCCTTTTCCTATGAACTGGGGAAGGCTATATTTACCTTAAGGGCATCACTGTAGGCAGGAAGAAGAGGGTGGGGGGGAGGGGTGGAGAAAGGAAGGAGGACAGGCCATCTGTTAAGGGAACAAAGCCCACGACATTATGGCTAGGACTGGAGGATCCAGGACATCATCTTGCCACTTTAGGTGAACTCTAGCTAATTATAATAGATTATAATACTATTAGCATGGCAGCCAAGAAAACTCTCCACCCCCGGGGTTGCCATGACAGTTCTGAGAGAGCCAAATCTCAGATATAAGGTTTAAGCATATAAATTTTCTAAGACAAAAGCCCAAATTTCTTTATAGAGAGCAGAATACCTTGAATACATTTGATTCCTGGACACAGGGCTTTATCCACTAAGGGAAAGGATGCCATTTCTCAGCTTGGCCATCCTCAGATGAAGAAACAACTTAGAACCTTCCTAGGTATGGCGGGCTTCTGTAGGATATGGATTCCTGGTTTGGGTGTTATGGCAAAGCCATTAGATGACGCCCTAACTGGGTTGGACACTGAACCATTGGACTGGACCTTAGAACAATAGAATGCCATTGACTATATCAACGGGTCCTTGATGTCTGTCCCAGCCCTAAGTATACCTGACCTCAATAAACCTTTCATACTCCTCACTACAGAAAAACAGGGAATAGCACTAAGGATACCGATGCAGTCACTGGGACAAAATCTCCAGCCAGTTGCTTATTTTTCCAAACAGCTAGATTCTGTAGCCAAGAGATGGCTGGGATGGCCCTCCTTGTAGGGCACTTGCCGCCATGGCTCCCCTAGTAGAGGAAGCCACCAAGCTAACTCTGGGAATGTCACTAGAGATTAGGACTCCCCACCAGGTACAAGGAATCCTAGAGACTAAAGGCCACCATTGGCTCACGGGAGGATGCCTTACCAAGTATCAGGTGCTCCTATTACGACGTCCCATAAATGACGCTTAAGGCATGCCAAACTCTTAACCCACTTACCTTGATGCCTATAGGGCCTTGTGCCAATTTAACACATTTCTGTGTTGAGACTACAGAACAGGTCTACCCTAGGAGGCCTGATATAAGAGATACTCTTTTAAACAACCCAGATGAGAAATGGTATTCAGACGGCAGCAGTTACATACACAGGGCACGATATGCTGTAGTAAGTCTCAATTTCACTGTAGAGTCAGGTCCTTTACCTCCTAATACCTCAGCTCAGAAGTCAGAACTTAACGCCCTCACCAGAGCCCTAAGACTGGGTGAAGGAAAAAAGGTTAAATTTACACTGACTTGATGTATGCATTTTTCATTCTCCATATATACTTGGCAATCTGGAAAGAATGGAGCTTTTTAACTACAAAAAAACTCTCCTATTAAACAACACCATGAAATCTTATGCCTACTTCAGGCCATCCTGCAGCCCTCTGAAGTTGCCGTAATGCACTGCCAGAGCATTGAAAAGGAGATTCAACCCAAATTATAGGTATTAGACTGGATGATCAGGCAGCTGAAAGAGCGGAACTCCTAAAATCATCATTCTGGATAATTTGTCCTGTACCCTGGAGGGAAAGCACTCCTCCCTACTCCTTCTTTTTCCCCCTCCTAGGAAGAAAGAACTTTATCAGAAGGGCTATCAAAAATGGCAGAGGGATGGTTGATAACTCCTGATAAGTGGATTAATTACCTGCTCACTGTCAATGGGCCGTATTTAAAACCCTACAGGACTCTACTCACCTAGGAAGGAATGTCATGCTCTCTCTTGCTCGTTGCCTCTTCACTGGGTTCTCCATAGTTATTAAAAAGGTGACCAAAGCTTGTACCCTATGCATTGTAAACAACTCAGCTGGAGGCTTATGGCCACTTTCATTCTTAAAACCGTTTCAATGTAGAGGTACCTACCCTGGGGAAGATTGGCAACTTGATTTCACTCAGATGCCCCAGTGCCAGAGATATCGGTACCTACCGTGTTTCCCCGAAAATAAGACCTAGCCGGACAATCAGCTCTAATTCGTCTTTTGGAGCAAAAATTAATATAAGACCCGGTCTTATTTTACTATAAGATCCGGTCTTTAATATAATATAATATAATATAATATAATATAATATAATACCCAGTCTTATTTTACTATAAGACCCGGTATAACATAACATAACATAACATAACATAACATAACATAACATAACATAACATAACATAACATAATATACTATAATAATAATACTGGGCTTTATGTTAATTTTTGCTCCAAAAGACTCATTAGAGTTAATTGTCTGGCTAGGTCTTATTTTCGGGGAAACAGGGTACTTGTTTACATAGACACCTTTACTGGGTAGACAGAGGCATTTCCTACTAGGACTGAAAAGGCTATAGAAGTTTCTAAGACTTTACTATAATAAAAGAAATAATCTCAAGACTTGGACTCCCCAGGTCACTCCACGGTGACAACAGACCTTCCTTTGTCAGTACAGTCACCCAAAGTCTGGCATCTGCTCTAGGAATAACTTATAAACTCCATTCTTCCTGAATTCCTCAATCTTTGGGGAAGGTAGAATGAGACAATCAGACTTCAAAAAGGACTCTAGGAAAGCTTTGTCAGGATATCTCCGACTTTGCTGTCATGCTGCTCCTAAAGAACCCTTATAATTTAACCCTTATGAAATGCTCCATGGGAGACCTCTTCATACATCTGATCTGCATAGACTCTGACCTCAATTCTGTCAGTTTCGTAGAGGTTATATTATATCATCAATTTGGGAGAGGTTCAATGGGCACTCAGGGAATATAGGGATCAGCACCTACACCAGGAAGACCCTTCTACCCATTACAACCCCATAGAACTGGGTGACCAAGTATTGTTAAAGACCTGGAAAGAGGGGTCCCTAGTGGACCAGTTGACTCCTAAATGGAAGGGACCATACACAGTCCTCTTGAGCATTCCAACCACTGTCAAGCTACAAGGAGTCAGTAGCTGGGCTCACCTGTCTCAAACTAAACCTGTTTCATTTAAGTTTCCATAGGACTTCCCCAGAAAGGAAGACTCACTCAGAGAACACCGAGACACCTTCCTACTCCTGTGAGCCGGTTGAAGACCTTAAGCTTCTCTTCAAGCAGACAAGTCAATATCGAAAGATTGATAAGTACTGATGACTAATCCCGGATTCCTAGATTTGCTGATCATTACCTTTCTCTTAATCCTCATTTGTGCCCTAGTCCTCCTCTTTACTTGTGCCCCACCTGGGACCCCCACAGATGCTGTTATTTTTCATAACCATTCTCATTTACCACCATGATTTTAGTTCTTTTAGTTCTTCTCCTTCCCATTAAAACAAAAACAAAAACAAACATGCAAACAAAAAAACAAAACAAAAAAAACACTACAATCTGGCCAGGACTGGATTTCAAGAGTTGAGAGAGGATCCAGGACTTCATCTTGCTACTTATAGATGAGCTTTAGCTGATTATAATTGATTATAATATTAGCATGGAAAGGACCCAGGATTTGGGTCATTGCAAGTAAGACCACTGATCTTCTTACAAAGGTTCATTCTATGTGACCCATTTAAACTTGGGGGCCAAACTCAGTAACAAGAAATTTATTTTATTTTCTAGAGCCAAAAGTTATATAAGAGATAATCAATAAGAAATTTTTCCATCGCGCAAACATCTCTCAATGTTTCTACCATTCAAGTTATCCTACTGCCCTCTTTCCTAGTCTCTGGCAATCTGGGATCACTCCATTCTTCAACTAATCTTCCATTTTTCTTCTTTTCTTGTCTTATCTCTTTAAGTACCTAAAAACTTAAAAGAAAAAAACCTGCATTGAGTTTTTGTTCACAGTGGGCCTATTCTACACTGTAATTAGATTAACACAGAGCCTGTTACTTTACCTCTGGAATTCAGGGAACAAAAAACATTGGACACCTTACAGTAAAAGTGAGAACTGGCAAAAAAAAAAAAAAAAAGAAAAAGAAAAAAAAGAAAGAAAAAGAAACACACAAACACACACAAAACAAAAAAACAAACAAAAAACAAGAAAAACTGCCTTACATCCATTTCTAACTGAGGAATGAATTTGTGTGAAAGAAAAACAAAACAAATAAGTATAAAGCACAAACAATTCTCTACAATAAAATGCTAATAAGGGATGTTGTTTCATATAAAGAGACCAACTAATTTATTTTTTTATATACATTTTGAATTATATAATTGCACAAGTTTTCCTTCTTTCATACATTTTTCTTTGTTATTTGCTCTATTTTATAGATTTTTGTTTTGTTTTGTTTTGTTTTACGAAAAGAACATAATACATAATCAGTTAAACATGAATCAAAATGCTAGCTGTTCTTTGCAAAACTGAAGGGCTTCTGGCAATGCAATTCTTTGAGCCTTTGTTTCTGTTACCCACAAAATAAAGATGATAATATCCAATTCACAAAATTGCTGGGAATATTTTTGAATGGGTATAAATCTTGGAAGCTGAAAATACTCAAGATAGTCACCATTCTCTTCATCACCCAACAACCCCTGTGGCATATTGATTTCATCATTAATTTTGTGTGTATGTGTGTGTATATTTTGAAACTATTCATACAACTTTCTCTGTTCTTCTTATAAAGTGCAGGTATAGGTAAAATTTTAAGTATTTAGGAGAAACAAAATGGGAAATAATAAAATAAAGCAAAAGTGAAAATTATGGCTCTTAATCTGCTTTAAGAAAATACTAAATACTTATTTCCTGCATTAATAGTGACTGGTGAGGTGGTTAGAACAAAAATTAAGAAACTACAGTAACTGATTACAGAGATGATGATGTTAATTCTGTTTAGAATACTGACAAGATAAATGAGCAATCAAAATCATTATGATGGTAATGGTGGACTGTTACTCCAACTTTCTTGATCATTTTACAGCTAATAATGACTGAAGCAAGATTATGTGTCAACATATTTTTTTCAAAATAAATGAAAATAATGGGGGAAATGGATGATTAAAATAAATGTTAAAAATGATAAAAGATCATACCTATGACATAATTAAAAATGACAGCAGAATTTAAACTATAAAATTATCTTTAAATTAAAACAGCCTAATCAAAGAACTCAGCTTTTTGTAATGATGTTTAAAAAATGAAATACTGTCTTCATACATTCAATTAAAAAATCTCCTCTGCATCTTTCATAATGAAGCGGGATAAGATTTGTAATTACAGAACACAATTTATTAAAAGGCCTATTTGGGTTTAAGTACAGTCTTTGCTTCCCAAGATTTATTAGCTAAATAAGTGTGATTGTAGTGACACTACATTTAATGCCCCAAAATTAAATGTACTTAAAAGCAGTTAAAAAGATAACTTTTATGTCATGTACATTTAACCACAATAACAATTTTAAAGTGACAGGAAACTAATTTTTTGGCAGAACAGGTTATGTTTTGAACATTTTAAAACATAACAATTAACTTTTTTAAAAAATAAATTATTTCTCAATCGTGAGTATTCTTTTTTATCCCTTTCACAGTAAAATATTTTTCCTTAGATGTCTTATATGTTTCCATATTTTTCTTAAATGTAGAAATCTGTAATTGATACAATACCACAAAACAATGGAAGAAAAATTTAGCCTACAAAGTACAAAATACAATTACCATGAAACAAACCTCAACAAACTTAAAAGAATTAAAATCATAATCACAGTAGAAACACATTAGAAATAACTAACAAGAAGACAAGATGAATGTTTTCAGTCATAAGGAATTAGAAAACATTACGTAATACTTGGGTGAAAAATGAAGGGTCGATAGAAATACTAAGCTACATTGAACTGAAGGAAAATGAAGACATATCAAAATGTATAAGACACAACTAAATGAGGCCTGAGAAGAACATTTATATCATTAATTACTTATATGTGAAAATAGGATCTTAAATTAAAAGTCTCATTCTTACCTTAAGAAAATAGAAAAAGTAGAGCAAAACAATCCAAAGCAAGTGGAAGGAAGGATAATGGCATAAATAGACATATAAATATAAGAACAGAAATCAATACAATTAAAACTAGAAAAAGTAGTAAATAAAATCAGTAAAAAAATGGACCTTTTAAAAATTAAAATAAAATTGATAAACTTAAGCAAAGCTGACAAAGATTATGAAAAGATAAAAGAATCATCTGGAATTAAACAGAGGATATCACTACAGATCTTGTAGCCATTAGAAGTATACAAGTATATAGTAATACTGTAAACACTTTACACTCATAAATTCAACAGCTTAGAAGAAACCAATCAATTCCTCAAAATCACAAGTCACCAAAACTAAACCAAGATGAAATAGACAACCTAGATACTTCTAAAATCATCAAAGAAATTGAATTTGAAATTTAAAATCTCCTCGGGGAAGAAAAAACAAAAACAAAAACTCCAAGCCCAGATGGTTTTACTGTACAATTTTACCAAACATTCAAAGAATTAACACCGACACTGCACAATATCATTCAGATTTTCACAAAGGGAATATACTCAAGTAACTGGCATCCAGGTGAAGCAGTAGAACATTGGAACTCCCCATGAAGTCTCCTCATCCTGTTCCCAGACACTGTTCCTTTTAGATGGCATCCATACCGCTAACACCACGGATAACTTTCTCCTCTTTTTCTACTTCATGAAAATAGAATTGGGCTATATGCATCTTTTTGTGAATATCTTCTTCAGTTCAATAACATATTTGTGAAATCAATCAATGCTATTGGGTGTAGCAACAGTGGTTCATTCTCATTGCTATATAATTCTCCATTATTTGAATATACCATTATTTACTTATTCTACTACTATTAATGAACATTTGGATTATTTTCATTTTGGCTGTTATATCCGGTATTTTTTTATTTATTTTTGATTTATGTTATTTATTTATTTTTTACATTCTGCATATGATACTTGGCAAAGTTATGTAGACATTTGGTTAAGACTATGTAGACATTTCTGTTCAGTATGTCCAAAATGGTAGGAGTTACTGTGATATAATTTTATACATATGTTCAGTTTTAGTAGCAAAAAAATAGTTCTTTTTTTCTTAATTATCTGACATAAGCAAATAACTGCATGATACACTGTGGCCTAGAGCATAAAGAGGAGTGAGGGTACTGGTTATTTGGGTCTAAGCTCATTTAAATTTTGTTTTTCTTTGCTGGAATTAGTACTATATTTTTTTAAATTAGAGATCTAGGAACAAATTTCACTTTATTTTTAAAATTAAACCTTTTTATTTTGAGATATAGATTCATATGTGATGAGACAGGTAAAAAGTTAATAGGAATGAGCTTAGGAATCAGAAAATAGGCTTCATGATGAATTGCACCCCTGGGTAACGCAGGAAACACAACAAACAGGAAACTAGAATAGACTAGGCCAGGGCCAGCCAGATCGGGACCCAGATGAATACTATGGTTTTGAGAAAGGACGAAGGGGACAGATTCTCACCAATGGCTGACTGTAATAAGAAACCCCCATGAACTGCCAAATCCTACCTCCCTGCAGGGAAGCTTAGAAACGCAGGTAGCGTGGAGCTCTGTGCAGCTGTCTACTCTAGACTCTGCCCCTGGCAACTCCTCTGCCGGTGTTTCTCTTTGTAAAAAAGTTTTCTGACTTCTACCCACCTGTGACTCTTGAATTCTTCCACAACCCGTGAGCGATCATGACAACACGCATTTGCAAGAAATAACACAGAAAGGCTCCATGGACCACCTATCCAGTTATCCTAATGGTAACATCATGTAAAACTATACTGCAACATCACAACCAAGATATGGACATTGACATTGATGCATTCAAGGTGCAGAACATTTCCATCACTACAGAGATCCTTTCAGCAGCTTTCTTACTTTAAGAATGTCACATAAATGGAATTATACAGAATGTAACCTTTTGGGATTGGATTTTTTTACTTGGTATAATTCCTGGGAGATTCATTTAAGTTGGTATAGGTATCAATAGTGTTTTCCTTTTTTATTGTTGACTAGTAATCCAGGGTGTTGACTAGTAATACCTCGGAATGTTTAAACATTCATTGGTTGAAGTATATTTGGGCCATTTCCAGTCTTTCGGTCATTACAAAAATAGGTGTGATAAACATTTATGTACAGGTTTTTGTGTGGATATAAATTTTTATTTCTCTGAGATAAAAGCTCAAGAGTGCAATTGCTGGGGAGTATGGTTGTTATACGTTTAGTTTTATAAAAAGAAAACATCACATTTTTTTCAGTGGTACTATTTTATGTTCATGCTAACAATAAATGAGTGATCCAGTTGTATGTGTTGATTTTGTATCTTAAAATGTTGCTGAACTTACTTGTTTATTCTAGGAATTTTGTTTTGTTTTTGAGATTTTTTTTTTTTTTTAAGTTCTAACTCAGCCCTATGGTTAGTATGTGTGCAGCTCAAAAATTTTAAGTTTCTCTACTAATGTTATACATGGGAAAAAATAAATGGACTGATTGTGGTAGAATACCAAAAATCCAAATCACTGAACACAATTACCACAGAAACAATAATGAAACAGCTTTCAGAAAAATTTAAAACAAGAATTGAAACAAAATATTAGCAGTTAAATTCAATTAAATGTTTTGAATGTCTCAATATCATTTTATTACACTATTTGAAAAAACAACAGTATTACACTGCAGATTTATCTATTTTTATCCACTGAGATTCGTAGCTAGGTGGGTGCACTTAATCTGTTTTTCCACATTCTGTATTCCTGTTTTTAAACTTTTTATGAGAGTATTGTTTGCTTTTTTTCACCTTTTCTTTTGAAAAAAAAAAAGTTTACTATTAAATAGTACTCTTACTAAAATTTGATTTTGTAAAGAAATTCACACTATGTTGTTTCTTTCACCTGTGAATGAAATGGATATAGCTTAAATTCTTTATCCAGGTCATGGGCAAAGATTTCAGGTAATATTTGCCTCAGGAAATATTCCCTGTGGTGACTGTAATTGGAGAGTGCAGCTGTGGACTATAAGGCAGTCCTTTTTGCTATAATTCTTTCCACATGGCATCTACACAGACTTTTTAGTTTTCAGAGGCAGCAACCCTTTGCCCAAGCTAGTGCAGTGTGTGGTTCTCTCTTACAGGTTCCCTTCATCCTTGCTGCCTTTGATCAAAAAAACCTCCCGCTTTCCGAATGCCTCAGGCAAGGTGGGTCTGACAACCACTGTTGTTTTCATAACACTTCTCAAGTCCTCTTGTTCTTTTGAAACTATAACTCATTGTGACTGGGAAGTACAGTATTTTTGTCTGCCCTCTCTTTTGGGCCCTCTCCTATTTGCCCTAGCCACACAGCTGGTGGAATATCGCATACGGCATCCTAAAGAGTGTTAGATTATTTTGAACCATTTCCATACTTCAGAGGCAGGACTGTCTTATCAACTGAGATATGCTATAGGAGCAGAGGGAAGTCTTAGGAAAGAGTGATTCTGTATTGTGCAGCTACCTTCTTCATTGTGCGTTAGACATTTTGAAGATTTAACTGCTGCTGCAAAAGAGACTTCTAGAAAAGAAATCATCATTCCGTAGGTATTTAACTCAACACACATTTCCCATATGGGTGGCATAAGAAACTCTGAAGTAGCTCAGTGGCAGAGATCAACTAGACAACCTATAATAAATCAAACACCACCAGAAGATAAGTCTTTTCTGTCTTCTCACCTACAGCCAGATCTACGCGTGATGAGACTGGTTCCAAGGAGAATATTGGATTTAACGTATACTGAGCACTCATAATGCACACAGAACTGTTCTTAACATTTGATCCACATTGTCTCATTTAATCCTGTGATAAACTTTGAACTATTACATCTCAATATGCCCATCCTAGATATATGAAAACTGAGGCAAAAAAGTTTAGTTAGATGCTCCAAAACATACAACAAAACGTGTTAACTGTTGGAACTGGGATTCCCATGCTGACAAAGGTGACTCTAGAGACTGAGTTATTGGGCTGGAAGTGCCTCTGGTGTTGAAGGAGAAATGAAGTAGATCGATGCTTTGAGTCCTATGATCCTGAAATGGCGATGTGAAAATCCTAATGAAATAGTACTAGGAAAAATCTCTCTGTTCGCATTTGTTTCTGAGGGCTGACATAACAAAGTACCACAAATTAGGCGAGGTTTAATAACTTGCCCAAGATCCCAGCATCAGAATGTGAAGCCAGAGATAAAACGCTATTGGTCTGACTCCAAAGCCTCGTGTATTAGTTTTCTGTGACTGCTGGAACAAATTACCACAAACTGGGTGGCTTAAAACAACAGAAATTTATGTCTGACAGTTTTGTATTCCAGAAGTGTCAAATGAGGTGTCAACAGAGCCATATGCCACTGAAACCTGTAGGGTAATACTTGATTGAGGCTTCTTAGATTCTGGTGATTTTTGTCTCTTCCTAGATGCTGGTGATTTTTGCCTCTTTCTAGTTTCTGGTGGTTTTTCCATTAATCTTTGACAATCCTTGGCTTACAACTGTCTAATTTCAATCTATGCCATGGTCGTCACATGAGATTCTGTGCGTATCTGTTCTCACATGGCTGTTGTTTTTATAAGGAAAAAGGTCTTATTGGATTAGGGGGCCCACCTTACTCCAGCATGAGCTCATCTCAACTTAACGAATTACATCTAAAATAAGCCCATGTCCAAATAAGATCACATTCTGAAGTAGTGGGACTTCAACATATCTTTCTTTCTTCCTTCCTTCCTTCCTTCCTTCCTCCCTCCCTCCCTCCCTCCTTCCCTCCCTCCCTCCTTCCCTCCCTCCTTCCCTCCCTCCTTCCTTCCTTCCTTTCTGTATTTATTTATTTAGGATGGGGGAGGGGCTATACAATCCAACCCCAAATCCCATCCTTTATGCTCTCATAGTCCAGAATCTTAAAGTATGTTAAGATCTATCACTCTCGACCTTATTACTATATATCTGTTCACATGTGTTATCTGCTAATTAGAGTATGCGATTTCAGCAATTTTAGCAGGGTTCACAGCTACTGTATCTTGCATTTTGTTACCCTTTTCATATTTCTTGATAGTCTATCACATAAATTTGTGCAATGAATATATTTTTGAATGAATGGATGAATAATTTTGATGCGTGCCTGTATCAGGTATACATTGATGCATAACCAATTATTCTCAAATTCAGTAGCTTGAAACAACACACGTTTATTATCTCAGTTTCTCTGGATAAGAGTCCCAAATGAATTTAAATTAGGTCATCTCTTTCTTTCAGTATAATTTTGTTTTGCACTTACTATGAGAACTATCTATAAATATGAGCATCAATAAATTGATTAGACTTTCAAAGAAAGAGACAATAGCAATCTTTATGGTAGCAGTGTAAGCAGCACACCATGGACTCAATTATACATAGATTTAGTCAGCATTTCTAATGAGAAAAGCTCTATATCAGGCATCATGGATATGCCAAATAAGTAAAACATCGTTCCTATCTTACAGGATTTTACATCCCCATAGCAGGAAAGCAATGTCTGAAAAGTAGAGGAAACTAAAGTAACAACAAATAACTGTCATATTAAATGTACCCAATCCATGTACTGAGTATTAGTTCAGTTAATCAAATAGGGTTTCTATTCAAGAAAATAGCTTTTAATTGTAGAGGACAAACCATTTAAATTCCTGAATAACAAAGACTCTTGAATAACTTTAACTACTAGGCCACATCTAAATACTTGCATCATTTCAATTATTAGATTAGTATTACATGACAGATGCTTAATAACACTAAAGAAAACTAAAAGAACCTATTTATTTACACAGGATGTCTTGTATCATTCTATGTATCTTCAATAATAATTTCACCTTCTATGTGGCTTTAAAAATACTTTCATATTCTTAGTGAAAGCTGCTTAAATAAACACTTCTGTGTAGATGAAGAAAAGGAAATTTTTATATTCCTGACACCTTTATTCTTCTCTAACCTTAACGCTTTCCATTCCTCTTTACTTTTCTAACGTTGGTAGTAGAATTATGCAAACAAGTTCCAGAATTCCCAGTGTATAGTCATTTAGCATATTACTTGAGAATATTATTTGAGCACTGGTTATGTCCTAGACATTATGCTTAGCAAGAAACAGAACATAAAATCTCATCCTACATAGATCACACAGCTTATTAAAGAAATTGGGCAAACAAAACAACAAAAACAAAAATAACAAACTGAAAAAAAAAATGGGTTAAAAGGGCCATGAATGAGCAAAATAATGACAACATGTAATGGATCTAGTAAAGAAAGCCAAGTGGTGCCATAGAAGTAACAGAGAAGGAATTGGAGTGTAGGTGGATAACACTTCCAATAGAATAGTCACTGACTAGGATACCATTTAATCTTGTAACATTAATCTAATAACATTAAGGTTTAGTAAGGGACAGTCATGTCAACAAGAGTGGAAATATATGTCCATAAAGAAGGACTCACATGTATAAAGATCTCAACTATCTTTAGACTTAGAATCAAAGGCTCAAAGAGTCTATATGTTGAGGAACTCAATGGTGTCAGTGGAACGTGTTTATGAAGGTTAGGAATAAATGTCTTTACCCCTTGGACAGGAATTCAATATGAATATTGCTATATACTACCCAGTGAGATTTATCTCAGTGGCTCCTAGAGTTCTGTTTAAGGGAAGAAATATAGTATGTCTCTTTATAGAAATCATGTAGTGAAAAGCATAAAGAGATAGTGGAAAGCTCTTAGCTCACTTTTTCAGAGGCCACTCTTTTGATCCAATGACTGTGAAATAGCATTCATTTTACACAGTGTTATTAGATAATAGCAAATGTTTATTGAGTAGCTACTCTATGCCAGATCCCAACCTAAGCATGTTATAAGAATTTGTTTAATTTAATTCTCCGATTTATTCTATAAAGTAGATACTGTTATCATACTTAGTTTATAGATAAGAAAACTGAGCTTTAGATATTAGATAGGTAGAAAACCATTTTTAGTTACACATAAGTCATTATAAACTGTAGTGATAAGATTGAAATTATGATCTGCACTGTTAAGTAGTATGCTTTGCAAAATAGGATGTAGGTATTCACAAAGACCAACATTCCTGGTTCACAGATGCACACATCTATTTGGCCTGCACAAAGAGTTGAACTAAAAGATACTGTTGAATAATATAATGAGATTATATAAACAGGTAACAGAGAGATGAAAAAGAAGTAACTAACAGTGCAAAGCTTGCTGACACATGGAAGGGAATCTATAACATTTGAATTTGGGTAGTTCTATATTCTCTTTGCCTGCTCCTGACTTCATGCTTTTTAGTTAACAAATGTCATTTAATTATTATAGAATAAATTTATGGAAATTTTATATTACAAATATTCCAAATACTTTCACTTTTAAAAAAACAGAAGAAAAAAATTCTGAATAGATTGTCCAATGTTTTATAAGAAAGATGCAGTTCCTCAACGGTAATGTATGAAAATTTGACTTTCTTTACTTACCCTTTAAAGCATCTATAAAGAATAAAAGTCAGTATTAAAATTTTGTTGGCTAATATTATAATAATAGAATTATTCATAGTCTATTATAGATTTTTAATGATCCTTAATAAAAATTAAGTTAAATACACATTTTAGAAATTATGCATTACCAGTTATTGGTTATATGATTAAATAATAAATACACAGAGAGAACATAAATCCCACTAGTTAGTAATAAATACATATTGTGTTCCATTGAACTATATGTATTTATTTCAATACACCAAAATTCCGTGTACATATATGTATATACACTCCCACACAAATACATATATATGTATATGTGATAATTTTACCTTAGAATTTCAGTGCAAAACACTAAAAATTACGGATTCTATATACAAAACTGCATGCAGAAGCAGAACATTAATAATGTATAGATACATAATTTACTATTTAAATATATTCAACATTGCCCTCAAAGTGAAATCATCTTTACGAGTTTATTAGCAAAAACGATTGAAAAGATGGAGTATATTTAACCATGAAAGTGGACATTTTGAACCACAAAACAAATTAATGCATTTTAGACATTCTGAAATAGAATGTTTTTTGTTGTTCTTGATTTTGTGCTCTGTGGAAATAAAAGCAGACCAACCAAATGAGAAAAGCTTGCTTCAGTGACAGTCAGCCATTGTCGCTTGCATTTTGGCAGAGACTCCAAGGCAGGCAGAGAGGGAAAGCTTTATAGTGGAAAGAAGGAAAGACTTCAGGTATACCCTGATGAGAAACTTGGCATGGGGAGGCTGCAGGTGCACTGATTAGAAGTGGGCATCCTATGTGATTGGTTAGGGGTGCACGTTTGGCTTTCTCTGGTAGGTCCTAAGTCGAAAGTGGTTACAAAAATTAAAGAAGCTGTCAGTTATTAATCAAGTCCTGGACATTTTGAGCTATTTGTTATAGAAGTTATTCTTTAGCTTTCTGATTGTTACTCAAGGTAGCTTTCTCCATTCCTGGAAGTCTAACTGACTTCCTGTGTTATTTATTGTATATAAAAGGGTTGGCTACCTGGGAAAGTTGCTACAGGTTGTAGGTTAAGGCAACCAGTAAATTGTCACCCTGAAGCTGTTTTTTGATCCCCATGATTTTAAGCTGTTCAATAAGAAACAGGAGTCAGAAAGAACCTTTGAGTGCTCCCCACCCTTTCCTGCCCAAGAGATTCAGACAGAAAGACCTGCTATAGGAAGGGAGCTTTGGCTTAACTGAACCTTAAAAATCTTCACCCTAGCATTAGTCAGGAGGAATCTAAGCCGTTAGCATATATCCTTTGTGTCCCACTTTCTGAGTAGCTCAGCAAGATTTTACTGCCATGTATGTTTCTCTCTTCCTCAACTACCTGTACATCACCCATTTTCACTTCTGAATTCCAATACTCCCTTCCGGCCCTTCTCCTTTGTCCAAAATATCATATATGCCCAATGCTATCCACTGTATTTGGACTTTTCATGCTTATGTGAATTCCCCATGCACATGTATTAAACATTTGGTTTTCGCCTGTTAATCTTTGTTAATTTGATTATTAGCCTAGCTAAAGCTTAGAAGGTGGGAGGAAAAGTTTTGGGTTATTTTTTAGCTCCTACATGGGTCAGAGCTCTATTTTTATATATGGTTCTATCATTGTCAGCTTGTTATATTTAGTGTCTCAGCTCCTTTGTTGGTTTTCTTTCTCTCCAATTAAAATTGAGGAAAGTATAACTGGTTGCAAATCTGATACTTGAAACTCAAAAGTAGCTTTAGGTGGTGGTGCGGAGTGGAGGTTGGTGGTGGTGGTGGTTTTGGTGTGTGTGTATCTATAATGTATCCTGGTAATGTAGACAACTTTTTTCTTTTAATCTAGAAAATGAAATATTTACACACATAAATACAGGGAGCTCTTTTGCCATTAGAACTTAAAATGGTAGGATAGTATACACTGTTTCTCCTGATAATAGTACAATGGTACAGTTTAGATGTTTACTTTTTTTTTTCTTTTGCAATTTGCTAAATTTGCAGATTTTAAGAGTACAAAAAAGGAGGCTGCCAAAAGAAGGAAGGGAACATAATTGGATTAATTTGGCCACTGAATTTGAAAATATTATTTTCCCTGAGGCTCTCTGAAGAGTTGTAAAATTCCAGGCTTTATGGGTCTTGATTGCTATAATTAACATATGTGGAGTCTTTCAAGTGTCTTCAGATGCAAGCTTGTCTACTGAAAACTACCTTCAAGCAGCTTTAAGTAAAGGAGTCTGCTCTACAACCCATAGCTCTCCATAAATGCCTACCTATTATCAAGGTCACAAGTTGATACATAATAGTTAACCTGGACTTATTTTTTTAGGAAATGAAGGTCCTTAACTGTGAGAGAAAGAGAACTATATATTTCTTAGAATGCTATTTCATTTCTACTCTTAGGAATACAGAGAATCTGTATGATGCAAATATTGTCCTTTATTGAGATATAAAAGAAAATGCATCTTTCAAAAAGAATTTATAACACCTCTCCAGTAAATTCATCAATAAGTGGACCAGATCTGGGTGTAATTTACCTTATAAGAGCAAACAACATGTACTAAGGGAAATAGTGTATTGATTTAAGACTCAAAAGGCTTGAGTTTTAATGGTCATTCTCACACCATCTGGATAATTTCAATTTCCATGTCTGTGAATAAAGAATTGTATTTGGTAATTTTTAATGTTCTAAAAGATTTCTGGATATTCATACTCTTTAAGAAAGTTTAATCTTAAATGTTTTTAATCTTAGAATCTTAAGGATTCTATTAGAAAAATTATGATTCTATAGTCTCTAGTATGGCACCTTTTTCTATATATACATGTTGATAATAAGATTAGACTAGGGAAAGACAATAGTATGAGGTATAAGTTTTGTTCAAGAAAATTACACTCTATTTATGACTATTATCTATGAATAGATATCATCTATGAATAGATAATATGCATATATATATTCAGGTTAATGCAATGATATTCATAAATATTATGCATGCATTAACCTGCATTATAACACTTATAAGCAATATCATACTCAATACAAAATTATATATCAAGCTCTTCAAAAAACCAAAGATTTGTATTTTTCTGAGAGAAATGTAACAAAGGGAAGATGCATGAAGAACAGTTCCTTGTTTTTAGTAGATACATTAAATTGAAAGCCTTTTTAAAGGGAGTGAATTTCAATGCTTAAAATATTTACCAAAGTTTAACTACTGCAATAAATAGCCGTTCTGTTTTATTGCTAAGTAATATTTCGTGTATGGGGTTCCATTGTACATATGTACCACAGCTTATTTATCCAATCACTGGTTGAAGGAAATAATCTTTGTTTCTAATATTTGGATACTAAGGATAAAGAGGTTATGCATTCTCATCAATACATTATTTACACATTTCTTTAAAAAGTTTTGTGTTTTTCCCCCTAAGTTTCGTGTTAAGGTTTACAGTGGACATTTTAGCGTCTACCTTCAAAGAGCCTTACATCCCTCTCCATATGGTTAAGAACCATAGCACAGTAGAGCCCAATTCCACAAGCCATCTTCTGCTCTTTTACTTTTACATATGCTAAAGCACAAAAAATATTGTTAATTAATGTTTTTCAGTAGACAGTTATCTTTTAGACCTTTACATTTTTTAAAACCACATAATTGAACTGTACCTTCATTTATATCCTTTCCAATGCTATTTATTTCTTTACATCCCATGTTTGAGTCTATTATATTCTTTCTACCATGTTTCCCCGAAAATAAGACCTAGCCAGACAATCAGCTCTAATGCATCTTTTGGAGCAAAAATTAATATAAGACCTGGTATTATATTATATTATATTATAATGTTATGTTATGTTATGTTATATTATAGTAAAATACGACCTAGTCTTATATTAATTTTTGTTCCAAAAGATCCATTAGAGCTGATGGCCCAGCTAGGTCTTATTTTAGGGGAAACACGTTAGTATTTTATTTCTATTGTACAGATGAAGTAAGGGATGCATATAAAAAATATTTAATTTGCCCAAATTGCTACATGAAGAATAGAAACTTAATCAGAGTACTGATGCCACAATTCACACCATTAAGCATTAAAATTCTTGTATCTATCATATGAAGGAACATATGAATCTAAGAGAATTTGTAGCTATACTCAGCAAACACTTTCATCCTTTCTCTGTTATTCTTAGTTTCAGGATCTTGTTGACAATTATTGCCATCTCAAGAATGCCGATGTGCATCAAAAGCAATGCTTGTGTTTTGGTTTTGTGTGGGGGAGGGAGTGGGATCTTTTTTTTGGCAAGCTTTCCCAATAAGTTTTTTTTTCTTTTTTTGCAAGCTTTTCCAAGAAGGTTTTTTTGTTGTTGTTTCTTTTCTTTCTTTTTTTTTTTTTAAATACTGTCACATTGTGACACATTTTATTCAGCAGCTTGAACATTTTAGTTCACAAATAGAATCTAAGTCATTATTGATTTCTTTTTCTCTTTCTTGGGGGGAAATAAGCTTTCCAACCTGTGTTTATTTTTAGAGGTTAATAATCAGATTGCATGGTTAATGGAGATGCTTACTTCTTGTGGTTGCTGTGCACAGAGCTGAAGCTTCCGGCCGTTCAGGAAGGCATCCAATGTAATGGTATGCTATTTCCCTTTCAGACGGTAAGAAATGAGAATAAAAGCAATAGGGAAATAAATATTCTGAGGGTATTTATAGGAGCTGTACTTTGCAATTTTGACTTAAGATATTTCCCAGAACAACAGCTCAATCCTACACTGATGATTTATGAAGGCTTAGACTGGCCTTTTGAAACCACAAATCTGTGGCACTGATATCTTTAATTTCCTTTTGTTCTGTCCTAGGCTAACCCTATTATTGTCAAGCACCAAATGGTCATAGGGAGAGAAATGCAGGCTGGAGCATTCAATTTACCCTGAAACTATTTCAAGAGCCTTCCCCCTCTTTTGATCTAATCAGAATTCAAGACATTTTCCTTTAGAACAAGGTTTTGCCTTCATATATAGTTATAGGACAGGACTCTTAAAATTCTTATTAGAACATAGTTCAATTTTAACCTTTTGAGACACAATGGACTTTGATTAATTAATAAGCTAATGGACTCCAATCATCTTTAAAATACATTTTGACAATCAATGCATGAACTTCCAATTTTGATTTGAGTGGCTGTTTTCAGAAATATGCCAAACTCAGTGGATACCCTTTTTTTCTAGAACAGTCTTTTGTGTTTTGCATCTTTGTTTTTAATGCTTGATTTTTTTTCTCTTCAAACCATAGGACCATTTACATGAAATTTTATTCTCAAGGATAATATTTCCCATCTAAAAGTCATTTACCCACATCCGAATAATCAATTCATTGACATTCTGTATTTATTTTATCTAGAATACAAGGATTGTTTAATATTTTAAAGAACGCTATGTGGAAAGCAGAATTACAAGGTAATTCTACCTCTATGAGATGCTCAGGTCTCAGAGACCTGACAAATGACACCCACCTTTTGTATAATCTCTCCCCTTTTGCATGGATGAAACTTATGCATATGACGAGATAACACTCCTGTTATTCTGTTATGTTATATGCCAAAAGGGATTTTTCAGATGAAACAATGTTCCAAAATGATTGACCTTAAGATAGATAGAGTATCTGGGTGGGCCTGCCCTAATCACCTGAACCTTTAAATCTAGGTCTAGAGGCCAGAGATAGAGGAATTCAGAGATTCAAAGCACAAAAAAAATTTGATGTGCAGCTGCTGCACTGAAAACTGAGGGTGCCACTTGGCAGGGAGCGAAGGCAGGCTGTAAGAGTGAAGAGTGGCCTCCTAGCTGAAGACTGGCAAGGAAATGGGGAAGAGTTCTCTAACTTCAAGGAACCGAATTCTGCTAATAAGATTGAGCTTGGATTCGGAAGTTTCCAGAGCCTCCAGATAAGAACTCTTGCGTGATTTCAGCCTGATGATACCATGAACAGGGAACCCAGTAATGTCATTTAGGACTTTTGAACTACAGTATTCTGAATAAATGTGTGGTGTTTTAAACTGTTAAATTTGTGGTAAATTATTGTATAGAATAGAAAGTTAATACATTTGGGTTCTGCTTGTGTTATGCAGAATAATCATTAGCCTTATTCTCTTCCTACAACTAATGATATCTATGTTCTTATTACCTGGCAATGTATTTAAAAGAAAAATGCATCCATTATATAGGTCAAAGAGCTACTATACAGGTCATAAATTTACCTCATATGAGAAGGATCCATTCACAGTAGAGACACTTCTGTGTTTATTGCCTATTTTAATAAACATGTTTAACTCACAGTCTGTCAGAATCTAAAGTAGCTGATAAAGGAGGGTGTACTAAATTGTAAAAACCTGAATCTCATAGAAAAGAAAAACAATAAAACATTGCACAACAAACTTAAGAGCCACCAAACAGTATAGCCTGAGGTCAGTCACTAACTCTTAATTATGCTAATTTTTAAATACAGGAGTGTCTGCTAAGCAATGGGTGAGTTTACTCTAACTCCCCAGAGGTGGTGGGTGGGATTAAACTGTGAGTTGAAAACAGTTCTTGCTAGCTAAAGATAATTTTAGGAAGACCCTGTCTAGCAAGTACTCTGGAGTGAGATGGAGGCCATCGTAAGAAATAAATCTTTGTTGGTTTTAGCCTTTAGAGCTTTGGACTTAATTATTACCGCAGCATAACTTAGTCCGTCCTGACTGACTAAATGTGCTCCTTCTCCAGTTTTCACCACTAAAGTTCAGTGCAGCTTCATTCTTCTAGTTTTTTACATGCAAAGTAGCAAAATCATCCTATACGCTTCACTTTCTCTTTCATCATCAAATATTCATTATTGAATCCATAACTAATTCTATCGCTTCTATCTTCAAATGTATCCACTTCTCCCCATTTACTGTTCTACCTTGATCTAAGCACCACGATCCTAATTATCCCTTGCATAGATTATTACATTAGCCGTCAAACTGCTTTTCATAAGGACTGATTCAGTAGCCTTCCCTAGAAAGTGTATATTTGGTTGGATAGTCTATCATAAAATGCAGTATGTGATCATTCCATAAATAAAATTTGTATGCTCAGCTTGTAGGTCTCTTTCTACAATTAAGAGAGGCTACCTATGATATAACACCTCAATTCTAGTGGTTTTAAAATAGAAGAAAAGTGACTTACGCTAGCTTGCCAAGTAAACTCAGCAGACATATAATCCGTTTTATTAAAACAAGTTCTTTTAAAGGATATAAATATGGAAGGAGATAGGCAAAAAGAACCCTGGGTTAGAATTAAAAAGTGTTAGTATTAAATTATGATTTAATAAATGTATGTATTTCTTAAGGACTAAGAGATAAGAAAGGTGTAAGAAATCAATGATATCTCTAAAAGAAAGAGCACATTTAACACCCTGCTTAATTTAAAGATATTATCTCCCACTATAGGAACCAGGATCCTTGTTGAAATAGCCAATTCCAGGTTTGAGGCAGGAAAAAAAAACAAAAAACAATGATCCCAAAAGCCGTCAAACAAATGTCATTGTACTGGAGAGAAAGCAGAACTGAAAACGTGGAAAGGACGTGCCAAAAGGATACAGAAGACAACTTGAATGGGCTTTATGAGCGAGCTCACCTTTCTGACCACTCAACGTTTTGTGGTCCATTGCTTATATCTTGTACTTCTTCTCAATTTACAATTGGTTTTCAAGATGATGGCTTTACATATTTAATTCTAATCCAGATCACTCTCCTGAACTTCATACCTATACAGGCAACTCTCCTGGATCGCTAGTTGGATGTCTAATCAGAAATACAAATGTGGTTATGTTCAAATCTGGAGAATCTTAAGTGCTATTAACCAAATATGTCCAGCCTACACTTTTCAGGCACATGGTAAAAATGCATCTCTAGTGCAATTTTGAATATAAATGTGGGCACGTGACCTGCGTTGGCAAATGAAGTATTGAATGTAAGTTATAAGTTTTACTTCTGGGAAAAAGCTTAAAGATTTAGTGCATGACTTAGTATGTTTCCTGACCTGTGCCATAAATCACATATCAACATAGAGCCTTAGTCAGCCTGGGCCTCTGGGGGTGCTGTGACAAACGGAACTTTTGTTACCCCTTTTCTTTTGGATATGTATCATAGCCATGCTCATAAATACATTTTCATTGCTTTTAGCACCTGAGAATTTGGAGTTGTTGTCATCACAACATAACCTCACCTATCCTGACTCACACACCTCCCTAAATGTGATCCTTCTCTAGTCTTACTCATTTTAGTTTGGTATAACTTTATCTTCCAGGTAGAACTAAAAGCTTGAAATTATCCTAGACTTTCCTTTTTCACTCATCTTCCACATCCAATCTGTCACCAAACACTGTTCTTTCTATCCTCACCATTTACTGCTCTAACCAGGTTTAGGCAACTATAGCTCCTATTATCTTCTGCCTGGATATTTACAACAGCCTACAAATTGTTCCTCATGTGCCTCTCTTGCTTCCATGTGTTCTCAACTGAGTAGCCAGAAAAAGCCTTTTAAATACTGATCATATAATGTCACTCACTGGTCAAAACACTCCAATGATTTGCTATCTCAATCCGACATGAAATTTGCTATAAATCGCTATAAAACCTGTAAGTTCTGGTCCCTCCTATTTCACTGACCTTATCGCTAGCATATTACCCTCCTCATTGTTCCATTAACATGCACCCAGTGTGCTCTCTCCTCAGATATTTTCATTTGCCAATTCCTCTACCTGACGGATTTTCCCCCATCCTTCCTTAATGTGGGACTTATTAATGAATCTTCCAACATATATAAATAGCAACTTCTCCCACTTTCAGAACTCCTTATCTTTTTACTTTTGCTGTATTTTCTTCCATGGCATTTATAGAACCTGACATCTTATTTATTTATTCCTTTTTATTGTCTCTTTCCTTCAGTAGAATGTGAGTGCTTTCAGAATAGGGCAATGGCTGGGTTGACAAATATATAGTGAATGAAAGGTAAATAATTCTTTGAGACTGTTAACTTCAGAAATGGAAAATAAACTTAATCCCAAAGGTCATCTATTGTCTGTTGGTTGTGGCTCTCTAAGGTTTGTGCAAAGGAAACATAAGGCATATCCTGGCTCAGTGGGAAAGTGTCATGATCACTTAGAGATGTCCTGTATGCCTTCCGGGGGGTTGGCATTCGGTGGCTGCTAGAATCTCTAATAAAAGTATAAAACCAACTTTTTATATGTTGACATAAAACTTAATTTGAAATTGAGACTTAACCCTGATTTATAATCAGAGACTGAAAGAGTTTTGTCACTCATACAGGTGGTACTGGTAGCAGTGGTGGTGGAGGCAGACTAGGGGCTAACGACTGACATGATGCCTTGAAAGTTACAGAATTACAGTGGTGAGCTTCAGTCCCTTTTGCACACATACCCGGTCTCTCTCTTTCTGAACCCTGCCTGTACTTTGGTCTTTCCTATGAAGTCGTTTGGTTGCATTGTCAGGTGTGCCTGTGCGTCCCACCGACAGTAATATCAACTAATGATATTTTGTCCTTCTGTTTCCTTTAAATCAGGACTGATCCAATCACGACTGTACTTCAGCAGATACATTTCTCAGCAGTGAAACTTTCTTAAACAATAATGAATGCCAACACTCTGTTATCCTAAAATAAGGCATCAAAGTCATCTACTAAAGTTCCAAGATTATGGGTTTTTTGTTGTTGTTTGTTTGTTGTTATGCGTGGGCGACCACAGTGTTGTGCACATAAAGAAATAAACGCTTTTTGAATAAACAATTTAAGCAAATTTGTGGCTACCTGCTCTATCCCAATATTTTTCTTGAGAGTCGCAACAGGTACCAAAAATAAATAAATAAATACAAGTTTTAAGATATAAAACAGTAACTGATTTTGCTCAGAAATTTAGGTCTGATGACATTGATTTTTAGGCCTGTACATATTCAATTACAGCACACTGCCTTTCATTCGATGCTTCTCTTAGCATCAGATAGAGTGTGATCTTAAATTAGAAGGCCAAATAGCAAAATTTTACAATTGTACAAATCATATTTCCTGCATTAACACCAAAGGTGGATATCAAATGAGCATTATCAAATGAGGCATACTTTCTAAAACTAGAGAATAGCTGTTTTCATAATATTTTCTAATTTCCTATAAAGAATAATTTTGAAAATACAGGAAAATGGTTTTATTTTGTGTATATAATGGGGGGGGGGAATCCCTACAAATGTAAAATTAAAAAACTCACTATTTTGTATTGACATTCCCATCATCATTAAATTTAACTAGATCTAGTCTACACTGATTCATTCCTTCTTAAAACTCATTTAAAAATGTAATGAATACAAATATTAGTAAGACTGGACCTTGGCCCTAAGAAATCTGTAGTCTGCCAGTGAGTAAAAACATAAACTGATAGGCCCAACGAAAAATTATGAAGTTCCAAGAGTTGACAGGAACCAATTTTAGGAATATACAAACTATATTAATCTGAAACTAATTAAATTTAAATTTAATTCTACTCCAGCCTCCAATTTCAATATTCAAATTAAGCCCGATACTTCATATATGACATTGTCTTGGTATATTGTTAAGCCAGTCGAAGGTATATATTTTCTTTTACTGTTTTTCTTTTTTTTTTTTTTTGCATATATAAATGGGGTATATTTTTAGAATACTTTAAGTGAGAAATATTCTTTTGTCTTCTACAACAAAGCTGTAGCTAATCAATTAAGCTTGTTTGCTCTAGCAATTCCATTTTCTAAAGTTTGGCAAAGTTTTCCCTCATTTGTGAAATGGTCTGTAATGCAGGGACTCAGTTCCTGCTCCCTGCAGAAGAAAATGGTGAGGCCAAAAAGGAACAACAACGGAGCCATGGATGGGGTGTTCATACCACTATATTCTTGCTGGCCGCTGGGTTGGAGATACAAGAAACAGAATCAACACACTCCTCAATCCTCAGTCCGCTTCTTGGCCAACCAACTAAAAACCCCTTGCCAGCGTAGCCACGACAGTTATATTAGTGGCGAATGGCTAACTGGTTACAGCTGATGGCCATCTAATAACCCAGCCAGCACCTTTCCACGTGAGGCCCAGAGCCTGGAAACTGCTCTCTGAGACTCTGTCCCCAGATCGTCTTATAATTTAGAGACTTAAATATGATTATGAAAGAACATTAGTTTAACCAAGTGCTTACAAATTTTGCACATTGACTTTGAACACAAGCAAAGCATAACCTGCACATGAGAGCACGTCTAACAGCAACAGATAAGTGGAAAAACCCACAACTCTCAATTAAAGAAAACAGATTATTTTTGTCCTTTAGATAAAATAAAAGAAACATACATACGAGAGAAAGTGTAATGAAGAAATATCTTATATTCATTTCACTGAAGATAGCAAGAATTTTCCAAAGCAGATACAAGTTGAGTTGGGCATAGCCTTTTGGTGCATAAGCTGTACTGTATGACTAGCATTGACATCGGAAGAGCTGAGTTCAATTTACCAAGTTTTGTGCTAACCATTTTGTACTGGGCAAGTTGGTTAACATCTGAAAACATTAGTTCTCTTGCTTTACAGTAGGAATAATTCATCTATGACAGAATTGTTTCCAATCCAAATGCAATCATGTACATGAAATAATTACATATTTAATTATTTTTAATTCATCTGTCTAACTATAAGGGGGATGAGGGATGATTTTCTTTTTTTTCCAAAATCAGAATAATACAACTTTTATCTCCCACTATTTTAATTATGTTATTCAATGTTCTACAAAATTTTGTTGGCTGCATAGTATACCTTATTGTGGTTGCCTCAGGTTTTGTTTATTCCAATATTGCCAGGTATTTATATTGTTTTCAGTTGTCCGCTTTATGTATAATGCTCCCTGAACATTATTGTCCATAAACCTGTGTATATTTTATTTTCCTTCCCAAAAATTCACAGAACGATTACTAAATTATGAGATTATTTTTAAAGATTTTGGTAGATTGACAGGCGAACCCACATATACTTAATTGTAAAACTTATGTTCTTTCCATAGCATAAAATTGTCTTTATTTTTACTGTACTCTAACTTATTTGAGCAACTTTGAGTGAAATAGCGAGCATGCTCTTAAAAACTACCTATAAAACAGAAATAGATTTATATCTCTGCCTCCTTAAGTAATCATTGACAAGTCAAGCACATAATCTCAATTTTAGAGAATGTAATTGTCAACTGGGAATATTATAATGGTAACCAAATATGTGTACTTCTTTGATTCAACCTTGAAGTGGGGAAAGAACTCATTATTTAGAAAAGTAGAAAACATATCCTTTAAACTAGCTTTCTAAAGTTCACTTACTATAGGAAGTTTTGGGTGATGGTGTTTTATATTTCTAAAATATTTTACATTTCTACATTTAGAATAATTCCTGGTTTATAGCAAGTGCTTTACAAATATTTGCAAAATATAGGATGAATGAGAGAAAATATTCACACTTTGGAAACCAGACAAAACAATGACTGAGAATTTAAAAGCCTGATGAGAGTAATTAGCCTGACAGCAGGTTGGCTCACCAGAAAGTCAGGGAAAAGGTTATGGATTCAATGTTTGTGCCCCTTTCAAATTCACATGTTGAAATCCTAACCACTAATGTGATGTTATTAGAGGTGAGGCCTTTGGGATATAATTATGTCATGAGGGTAGAAACACTGTGAATGGGATTAGTGCCCTTACAACAAGAGGCAAGAAAGAGCTTAATTGCTCTCTGTTCTCTCTGCCATGTGGGGATCCATCCACATGAAGACTGCCATCTGCAAAGTAGGAAGTACGCCCTCGTGAGGAATAGAATCTGCTAGCACCTTGATCTCAAATTCTCAATCTCTGGAAGTGAGAGAAATAGATGTTTGTTGTGCACACCAGTCTATGGGATTTTCTTATATGTAGCAGCTGAACTGACTAAGACAGAAGGTTTCTGTGTGCTATCTGGGGACAAAGTAAGCACTTTTCAAACACATGTATAAATAAAATGTAAAACTTAATTTCTATAATGTTTGGACAATAGATAAAACAAACAAATAAACAATAAAAAAACAAACTTGGAGTGGATGGAATGCTGATGGAATTCAACCTCATGGTAGAGTTAAAAGATACAGCATGATATAACCTAGTGGTGAAAAATGGACTTCAGAGACAGAAAGTTCGGCTTCAAATCTTTGCTCTACCTCTTCGCACTATGAAATCTTGAGAAACTTACTTCAGTTTCCTCATCTATAAAACAGGACTGTTGTGAGAATTGTATAAGGTCGCGTATATCAAACATTCAGAACAGTGTTTGGGCATCATGTTTGCTGGTAATATGCGCTTGATGCTCTTGTGAGCTCGCCATGTGATTCAATATGCTTCTAAACCACCGGTACATTTTACATGCTGAGTAATATGTTATAAAATTTGATATGAAATTGGATCATTCGAAGCAGCAAACAAAAGATAATCAGAATAAGCTTCCAAAGAAATGTTACATGGGTTATGTTACGAAAGTCAAAAATGCCTCAAGCGTTTTTTGCAATTCTGTCAAAAATTAAGTGCAGCAATAGAAAAGACCTAAATAAAAAAATCCTTGCCCTCATGATTGTCACATACTGGTGGAGGAAGACCTAAAACAAAACCGAAATAAAATGATAGATGATAAATAAGTACTGTACTCATAAGGAATCGCCAGAAAAACATAACTGATAGATGATATAGAGATATATAGATAGATATAGATATATAGATACAGTCATTCACTGCTTACCAAAAGGCTGCATTCTGAGAAATGGGCTATTGGGTGATTTCATCTTGCGCAAACATCATAGTGTACTTACACAAACCCAGACGGTACAGCCCACTACACACCTAGGCTGTGTGGCATAGCCTATTGCTCCTAAGCCACAAGCCTGTACAGCATGTGACTGTACAAAACAACATAAGATTAAATCAAGCACAGAGAAAATGATGCAATCAAGAGAGGCGGTAGACAAGATGTATGATGCTGCTGCCAGCATAACACGGTGTACTATTTTACAGCAAACTTTTTTTAATAAGGTGAAAGAGTACACTCTAAAATAATGATAAAAAATATAGTACAATAGATACATAAACCATCAACTTAGTCTTTTATTATCAAGTATTATGTATTGTACACAATTGTATGTGCTATACATTTATACTACTGGAAGTGCAGTAGGATTGTTTACAACCAGCCTCAACACAAACAGGTGAGTAATGCATTTTACTACATAAGGGCTACCATGTCACTAGGCAATAGGAATGTTTCAGCTTCATTATAACCTTATGGGCCCACCAGCATATATGTGGTCAATTATTGACCAAAAAATCATTATACAGCATATGACTATATAGATAGATAGATAGATAGATAGATAGATAGATAGATAGATAGATATAGATATATATATACACACACACGTATATATATACACATATATGTATATATGTGTATGTATATATACATATATACATAAATATATATATATATACATATATATATATATATATATTCGATAGCGAAAGAGAGAGAGAGAGAGAGGTTATGAAGAATTAGCTCTCACATGATTATGGGAGCTGACAAGATCTACAAGCTGGAGACCCAGCAGAGTCAATGGTATATTAATACTTCCAGCCTGAGTGTGAGAGTTTGAGAAAGGCTGGCATGTCTGAGACCCAGGAAAAGCCACATGTTAGTCTGAGTCTGAAGACAGGAAAAAAGCAGTCTCAGAATAAAGGCCATCAGGAAGGAGGAATTTCCCCTCCTTTGGGGGAGGTCAGCATCTTTGTTGTATTTAGACCTTGCACTGATTGGATGAGGCCTGCCTCCATGGGCAGGACCAACTCAAATGTTACCAACTCAAATGTTAATCTCATCCAAAAAAACACCCTTAACAGAATTATCCAGAATGATGTTTCACCTAATATCTGGATACCTGTGGTCCAATCGAGTTGACATAAAATTAATCATCCCAAGTAGAGAGATAGGTAGGTAAACAGATAGATTTATGAAATGCTAGAATGTAATAAGTTACCTGGGAAAAAAACAGAGCAAAGTAACGGGACATGGGAATGCCAAGAGAAGTAGAGCGCAGTTTTACCCTCGTTCTACAGTGAACCTCACTGAGGGTATAGTATTCAGAAGGACCTGAAGGAACTAAGGATATGAGTCATGAAGGTACCTGAGGAAAACACGTTCCAGGCAGAGCAGATACAGCCAGTGTAAAGACCAGAGACGGGAGTGCACTTGCTGTGTTTGGGAAACAAGGCCAGTGTGGCTGTGGTAGAGTGAACAAACGGAAGAAGAAAGGAGATGAGGTGAACTTGGCAATGGAGTTGGGGATTGGGAGTTAGTGGACAGATCGCACAGAGCCTTGTAGGCCATTGTAAGGACTTGGGTCTGATTTGATTAAATGAAGAATCATTTAGGGTTCTGAATGTTACCTTGGTCTGATTTATGTTGTGAAAGCATCACTCCAGCTGCTCAGTGGCACGACTACAGGGTGGGTAGTTAGGTGCTGCGAAAGGAAGAATGCCAGTTAAGGGTTTTCATCTAGAAAAAGTCCATGGGCCAAAGTGACAATAATGTAGTTGGCAAAAGAGGTCTGATACCGGATATATTTTGAAGAAAAAAAGCAAAAAGTATTGCCTGTGTGACAGTACACGTGGGTTAAAGATTTCAACTGTGCAACTGAAAGGGCAGATTTGCCATTAACTAACTTGGAAACACTCTATAGGAGGCTGGTTTTAGGAACACAAGCATGAGCTCAACATTGGGTGTTCTAATTTTGAGATGTATATGAAGCATCCAGCAAAGACGTGTAGGACGCTATGGATATATGGAGAAGAAATGAACCCCAATATGGCTAGAGATAAATACTTAATCTTAAAATCCATGAAAACTGAGGTTCCGACTGAGTTGTTAAAAAGTAATAAGAGACCATGGCTCCCACCTTAACAAAGATAAAAAGCCTGGAAACACGCTAGAAAAGAACATATATTTTTTTTTAAAAAAAAAAAAAAAGCACACCAGAGATGTGCAATGCAAATAAATCAAAATAAAGTAAATTCTATAAAGGGACAATCTCTGACTGGAGAAAAACAGGTCATAGCCATGTTTATCCCTGAGTACATGGTGTGAAGACAAACAAGCCTGCCAAGAGAGAAGCAGAATGCAGTTTATGTTTTAGCAACTTTAATACCCATACATGGGTTGGTAAAAGGGATTAAAATCCTAAAGTGTCCCAGAGGTACAGTGGGAACATACCTATCCACCAATTCTTTCCCAGAGGCACTTGCCAAGGGCATTGCACCTAACTGAGCAGGAGAGCGAGAAAGATACCATGAGTCCCATGGTGTTTTGTGAGTCTATGACAAAATATGAAGAAGGCTGGGTGCAGGACAATAGGATGACATCTTCCCAGTGTACACTCTCCAGTGGGTGGGAGACTGCAAAGACTTCTTCAGTGGCATATGGGCTATAGAGCAAATGGGCTATAGAGCGGAGAAGGAGAACAGGAGGAAAAGAGAGAGTATGAGAAAGAGGTATGTTTGGAGTCTCAGCTGTGCTCAGATTTCAAGCCCTGCTTTAGGGAGACTCCCGATACTATACTCACAACTCACGAAGCCAGTGGTTATCTAAATTTGACTAAAGCTTCAAAAAGCCTAAGCCCAGCTCAACTACACATTAGACTGATTTAGATCCCACTTTAGAGGGATGATAAAGGAAAGGTTATGCCTTCGCTAATGATAAATATTATTTTCTTCAGTGTCTATCACTTTGTAATACCCAATATGTGGCACGCAATCAAGAATTGTGAAACAGGTGAAATAGAAAAAACATGACCCTCAAATCACAAGGGAACTATGATTAGGTAATCAAGAATAAAATATATGTTATAGATATTATTTACCACCGAAAAACAAACACATATTTGTTATTTTGCAGTTTGTATGGATCAGGAACACAACATGGCTTAGCCTTAAGCTCTTTCACAAGGTTGCAATCAAGGTATTGTTTGGAACTGTGGTCTTACCTGAAGGCTCCACTGGGAGAGGATCTGCTTATAAGCTCATGTGCATGGTTGTTGGCAGGATTCAGGTCTTTGTGGGCTGCTGGACTCAAGGCCAAGTTTCTCAAGGGCTGTGGATAAGAGGCCCCCCTTTAGTTCTTTGTCATGTGGGCCTCTCCATAGGGCAGATCATATATAGCATCTGGGCGGGGGGGAGGGAAGGGACGGAGGGGGGAAGGAGAGAGAAAGAGAGAGAAAGAGACCCAAGGCAGAAGCCACAGTATTTATTGTAACAATCTTGAAAATGATATACTGTGCCATGATCTAATCATTAGGAGTGAATCACTACACCCATTCACACTCAAGGAGAGGTGGTTATACGAAAAGATGAACACTAGGCGGTAAAAATATTTGGGAGACATGATAGCTCCTTCTTATCTGTAGAATCATATAATAAGCATACAATTTTCAATAGGTTATTCTCTTCAGTTCTTGGCAAGAGAGCTAAACTCATAAATACTCAAAGTGGAACAGAGAAGTAAAAACAGAAGTTCCTAAGCCCACGCCCTATGCCATGCCCTATAATACTGGAAATTCTCTGCAGTCACTTATTTAAAACCAACTGTGCTTTGAATTAGCAAAATTATGTTTTTGTTTTATTTTCCAAATTCAAAGTCCTTTGAAGACAAGACACTAGAGATTAGCAGACAATACCGTTGACCCGTGAATAATTTGACTTTGAACTGCAGGGCTTCGCTTACAGGTGGATTTTTAAATCCACTCAGCCCTTAAAAAGTTATACGCAGATATTCAGATATTTGACTAAGCTGGGGTCAGTGTCCTTACCCTAGTGTTATCCAAGGGTCAACTGAATTCTATTTTAAAAAGAGAGAAAAACAGAGAAATATTATAAAAGTATATCCAAGCAGGCTGTTGGGAGACATTTAGTGTAAGAGCAATTTATTGAAATGTATATTAAATTGCTACTAAGTACTCTACTAAATTTTCATTTATAATTGCTAAATTATTTTCATATAAAATCAGTAAATGAGGTAAGGTTTTAATCTGAAAAAAAAAATAAACAACTTTTAGTAAAGCTCATTTCCAAACAATCTTCAATTAATTAGCACTACATACTCTTCCTAAAATAAGGTCAATAGTTTATTAATATGTCTTCATTTGACACTAAATTTGGTCATCTAAACATGCAGTCTCATTACTGATTTGCTTTTTTTTTATCACTTGTCTAACATAAAAAGTCCTGAAAACAGCTCATCAACCCTTATTATTTCACCACTACCTATTCAAATTAAATAGCTGATTATAATAGCAATTACTAATAGTTTATCTGGATTACTGTCTATAAAGAGCTCCAAGCACTAACAGAAGGAAAAAAATAACCACCTACTATGCAAATTTAGTAAATGGAAATGTATATTTGTTTTTCAGATGGTAAAGCAATTTTATATTTATAAGTAATTTTTTTAGCAGGAGGCCAAAATCTGAGATCTGGACATTTTACTTCAGGCTGAATATGATGATGTAACGACATTATTGAAGCATTATTTAAAGTGATATACACATCTTTGTGAACTTGAACAGATAGAATGAGTTCCTAGAAAGCTTTAATAAATCTTATTCGAAAGCTTCTATTACAGAAATGTTCTAATTTATATATACAGGAAAATGTCTGGGCAAAGAGCAATAAATTAGAAATTTTAAATTGCTCTTGTCTTATAATGTGAATGAAACTTTATAGTGCAAGAGAAAGATGCTCTCTTTTCCAGCTTTATTGAAGAATAATTGACAAATAATTTTATATATTTAAAATGTAAAACATGATTTGATATATGTATACATTGTGAAATTATGACCACAATCAAGTTAATTAATATATTCATCACATCATATAGTTAACTCTTCTGTGTGTGATAAGAACTCTTAATATCTATTCTCAGAAAATTTCAAGTATTAAATACAATATTATTAACTACAGTCACCATGCTGTACTTAGGATCCTCGGAACTTACTCATCCAAAAACAAATTCAGTAACTTTGCACTATACAAAATCAAAATTAAAACAATCAGTTGTATTTCTGTACACTAACAAACTATCTGAAAGTAAAAGAAAACAATCCCATTTATAATAGCATTAAAAACAATAAAATACTTAGGGATAAATTTCACCAACAAGGTGCAAGACCTGTACACTGAAAACTAGAAGACACTGATGAAACGAACTGAGGAAGACATAAATGAATGGAAAGATATCCTATATTCTTGGAATAGAAAAATTAATATTGTTACAATGTACATACTACCCAATGCAATCTAAAGGTTCAATGCAATTCCTATCAAAATTCTCATAATGTTTGTTTCACAGAAATAGATAAAACAACCTAAAATGTGTACAGAAGATGCTATTTTGATAGAGTGCAGCTATCCAATTTATTCTTGTTCATGACTGAAATCAAAGGAAAATTTCTACCTCAAATAAACCAATTATGATATAAGCAAAATGAATTTCATTTACTTAGTCAATTAAGGAAGATGACAACAGAGATCATTCTGAAATGATGTCACATTAGTGAAAGTGAGTGCACAGGGTTTATTGCTATAGTTTACTGTCAGAAGTTCTTAGTATGGAATATCAGTATCATAGTCGGTAGATTGGTTGATCTCCTAAGGATTGATGGAAAATCTTCAATGATGACATAATTTTCTTGGCATAAGGAATATACAATTATTGGCTGCAACTCACACAAAACTAAGAGCATAAAATGATTCTGTAAGGGTGAAACTTGGTGAATCAATAAGTAATTAGACTTAACTTGTTTGCAGTTTGATTCACCACATACTCGTTAGCTAGCCATTTGTAGTTAAACTGCTAGTTTGCATTTAGATCTACCCTGATACTCAGCTGTTTTCTTTGTTTCTCCCCCTCACTGATTAAAGAACCCTGCTTTTATCCCTGTCTCAAGACTACCGACACCTCATTAATCCATATAATTAACAAAATCCTAAACTGGAAAGGGCAATTTCTTAATCCTCAGGCACCCAGACAGGGAATATACAAAACCCCAGGCCCCCGTGTCCCAGTCTGAGTCCTGAGTCCAAAGATAACATTATCTTACAACAGACCAGACTCCAGTGAAGGATGTCAGCTACCTGACCGATTCCTCTGTTTCTTTGTTCTTCTTGTGTACCTATAAAACTTTCTGCCCATTCTAAGAATGGGAAGATGGCCTTTGGACAGGAGTCCACCATTCTCCTGGAATGCCAGCATTCTGAATAAACCTGCTTTTCTTTCCACCAACCTTGTCTCTTGATTTTTAACTTTTTTAAGCTGCAGGCAGCCAGACCTTAGCACTGTATCCATTGGATTTGGTTGAATGCTTCAAAGTTATGATACCAAATCGGTGAACCCAGGACAAGCAAACACCATGTTTCCCAGAAAATATCATATTATATTACATTATATTATATAAGACCCGGTCTTATAGTAAAATAAGGCCGGGTCTTATATTAATTTTTGCTCCAAAGGACGAATTAGAGCTGATGGTCTGGCTAGGTCTTATTTTCAAGAAAACACAGCACTTTACAGAGCTCATATGCTCTATACAGTGGAAAGCCGTTTTAGAGAGAGATTTTTTTCCTACTTGTTCAGTAAGAGTTAATTGAGAACACAAAACATTAGTGAGGGCAAAATAACCCATCCTGGCTAGCAAACAAAGTCTAAGCTTTTAGATTAGCTTGTACAATGCAAAATGGCCTTTTTTTTTTTTACTTACTTTGAGAACCATGGGGCTTGGTCCAGGTGGGCTGAGTGTGGCGTTTCCTAGGAGAGCAAACAGGGCTCAGTGGGAGCTCTTAGGAAGTGCTGCGTGACTTCAGGCTATAATGGAGTAAGTGTAGGACCACATGGAAGGTCCTACAGGGAGGATGGACTCGGATGCATAGATAATAGAGCCAAATCATACCTGAGGCCCAGCTGCCCGGAGACTTTATTGCCTGCGGAAGCCTGATCTCGCGGGATCTCAGGAGTTCTAAGGGGGTCGGTTGGGAAGTTCTGGGATGAGAAACACCTGGATGCCTCAGATGTAGGAGACCCATCATCACAGCCAGGACTGTAAATGTTGTGGCTCTCACCACTTCTCAGGCAAATCCCAATCCTTCTCGTCTCCCCCACCACTCCACCTCGCCACAAACACACTCTGAATCGCCGCAAAGGGGCGCCTCACCCCAGAAACCTGGACAGGTTGCCGGAGCAGGCTCTGGCCCAAAGGCTGTGCAGCGGCGGTATGTTCTGAACCTAAAAACATACAATAATTTATTTTAGCTCAGTTATTGATAAATTTCTGACCACTTTTTAAAAATTTGAATAATTCTGATTTTAGAAATTACTATGCCAATGTTATTTAAAGTGTTTCAATTGTTAATCATTGATTGCTCTGAGTAATTCTCCAGAGTAATTTTGTGTGTGTGTGTGTGTGGTTCTAGGGCACAGTCTAATAATATAAAATTGGGAGAGGGTGTCATGTCAAGGGGTCTTGGTTGTCTGAAAAACTTTAATAATTATTCCCTAGGCACAAGTGAGGTTTGTGTGTGGAAACCAAGTGAAGTCTTAGTGACTACATAAGGCATACTAGTCTAATGGGATAAAACCTTTAAATATAGATGGCATTTAATGTGACAGGAGTATTAATTCCAATTATTTATTCTTTGAGGAGGGAAATTTTCCTGAGTAGAGATGGAGAATATGTAAGAAAAATATATACGGAGGGTACCAAAAAAATGTATACAAGTGGACACTTTGGCCAACGTTGCTCAAGCAGTAGTTTGCTGTAATTAGAAGTGTCTGGATGCTGATGGCAGCCGCTTTGAGAACTTCTCATTATTGCAGAAGTCAAATGTGACTTGTATTCCTCTTTTGTTATTGGTATATATTGTGTATTACAATTTTAATAGTTTTTTTTTTCCTTTCTTAAAATTTGTATACATTTTTTTGGCACCCTCTATCTATTAATATTAAAAGTAAAGCCCCAATATGTGTTTCAACACTGCTGTGTCTTGAGCCCCTGTGAACAAATCTGTAATTATCTTTTGCAGGTACATTTTGCTCTTGTCCAATTTTAACATGATAATGTTGGCATTAATAACGTGGAACTATTTCATTTGCCAGGAGTGTCCACTGGAAGCTAAATAATTCTCTGAAGTGTTTAGAGTAATGGAGATTAGATGTTTTATCCAGAGAAACCAGGTAGTGGATATTAAAAATGACCGTCACAAGATATAAAACTGTAGCCAAAATGTATAATAATTTCTTGGTATACATTTTGGGAAGAATAAAGATATTACAGTTTTTAAAGGACCTCTCCTCAACAAGTTTAAAGAATGAGAATTAAATTGTTAGCAATCTAATATTATAAAAACAGCAAAATGGAAAGAAATGGGCTAAAAGTTTAAAGTACTAGAAGAAAGAGAACATGTTAATCTATGACTCTTGGCTTATAGATAGTCTTACTGCAAAGATCTAGGGTGGAAGCTGCTTAATTTGTGTTGTCAACAGCTTGAGTCAAAGGTCTTGGTTTGCAGTCTTCTGACAATATTCTGATCCCAAGTTTTGTTTAAATATCTTCAATTTGAGGACTTTAATTGGGATACTCTTCGTTTTAAACTGATTTATGTCTCTAATTTCAAAAGATGGATCTTAGGATCTACCTCTTGGAATGTTGTTGCTGAGTTAGTTGCTCATAGTACCTTATAAGATTCTTTCCATTGGGATTTGATGGCTGGTGTTCTATAATTTCTCTTTCAGAAGTTCAAGCTTTTGTGTTTTAGATCATTAAAGGTCTCTTGGAAGAATATTTAAAAATAGACTGCTCATATGTTTTTAATGTCAAGATCGAGCATACTTCCCTTGGCCAATGCAGCAGATTCTAGGACCAGAAATGGTATTCCTACTGTGTTTCCCTGAAAATAAGACCTAGCCAGACAATCAGCTCTAATGTGTCTTTTGGAGCAAAAATTAGTATAAGACCCAGTCTTATTTTACTATAAGACCAGGTATAATATAATACAATGTAATGCACTGTAATGTAATGTAATATATAATATAATGTAATATAATATAATATAATATAATATAATATAATATAATATAATATAATAACGGGTCTTATATTAAGTTTTGTTCCAAAAGACACATTAGAGCTGATTGTCCGGCTAGGTCTTATTTTTGGTGAAACACGGTAAATACATAGGTTGCCCGGTTACTAACTGATACAGAAAACGTCATAGAATTGTTTTCTTGGTTCTCTACTTATTGAGTTTTTCTACAATATGAAAGATTATGATCTTTTTTCTGGGTAATCTGTCTAAATAGCAAAGATTTGATACCCCATGCCCTTAATACTTATGGCCTTAATTATCTAAGAAAACAAAGATTTATTAATTTTAAAAGAACTAATATCTTTACAACCATGTTTCCTTCTGTTTATTTTTAAATTTTTAATAGACACTTACATTGAATAGGTAACCTAGTATTATTTCCCAGGCACCCATAATCCTATATTAATCAAATATTCAAATATTTTTAAATAACTTGTTGATTTGTTTCTCCAAATTGGATCCTAATTATTTAAAATTCAATTTAATTTGATTCAATTAAAATTTGAGGTTATCTTTTTCATCTAATACTATCTTTGAGATATTTCAGATGACTTCTGGAAATTTACAAAGATCTATCCTTTAGTTTTAAAAAAGAAAGATGCTAAAAACAATTAGGTTTATTTGATATGTCTCTTCTAATGAGTTTCATGGAAAGAGTTGACAACTCAGAAGAATTTCTCAGTCTTCCCTAGGTTAAATTTATATAGGTAATATATAATTAAAATGAATATTTCAGAAATTATATGGTTTTGTGAACTCCTTGGTGGTTTATCGATTCCCTTATGTTTCATAATATGTACTAAACTCATGAAAAATGCTGCAATTGCATTTCATTGAGTGTCTATATTTAGCAGACACCTGGTGATATTTGGTCTGATTATTTTGGGCAAAAACAGTATAGCATTATCAGTCATGAATACTGTAGGGGATGAAAATATTTTCCTCAACCCCCTTAGGGGGGTTGAGGAAAAGTAAACCGACAAAGACAGATGGACAGAAGAAAAGTCTACAAATTTTATTAAATTTTTACATTACGTGGGAGACTTCACAAGAGAATGAAGACCCAAAGATGTGACTAGAGCAGGAAGCTTTTAGAGAAAGAAACTACAAATCTGTAAAGAATTTGGCAAGACAGATTGGTGTGGGCAAAGGGTAGTAAATGGTGAAAGAGTAACTAGGAAGATAAGAGTAAGATTATCAAGGTTTGTTTATGTAGATTTTTTTCTCCCCCAAACTCCCCGTCTCTGAGATAAGAATATCTTGCTCCTAGTACAGGGAGGGTACCTTTCACATAGGAGATTTATCTCCTTCTTTCAGGAAAGAAGGGGAGGTCACCTCCCCTGCTTATTTAATTTTCTCAGACTCCTTCTGTTTACAATATTTAGCATGCCAAGGTGTCATATTCTGGGGTAGCATGTCCTGAACCCCAGCAATAGGTTCATAAATGTTAATTTGGATGCAAGTTTACTTATCAATTTGAAACTAGCATCTTCTAGGCAAGTGGTTGTACACTAATCAGACTTACCTAACGAGTTTTATACAATAAAGATGTCTTCATTTTGTTACTTGATATTATTGATATACTTTTAAATATATGATTGATATATTCATGATATAATATCTATATTTTGATTCATTATCATAATATATCTTATTCCAATATTATTTTATCTAAAAAAATTATATTTGTCTGATTTAAAAATCATATGTAGCACTCACTGTCTTATTTGGAAAGTAAGCTTAATCGTCATGCTGGTATACATTTTGTCTAAAACTTGTTTTTTTAGGTTTCCCTTAATGTTAGGCATGACACAGAAACAACCAAATATTTTTTGTTAGTGATCTCATATCATTCCTGTTATGATCTTGGAGGGTACCAGAATATGCCACCCCAAAATATGCTACTTTGGTATATAGATTATATTTAACTAAAAGCCATTGAGAACCAGCTGACAGGAGACGTTCTAAAATCAAGGCACAGCATTTCCTTTTGTGAAGGAAATTTACATTTATAAAGTCTCCAGATGTCATAACATGAAGAAGAGGACTCTTAATAACTGATCCATGGAAGAGGCAATGACTTAAAATCTACATTCCAAACCTAACTAACCTAACTAACAATCATAACTAAACAAGGCTTATTTACTATACGTTTGCTGGTCATCTTGCCATAATTTGCCTCCTGCCAAGAAACCCCCAACCTCTTTTCCTTAGTTTTAGCCGAAATTGCTATATAAACGCAAGTTCTAAGCATCCTTTTGAGTTATTCATCTCTCAATACTACCAAGTATACCCATGATGTATACACTAATAACGCTGTTTATTTTTCTCTTTTTAGTGTCTCTTTGGTCAGTGCAGGGCCTGCACCAGAAATCTAAGAGGCTAATTGAAAACATATTTGTCCCCCCCCCCTACATTCTATTGTCAGACTTTTCACATTTGGAAATTAGTAACTGAAACACAGTGATTTTCAATATCTGTCATGTACAGGTAGTTTGTTCCGATGCCTACCTGAAGGCTCTCTCGTCAGCTACCTGCCAGTGATCGTGTCTTGCACAAAGAAGGACTGTATCAGAGCACCATGGAACAGGACCATACCAGGTACTTCAAATCAATTATAGTTCAAAGACTAGACTCTTAGTTTTGGGCTTCTGATGGCATTTTGATATCAGTGGGCTGAGTTAGGATTTCCAGAGTTCTTACACATCTTTCTAGATGGTTTCATGAGACTTAACCCAAGATCCAGAATTAGTTATAATTACTGGAGAAGTAATGTACAACATGTGACTAGTTAACACTGCTGTATGATATAATTGTAAGTTGCTAAGAGATTTAAGTAAATCATAAGAGTTTGCATCACAAGGGGGGAAAAAGTAACTATATGAGGTGATGGATGTTAACTAACATTAAGTAACTTTTTTTAAAAGGAAAAAAAGAGAATGAATTATCCTGAGGTGAATGAACTGACAAGGGAAATGTTATTTATTTGAAATATCATTGATGTTGTTTTAATGTCCTATTTCTGTATAAGAAAGCCCTTTCTTTTTAACATTACTGTTGTCATGAAGGGTAACAGAATATGCCATCCCAAAATATGCTGCTTTGGTATAATAATTTTGATCTGTAGGCACTGGAAAATCAGCAAATGCATTGAGGGAGGCTTTCTCTGAATTCCCCTTTTCTGCCTAAAGACTGATCCTCCAAAAGGAACTCAAGTGCCATAATTCTCCTCCCCCGAAGTTTCGTCAACCAGAGAAGATTGAGTAACACTACCCCCAGAGAAACTTTGTCACAAGCTATTGTTAAAAGATACACCGAGGCACATTAAAATTTTCAAGAGTTTATTTGTGCAAACATCTCTTCATATTGGTTAGTACGGAATCAAAAGTGGTTGACAGTAAATAGGGGAAAGGCTTTTATGGAGCAGAAGGACATTATTTGATTGGCTAGAGCTTAAGGAGTTGCCTTATTTGGGAAAGCCTCATTGGCTATTTGTAATTAGTTGTTCTTTGATTTTAATTTCTTAACCTTGAGGTATTTACAGGAATACACTCTTGATTATATAGGCTTCCAAGGCATTAGAGACCGCTCAGTCTAATGGTCTTCTTGTTTAATTACTTTAACACTATCATACTTCCCATCTATTCTTCTAAGGGTGTGTTCATCTTTCCTAAAAATCATTTACTCTCCCCTCAGAGGTCTATATGCCCCCCTCCCTATTAAGATGACATTTACATCTGAATTCTGAGCCACCTCTGGGGAGTTACTCATTTTCCCCTGTATTCCCATGTATACTCCTAAGTCTAATCTGAGACTGGTTTTGAAAATATCAGCAAAGTAAATTTAAAACAGCATAATTGGTAGATTAAGACTTTTGCTGAAGTTATGTAAATAATCAGGTCAAATCTAATGAGACCAGTTCTATTTCATGTCCTGTAATAATCTTTCTTTGAGATTCGTTTTGACTTAAGAGGATCTATAGAACTGTTGTACTTCAATAGGAGGCTGTACATTGTCTAGAACACTCCATTCCTGCTTATTTGACTCTAGTTTTTCATTGATTATGAGCTGCTTTACCACTCTTATATTGTAGATAAATTTTAGAAATGCAAATTCTTATCTATAGATATGCAAATAAATTCTGATAGAGGTTCAGTTGATCTCCCTGAGCACTGTGGAAAAAGCCAGTTTTGCTTCTATTTGCAAACTTACTTTAATATTCTTGATATATAAACTTGCTGGATTTAGATTCTCTTTTGAACTGATATGACATCTTCTGCGTTTTCTTATTAATGAGTTACAAAATCTTTAACATCTGTTCATTTTGTATCTGTATGTTATAATTTTGCTTTAAAAAAACAATAATATTTAACATTTCCTAAACATTACTCCTGCTTTTTTACTACTCCAGTGTGAAAATGTATCTTCGTTCATTCCTCTCTCAGTTTTCCAAAATTATTTAGGAGTTTTATTAACTCTTCTTGCTCATCTACTCTCCTTTGGTATGTGTGGGAGGGATGGGAACCTAGGATTCATGGGGATAGAAAGTGATCAGCGGCAGAGTAAAAGCCACTATTCATCTTGTTTTTGCTTCCCCTCTGATTCTTTTTATTTTTTTTCCAGATTTACCATATTATTACAAGATTTTAGCTTTAAATAATTAGAGTAAAAAGATGCCTGTTTCACCTGGTTTCTGCTATTTTATAAATTGTTTTCATGAAAATGAAGAAAAAAACAATGAGGAGTGGATGGGTGATACAAGTTAAGCACAGTCTTCCTATTTTAAAAAAGACATTCAAACATGGCAAATACTTTCTGTGTGTAAAGCAGAGGCTTAATTCCAGGGGTAATCCTGCAAACCAAGAATATTGTTATTTTAATTTTAAAATAAAAATGATGTGTAAAAAGGCTGAGCAACATCCTCTGATTTGCACAACTATTAAGTAGATGGAAAATAGCATTGAGATGGTACTAGTATGGATAAAAATCTCTTTGTTGGTTGAGACTATTGATTTCCTTCTGTTTTCATATCTCTCACTTTCCTTGTATTTTCAGAGAAAGGATATGATAAAATCTGTTTACCATACATTTAAATGACTGCTAATTCCTGAAGTTTGTTTTTCTAAATCGTGTTTTTATGTACAAAGCATTATGACTAGGTAGAGGTAGGAGATATAAAACATTCCATGCTAGTTCTTAAGCCAAAGTTAAACTTTTTTCCAAGATATTATTATGCACAAAGTCAAAAGCTGACTCCCTAAATATTACCAACACAAACTATTTATAAAACAATGCCGTTACCATGGCAAGGTAGACTGCTACCTTGTAAAGCTTTGGCAGTGTCTTAGCAGGAGAAGAAGTTGAGGTAAAAATTGATTGAAAAATGGAAGTTTGGTTTATGACAGACCTTTCAATGCAAGAACTTGACTAGGACTGAGTAAGAACCACAATACAATAATTTAGGATTTGTGGAAAGAGCAAGGCAAAGTGTTGAGATAAAGGATTCAGAGAATCTTCAGACATGAATTGTTGATATTTTCCATGGAAGAATTGATAGATCCTTCAGGTGGTTCCTGTAATGTGCAGTTAAATTATTTTTTCTGGACAGCAGAGCCCTACAAAAATGAAGTCATGTCACCCGTCACAGATTACAGTTATTGAGAATATAACTGGCAATGGAAACAAGGATGAGAAATCACTTCCTTAGTCTAATGAAAAGCCAGTCAGAATATTAGAAAAAAACAATTGTGATGAGAAACAGGGTACTTGATAACAAAACAAATAAACAGAATTTCCCAGCACAAGGGCCTCCTGAAAACACTTGTATTTTATACAAATAGATCTCTTGAAAGTGTACTGTCATTGACACAATTTGTACCATGCAATCAACACAGCTGCCACTGCCACATTTCTACCTCTTCAGTTTTCTCTAGAGGTCTCATAAAAAAAATATGTTCATGAAAGTTATTATATTAAACAATGAAAGAATAAGATTTTAAAGAATAGGGAAAACTCAGATATCTTTCTTTGTTAAACACATTAAATGTTAAAGAGGTTATTATAGATCTTTGGTATGTGTGTGTGTATGTGTGTTGAACTTTACCTAAGCATTCTATATTCTAGGAGAACAGGCTTTTTTTTTTTACCAATATCTCCCCTTTGTCTTCCAAGGAAACAGCTGACGGCAAAGGGCTACCTGATCGCACGTATTCCTAGATAAGATCCTATAACCTTATTTCTCAAGACTCCCATAAGAATCGCCAATGATTCCCTTGTTTACCCGTCCGAGACCCTCTTGCCTTTCTTTGAGATATTCCTCATTAATGAGTGGTTCCCATATTGCAATAAATGGTTACTGAAAAAATCTGCATTTGTATCTATATATGTACCCATGTAATTACATTGGAATTTATAAATAGCTGTACCATATTCAACTTTAAACAATGTAAATAAGGTAAATTTTCTCTTTGACATCCGCAGTGTCTGCTTTTGGCCTGTGTGCTGTCACCCCATCATTCACAGACACCATGTGAAGCAACACGTAAGGACACATTAAGAAAAGAGTGAAAGTTCTATTTTACACAGACTTCGTGCTCATTCAGTTCATACGTATCAAGCATTGTAGAAAAGTATAAGCTTCAGCACTGGAGGCCTTCAATTTTAATTCCTTACCTCTTTGCTGTCTTTGAGCAAATCACTAAGTCTTACTCTACTCACCTGTAAATTGGGAATATGACAGATCTCACAGAAATCTTTTTTAAATTATATAAAATGTGTATACAGTTCCTAATAGAAAGTAGGTGTTAGTATTCTTCCCTCCTCATTACTGTGTTTTATCCTACCAATTTATGAGGAAATGTATCTAATAAATTCATTAGATAAATGTATCTAATAAATTCAAAACTTCAGGCTGAAGTTTGGCCTGTGCTGTAAGTATTTGATTTTAGACATTGCCAGAGCTATAATCCAGGGAAAACAAACACTGGGATCATCTGATGCAGATAATGTAATTTTCAATGGAGGTTATGAAGAAGCTCCTGAAGTCAAACCATCAGGCTGGCGCCTTCTCTGCCTCTGTGAAGGATCGACATAGGATGTAATTTGAGTATTTAGATACAGTTATCCATACTTACTCTCTAGTTCTGTCTTTATTTTAGTTCATTTAGTTTTGGGACTCAGTAGGTCGAACATATGACTTGTGTTTGTTTACAAATGATAATATGTAAATATCACTTATATGTGGGAAAACAGCCACTGGATATTAAGACTTCGGAAGTCCCGTATCCAGATATTCAAATCCCACCTTCAGATTTCAGTACTTGCTTTCCCCAGGATTGTTGTTAAAGGACTTTTGATAATCATTGTCATTAACTGTTGCTTTTCATGTATGCCTGACAAGCTTTGTTTTCATGATGAATTACTGGGCATTTAGGGTTAACTATCCTATGCTATGTAACTTACTCTGGGATTACTTAAGAAATAATGTTTATATCTCTGTGGAGGAGTTAAAAATGTTGATGGATTGAGATTTATGCCTTAAAAAAAAGAGTAAATGAAAACACTAAAACATCCAGTGCTATATTAGGATGACCATACTAAAAGTGTCTCAGAAATTCAGAGAAAAAAAGAAAAACAATGTAAGTTAATGTAATTAACTTTACTGGCTTTCGAGGTTAGAATATTTGTCATTGTATTTAATTCAAAACAGGCAATTCATAAATGTCTGTTTTAATGAATAAATGAATGTATGAATAAATGAATGGTTGCGCACACACACACACACACACACACATACTTGTGTGTAAACATTCATGATGGCACATTAATTTGACTCTGGCGAATATGTAGGTTAGGTTAATGCAAAGAAAGCATAAAATAATTAAATATGGAAGGAGACCGATGAGTGCAACCACAATTACATGGACTGTAGAGTTAAGTTAAAAAAAAAACCTGTGACCAAGCCATTGAGAGAGAAAATGAATGGGTGAAATAAAGCATCATTTAAAAATTATGCATATATGTAATATTTTTAAGAAGTCAGTATTTCCATAAAAATCATTATAAAAACAAATGATATTCTATCCACCTTCCCCCTTAAAAAACTGTTTTTCATTTATCGTTGGTAACCACTTTCAAATTGTGATATAATTTATTTTGGTAATCACCACCATGTTTATAAATAAAAAGCTAATCCTGCTATATTTCGATGTATTAGAATTAGATATCAAATGACTTCTCCAAATAAATGATTGATATTTTGATCAGCCCTACTGTTTTCTCTTTTCCCTTTCTCACACACACTCATATTTATGTCTTTATCCCAAGTACCAATGTAATTATATTTAAATTTTTAGATGGTTCAATGTTTACCGTTAATGTTACCAAAATTGTGTGTATATATATATATATATATATATATATATATATTTTGTTCACATTCAAGTTTTGTAGAGTACTATAATTAAGTGTCCTTTTACATGTTAATATGTTTTCTTTGAAGTTAATAATTGTCTCCTGTTGTCACTTGTTTATTTCCATAAGCCTATCAATAACTTATGTCCAAACCTGTATTCTAGGCATTAAAATCTTCTCCATATAGTCTAATAGACCATGTAGACCATCAATGGTCTGCTCTTCTCAAAGGCTGCAGACCTCTCCTGCTTCCTGCTTGTCTTTGAAAAAGCAGCTTCAGACTTGATGAACCATCATATCCTACTAGAATCTATTTTCCCTTTTGTCATGGTGATTCCCACTGTTTCTCTCCTATTGCTAGATTCCAGTATTTAGACTTCTTGGCTTTACTAACTCATTTTGATGGAAAAACTGTTCCAATTGTTTCTTGACACATGAAGCATAAATTGATATTTTGCATGTGTGAAAATGATTAATTGATCTTCATTTTGGTTTTGTACAGAATGCTTGATTGGATTTCATTTTTCTCAGGATTTCTAAGGCAGTATTATATTTTCTTCTAGGTTTCAGTGTTGCCATTTGACAAGTCCAATGCCATTCTGTATTTAATATAACTTTAAAAAAATGTCCTCGGATGGTTTCAGCTTGTACTTGTCTTGAATTTTATGAAATTTCTAAGTAAATTGACTTTCTGGATTCCCCTTCCACTGTGGCAGGCACACCGCTCATTAGTCCTTGGGGGGAAAAACGTTTTGCATGCGAGTGTGTGTGAATGTGTGTGTGTGTGCATGTGTGTTTATTGCATGTACTTCCTGCAATTTTGGCTGTCACCAATTTTTAGAATTCCTATTATTTACATGTTATAACATGTAGACTGAGCCTATAATTTTGTTATTATTACTTTGCCATTTCCTCTCTCATGTGTAGTGTTTACTCTTTGTATGGCTACCTCAACTTCACCTTCCAAATCTTCTGTTGAGTAATTTATTTATTTGTAAGAGTTCTTTTGGTTGTGTCAATAATCATTTTTATAGTCTTTTGTTCTTATTTCATGATTATAATATATTTTCCTTTATCTCACTTACATTATTACTACTTTTGTTTGAGGTTTTTCATCACTCTCTATATACTTTGTTTCTTTCAAGTTATTTTCTGTTCATCTTGCATGTTAATGGTTTTTTCTGGTGACCTTTGGTTATCCAGGAATCTTTGCAGTAAATTTTGTCTTTACTACTATATAGCTATTTTCTCCATATATAAACCTTCTAATCCTATGTTTAGAGTCATAAACCTGGCTGCTATCTTTATGTAGTAAGTCACTGTTGTCAACTTGTACTTAATCCTGTGCTTTCTCTATGGTCTTTGACCTCAGCTGTGCCAATAGACTCCCGTCCAGAGTTGAAACTGTAATAGAGCCTTTCCAGACAGAAAACTTTAGTCTTAGTTCTGGATGGTTGAGGAAATGTGAGCTTTCTATCACTGCAGTTTTCAATCTTAATTCTTATTTTAGCCACATATGCATCCATTTAGTTGTCACCAGTTTTTGTTTGTTTGCTTGTTTTTTGTTTGTTTGTTTTAGCTTAATTGTGTTTGTTGGTACCAATTTGCAAACAGTTTTCACTTATTGCCAGCTTAAAGTTTATATTTTAAATTTTAATTTTCTCTGGTCTGCTAAGCCAGTTTCAGTTTATTTATCTGCTTTCCATCTTTTTAAATGGTTTCAAGTATCCATTCCTGTTCTCTTTGCTCATGAGGGATTTGTTAGTTAGTACAATTGTACTTGTGTTTCTAGTCGGTATCAAGGTAAATTGATTTGTTTGATTAACCACAATTAATTGTTACTGAGATGCTACTTAGAAAAATCGTATGCTACCATTAACCAAACTAAATTTAGTTTTTTTCTTTTGTGTTAGTATGTGTAGATTTCCTATAGTAGGCTGAATAATGGCCACTCTAAGGGAGCTGGTTCTAACTAATCCAAGGAGCCAATAAATATTATAAAGAAAAAGGATTTTTGCAGGCGTAGTTATATATCTTGAAATGGGGAGATTATCCAAATGGAATTTGTGCTTATGTATGATTTCACCCCTATGATTAAATTATTTATCAATTGACTTTGAGTTATTCAAAGGGAGATTATCTTGGCTGGCCTGAACTAATCATGTGTACCCTTAAAAGAGGGACCGGACTCTTTCTAAAGAGACAGTTTTGAAGCCCGAGATTCTCCTGCTGATTTTGAAAACATGAACTGTCACAATGTGGAGTGGGCCATGTAGTTAAACATTAGAGAGCACTATCTAGCACCTGGAAGCCACCTAACCTACAGCATTGGAAAAAAAATAAAAGGACCTAACTAAATTCCTGTCAACAATATAAATGAACTTGGAAATGGATTCAAGGATCCAGATATGAGAATGGATTCTAGCTGAAACCTTGATTTCAGTCTTGTGGAATCCTCAATTGAGGACCCAGTTGAGCCACGCACAAACACATGTTTTACAGAAATGTGAGATAATAAATTAAGCTACTGTGCTTTCAGTAATTTGTGACCCAGCATAGAAAATTAACAAGAGAAGGGTCTTGCCCAAATTGGTAAATGTTCACTAATTAACAGTTTTTTTCTTGCACAAGAGTCAATTGATAGATCAATGTCTCTGAATTGATATCTCAGAAACAGACACAATTTTATATATCCAAATCTTATTTATAAGCAATGTACATTATTAGCTGGATCACAAAGAACATTTATTCAATAAATGACATTAGAACTTCTATCTTTTTGATATGTAAAAAAGTAGCTAATTGCTTTGCTTATTCTAAAATATATTACAGATTGATTAATAATTTAAATGAAAGAGACAAATTGAAAAAACTAGTGGAAAGTAAAGTTGAATATTTTTTTCTGATCTCAGAAAAGGGGAGTATTTCCCATGCATAATATAGCAAATGGAGAACTCTCAAGGGAAAACAGGCACTAGTGATAGGGTATCTGTTTTGGAAGAAAGCAATAAATAAATTCATTTGACAAACTGACATGTTTAAATTACTTTAATGCATAGTTCATTAACTTAAAGACAAAGGGGAAACTATAAAAATAGATTTAAGATGTACATATATTCATAATAATACCAATTGTGCATGCCTAATAAAAGCATGGACAAATAGCCCTGTATACACATGCATTATAACCTCCCCCAGCTATAGACCTGTCTATGCAAACCTCTGCATCCATTGCATTATATCACCATTCATGTATGTATAAGGGTGCCCCACTCCAAGGCCATTGAATAATGAGCCAGAGATTGATAACTATCTCAGTGATTTGATAATAATTTTATGGCCTCACTCAGATGGAAAAATTGTAAGAGTTAACTCCTTTTTTAAAATGTGACCTAAGAGCCTGTTGTCTCTTATATGAGCATTGAACTGAAAGATACGGGTCTGCCTTTTCATGATCTTGTGCCTAATGTGTAATGTAGCACAGAGTGAAAGAGAGAAGAAGACAGTAATGAAAAGAGAAAAGGTAAAGAAGAAAAGAGAACAGAGCAGAAAAAGGAGAGGAGAGAACAGTTGTAAGAGAAAAGACAAAGGAAGGAAAGCATAGAGATAAGATTGAATATGTAGGGTTTGAGTGTCACAAAGTACTGAAGTTATGAAGAGCTATAGGGAAGAAAGGAAGGCATTCCAGCCATGGAGATGGATGTGCAGCAGACCAGGTCTGGGGAATCATAAAAAGAGCATGTGAAGAACACAGGGAAGCCATAGATCGTGAGAGAGCAAAACAACAGAGAATGGCCCTACCTATAGTGATCTGGTACTAGGAAGTTCTATTTAATAGTTAATTTTCTGGGCAACAAAATATGAAAAGGCTATAAAATAGGAAGAATGCTTCTTACATCTACTTGTGTGCATAGGCCTGTTACAAAGAATACCCAGGAAGGAATTATGAAGCTTGTTAACTTTCAAGTTCTCTTGTGCCTAAAGGAGTCACAAAGATAAATTACAACAGATAATATTCTCTCCTAGGTAAGTTTTCCATCAAATTCCTGGATTACTTTAGGTCATATCAGAATATGTTAACAATCTTGATTATTTCTCTTTAATTAATTTTTGCTTTGTTTTGTTATGAAGGTCTAATTTGACACTAAGTCACAGAACTTGATGCATTCTTTACAGTTTCCATACTTTAACTCAGTGCTCTGGGAATAAGGCTTGTCAGAGATATTGGTTATAATTTTAAAGATGCATTTTTAATGTATACATGATATCTGATCTTCTAAAATTTTTTATTCTTACCAGGCATCGGTCATTTTCTAAGGAGCCCTGGTTTCTTTTAGTGAGAAAGTCTTTTAAAGATGCCAACCTGGTCACTAGGGTAGCTCATTGTTAATTGTTTGTTTTTTGCTTTTAAGACTTGATGGTGGCTTGAAAATAAGTATTTATTTTTGAAAGGAAAAGAAGTGAATCCTGAGTTCACACTAATTCCAATTGAAAGATAAGGATGTAGGACATTTTCCCTATAATTTTGTTTCATTTCTCTACTGTTTTTTCAGCCACACCAATTCTGACAATTTCATAGCAATGCATTTTTATTAAATCTAAGTAACTCAATTTTTTTCCATAGAAATAAAACTATCAGTTTATGTAAATAATGTATTTTCTTTAAAAAATAAATTATAGAATCACATTGATTCTATTTATAATAATTTACATGTCATTATAATGCTTATAGAAAATATGAAATATAGAGGTTGGACAATTAAGCTCTCAAACTCATCCTAGAAAAAGTGCTGCATACCTCATTGCTAAATATCACTACAGTCACCTTCAAAATACTCCCCATTGGGAAGCTATACACCTACGCCAGTGCCTAGTGCACCCTTCAAAGCAATTTTGGAACTCTTTTTCTGGAATGGCCATCAGAGCTGTTTCTGTATTACCCTTGATATCCTGAATGTCATAAAAATGTCTTCCTCTCAACATTTCCTTTATCTTCGGATAAAGAAAGAAGTCACTGGGGGCCAGAAGGTGAGTAGGGAGAGTGTTCCAAAACGGTTATTTGTTTATTGGCTAAAAACTCCCTCACAGACAGTGTAGTGTGAGCTGGTACATTGTCATGATGTAAGAGCCATGAATTGTTGGCAAAAAGTTTTTCACGCAGCCTTTTTAACACTTCCAAATAGTAAATTTGGTTAACTGTTTGTCCAGTTGGTACAAATTCATAATGAATAATCCCTCTGATATCAAAAAAGGTTAGCAAAATCATTGCAACAAGTTTGTGAACTTAATTGTCAGACCTCGTATAATAAAATGAACACACATAGAATTGGCCCAAACAGGTTTATGAACTAACGTTACTGCTGACTCTTTGTTAGCATTGAACTTTATTTATGGGAAGTACAAGAACATACTGAAGACTACCCATGTAGTTTCAAAGGGAATGAAAATTGTCATTTAATAAGGTGATGTGCATAGGTGAGGTTTTTCAAAGAAAGCTTCTACTTTGTTTGATTAGGGAAAATTTCTGTATTTACCTATATCTGAATCATTCCAAATTTATTCATGCCTCCTTTTTGACTTTTATTAGAGTTTAATAATAATCCTTATACATGTTCTGTACATTTTGGGTTCAGTTTCTTCTCAGTGTTTTTAAAGCTTATTTATGTATATAAAGGGCTATCTATGTTTTACTTATATTTGTTATTCAGGAAACATATTAGCCCTTTCACACTAATTTTTTAGCTAGACAACCTATTAAACAGTATTTAAAAAATCTTTTCATGTGTACTTACCAAAACTTCTCTAAATCTAACTATTTCATCTGAAACAATTATACATTTTTTCTATTCTATTTTATTACCATATACAGTTGAATTTCCAAATAATTCTGCTGAGAAAATTCTAAATAGTGGTGATAAGAATTTTTTTTCTTTTTTTTTTTTTTCTTGTTTTACTTTTAAGGGATTATTTCCACTGTTTCATCATTAGGCATATTGGTCTTTGCTGATGCAAAACTTATTTATGTATTGAATAATTATATTGATTTTACTAATTTGCAAATGGTTTTTCATCAGAAATATTTGGTTTTGTCAAATGTATTTTTGATATATATCAAAATAACAATTTTTGTTGTTCTCATTATTGTTAGTGAATGATATTGGTCTATAGGTTTAATTTTCTGTGGGGAAATTTTATGACTTTAAATGAGATCTATGCCTACTTTGTAGAAATATCTTGGAAGTTTTTCTTTCTCTATGTTCCCTAATTAGTTTGGGAAAAATGACACATAGAAGAGCCTGGATTTTTTTGGTTGAGATAGTTTTTTAGAAACACTCCAAATTTTCTGACTGTTCATGTAGTTAGATTACCATTAGTTTGTGAGTCAGAATTGGAAATTTGTTTTTTACTAGAAAATTATTTTATTCTGGTTTAACTTTGATTAAGGTACAGATATGTTTATATATCAATATGCATCCTCTGTCTTTGTGTTTTATCTTCCTCATTTCTAATTTGTGTGTTTGTTACTGCTACTTACATTTTCTTGATTCATTTACAGTTAGTAATTTGTCTAACTTATTTGCTTTCTTAAATGTTTTTCGATTTAACAATTTTATTTTTTCATGTTTAACTTTATTACTCTTAAATAATTCACATTAATTTCAACAATTTGCTTTCTTAACCTTTACTTTTTTTGTTTGTTTGTTTCCCTAAAATTGTAGGTAGATATGAGTACTTGTTCTACTAATTTCCTTTTTTTTTCTTACTTGATAATAGAATTTGTTTTAATATTTCTTGTGGTAATTCTATATATGCTCCCAAAAATGATTCAGATAATTTCAAAACTAATTTTCTGGTCTTCAGTGTACATATTCAAAATTACTTTTGGTCTGAGTGCATCATTAACAGTTTTATTTATTTTCAACTTTATTGAACTTTTAGTTAGAGATTTGTATCTATTCTAAGATTTGGAATTCATTAATGTATATTTATAGCCAATTTAATGATTGACATACTATATTTGGTCTTTAAAGAACACATTTATGCTTTTCTTGGTGAACAGTTCAAGGTGTATCATTTTGATTTTCGCTACCTTTGTCTATCTTATCAGTCATATCTGAGGGTAAGGTAAAAAGCTTTTCAATAATACATTGTTTCCTTCTTTTTTTTTTCTTTTCCCCTCAGCCAAGACTGTAATTCATTTTTGGCATAGTTCTGATCTTCAGTCCACTTCCAGTCATTTATTAAGTCTGGTTAATTCTTCTCATAATTTTTCGTGGGCTATCTGTTAACATTTCCAGTATCATTGTTCGTATTCTCTGTTTTTATTAAAGTCCATGCATTTGATTAAAGACTTTCTCTCTTCCAATCCTTGCTACATACTTTGCCAAATCAATCCTTTTAAAATATAATTCAGTTATTCTATTTATAAGAACAGTTAAAAATATGATGGAATAAATGTAAACTCATAAAAACATCTCTACTGTACTCGTATAGTTAATTTCCCTTATTTTAAAATTATAAATTAAGTTTAAATAATGCATAAAGGTAAGCACTTTAATTTGCTACATTTTCATGATTTAAGAAGTTTATCAAAGCAAAGTTTAAAATTTTCATCAATTGATTTTATTTTTCTAAAATATTGATCAGAATAAAGCCCTATTGCTTATAGTACAGATGTACTAATTATGGAGAAGCTGATACATTTTGGGTACAAAATTAGTGATATGATCCGTCAGACTGAAAATGAACAAGTTATGATGTGATAGTAGCCAAATCCTCTTGATTTGTAGAGTGCAATGTGGATAATCACATAACACTTTCTTAATGACATTTTCCTAGAATAATGTTTTCTAAATTTCTAATTTTTCATTGTTATTGTTCTAAGTCTTTCTTTTCTTTTTTGTTCATTGTATCTGTGTTCAGATAACTCCCTTCAACCTTGAAGTATAATCACGTTGACAAGTAGATAAATGAATAAATGAGTAGATAGAAAGATCATGCCGATTTTGTTTTCTTGAAATTAAGGTGTCTAAACTCCAGAATAATGCAGAACATCTACTTCCAGATAGTTACCTCTTCCTAGCTAAACACTTACCGAATAGCATAGTGATCTGAAAGACTAGAAAGAAAAGAGGTTACAACATGAGACTGGCGGCGTGGTTTTGAAACCGTTGTATCAGTCTTACCTGTCTCAGATTATATTTCATAATAAAATCTTCCAATTTTCACCTTCCTTGCATTGTGGTACTAATATTATCTAGATGTACTCAAAATAATGATTATTTTCTTTTTCTGCCCCTCGCCCGCCTTTTTTTTCGTTTCAGAAATGCTCTTATTTTTTAAGGATAAGCTACTTCTCATGGCCATTGGCAATCAATGTAAAAGTAGTAAAATTCTATCAAATGCCAGCACTTAATTAACAGTGAAGCTTCAGCGAAACTCTATTTGCGTCCACATTCCACTTTATATACAGGCTTAAAATTGTGATTCATTCCTTAACACCACATATATAATTGAAACACCAGTAACAGGCAAGGGTAGAAGGCAGAAATGATCAGTTTGAATATAAAAATAAATATTTTACCTATAGGAAGCCATCCTATTTTTTGCTTGAGGGAATTGAATGCACTGTAACATAATGTAATCTTTAAAAGCATAATGGCACAGAGACAGCTGTGAATATAGTGCGCAAATTCTGACAATGACAAATTGTCCAAGAGTTGATGGAATATAAATGGGGCTGACAAACTTTCCAATTCCATTGACATTTAGGTACTTTAGAAATCAAACTGCTCGAATCATTTTAGTGCTAGTGCTTGTACAAGACTTTTAAAGTCTGTTTTCAAAAAAAAGTCTGAAAACACAGTATCACATTGTGTTATTACATAAAGTTACCAAGATAGGTCTAGTCTGAATCTAACCTTGTAAAAATCACTATGTTAAAAGAGAACAGAAATGTTAATTTACTAAGGGAAATAACAGCTACAACTCCTCTTGGACTAACAAAAAAAAGCAGCCAAGTGTCCAGAACTTCGTCAAATTTCTGCAGAAAAACCTACAAATGTATCAGTAAACATTGCTGTATTTTTCATTCCTCCTGTTCCTCTCTGTTCCTTTCAGAGCTGTGCCTTCTCCCTCTGCCTGATCTCGTCTGCCTTCTCTAGCACCTTACCTAATACATCATCCAATAATTATATTTTGTTCTTCCTTCCTCTCTATTGGCTCTTCTTCTTGAAAACTTAAACGTTTTTATTATTTCCCCCAATAACTTCTCAAAAAAAAAAAATTGTTTTTCTCACTCCAGACCTTTTCCTAAATTTTGCTCATTCTATTATAAACTGTGTGCTTTTTCCCCATACCATACTTCTAATATCACAGGAAGTGTCAAGGTTTTCCTGATTTGCAAAATATGTTTTTAGAATATGGAAATCTCTTAGGATTCTACCAGAGGCTGTGAGCATTCACAAGGCTATCAAGTGCCTAGGAAACAAAAATATATATGTTTAAAATTATTAATAGTCGTGAGTTACATCTTAATAGGATATAACATAATTTTTAAATCACCCCAAATAAAAAACAGTGTGTGTATAGCAATAAAAGTAATAGTACCTGCCACATAAAAAAAAATGTATTTTTAATTAGAGGGGAAATTTCAGGTTAGGATAAATAGAAAAGATGTATTTCTGGAAGGAAAAGCTAAAAGTTATGACAATGTCAAGTCTCCATAATTAAATTTACACCTTTAATACTCACAACCTCAATATTCCCACAACTCTATTTTTGAACTTGTCAAAAACTTTCAATAGTTTATCTTTAAAAAGAAAATAACACAACATAAAGGATGTTCAGGAATATAATTGGAAGAAAAGATCCTTACCTCATGTTAGAAAATCTAAATTATATTTTAGAGTTAAAAATAATACAGTGTGATAATCAGACAAGGATAAATTGATCAATAGATTAGAATTTCAAAACCAGAAAAATGTTTTGTGTAAGAAAAAAGTGAGCCTTTTATTAAATAAAAAATATACATTCCGAAAAAGTGATGGATCAATTCATTTCTAAAAATTCCATTACCTTTTTTGGGAAGGAGGTGCTAACCTCAAGCATGTATACCAACAGCACAGTTCTCAATATCTTCTCCTAGACATCTATTTTGATGTCCACCACAGAATCAAGATGTCAAAATTCATCCTCTCTCCCAACAAAGTAGCTTTTTCTCCGATGTTCCCTATCAGAAGTAATATCACCATAATCCTTCAAATTGCCAGAAGCAGAAAATATTTTTTGTTTGACCATTATAGCTTTTCTGTGTAGACATATTTTACTTTAAAAAATATTTTTATATGTCTAACAATGAAAGTTCTGCATGTATAATACAATTCAAAGGATGAGGTGATCAAAATTTTATTGATTGACAGCACAAATAATCTTTTCTAATTATACTTAAAGATGTTTATATTACTCCCTGTCAGATGGACACTACTTAGTAGATTTAAAACTGTCCACAGAAATTTACAAAAATGCTGAAATATTTTCCAGGGCAGTTTCACCTGAAATATTAGAGTTGATGGTATCATACTACTTTATTCCCTGTTGAAGGAATTCCTCCAGTAAATCTGCTTGTGTTCAGCCTATTTTATGAAGCCTTGCTTCAAAAAATGCAGTCCATACAAAAACAGACATTAACATCATTTGTTAAGTTTTATATATGTACATCTTATTTTTTTCATCAAGATAATAACATTTCAGTATTATCGCTGCCTCTCTCACATAGGTCACGGACCGAGATTTTTAGAAATTCTTTGTATTGAAAGTAAAAAATGAAAAAAAAATGATTACTGAATGCCTATTATATATTATACTGACATATTTCATGTCATTTAAATTTTTCAACTCTACAAAGTAAATGTTTTTTTCATGTATATTTAAAATAATTTATTCAGTGCAATTTTTCTAGAATTTAAATTAGCCTTTAAATTTAAAAATTTCTTTGCTTTATTGTAACTTTATTTCCATTTTATAAAATGAAAGATAAAGGATAATAAAAGAGATCACTTTTCTATGCCTTTCATAATGACACCAAAAACATAACTGAGATTAAATATCTGTCATTATTCAAATATGCGTGTTGAAATGTAAGAACAAAGTCACCACCAGTACTTTAATCCAAGAAATAAAAATATGTAATGCATGTAAAGATATAAGTTAGATAATAGCAAATGTGGCAAATGTTGATTTCTGAAAATGACAGTTCAGTGTTTGAAATAAAGTCACTCTAGAAGTTTCAGCAGTCAATATCCATGGCGATGGATTTCTATGAATGTAATTAAACAATATTATGGAGTAGTTACCCTTTTAGTGTAGTAGAATTTGTAAGTTTGATTTTTATCAGAGATACACCTTGAAAAAGAAAGCAACACCAACATTTTCTCATTGAACGTAAATATTTGGCTCCCTTATTATAACTAAAATTTTAGGAAGAGAGATGCTTCATAAGTTGTATCGGTATTGTTTTGTGCGTTTTGTTTTTTTCCCCAGGTAAAATTAATTGAGAAGAGCAGAATGTAGAACTAAGTAAATAATAAAGAGGAAAGAAGAGTGGTGGGTACTGAAGGGAACTTAGGTATTTACTTTGCCTCTGGCACTACTGGGACTTTTTATATGTGGTCTTTCATTTCATACAAAGAGCAATGTTAGATTGATATTTACAGACATAATATATAAAGAACATCCAAATCATAAACACCATTGGATTTTACTTTTCTGTGAATCTTCTCTTCTCCTTTCTCTATACAAAACCAGGGCCTTTTTAGTTACCCCTTCAGGCTTTACAAGAGGAGGCTATTCTCTTCCACACCTCATATGGTATGTTTCTAGTATGTGTAAATGGTAAATGGGTAGGAATCTTGGTTCCCCACTGACCTTTCCATCAAATATCTCTTTTTCCCTCTTTTAAAATCTCCAACATTTTTGAAATGTGTGTAGTCATATTTCATACCCTTTTCCTTTGCTGTTAATGTCAACTAAAGATCTTCCGATTGTGCTCCTTCATTATCTCATGATTTCAAAACTTGGATTATGGTTGTCTTCTTCATTCTTCCTGTTATCATTCTTGTTAAATTCAAGATCCAGTAGCCAATTCCTCCAATACTCTGTCTTCTCACGATCTTGACCATCCTCATTTGGAGATAATATCTTCCTCTCCATTCCATCCACTTATGCAGAGTGATAATCTATATTCTGTGTTCACTAATGCACGTTCTGCCTCCCATATATAATACTTCTCTCTGATGTTGACCACTTATAAATCCAACCATTTAACACCATAGTCTGCTGCATACATTAACACAGTATATGCCTCCCTTTATTTTGGTCTTTAATTTCACTCAGCAATATTTTTCAGTTTTCATTATGTGATCTTTTCACATATTTTATCAGGATTATTTCTAGGTAAGTATAGATTTTTCATAGAAGCCCTTTATCATGTCTAGAGTGTTGTTTTTTTCAGTTCTTAGTTCTCTGAGAGATTTTATTATTAATTTTTAATCAGGAATGGATGTTGAATTTTATCAAATGCTTTTTTCTGTCTCTACTAGGATTATCATATGTTTTTTTCATGTTTATTTTGTTAATACACTAAGTTACACTTAGTTATTTCCAAATGTTAAAACAGCCTGGGAAATATTTGGCCACTGTTTCTTTAAGTAATCTTTCTTTCTCCGCCTTTTTCTCCAATCCTTTGGGAACTCTAATGATACAGGTTAAATTCCTTGAAGTTGTCCCACGGTTTACATAAGTTCTAAGTTTTTTACAATTGTATTTTCTCTGTGATTTTGTTTTGCATGGTTTCTGTGGTTGCATCTTCATGTTCTGCCATGTCTAATCTGCTGTTAATCCTATATAATGGGCATTTTTTATTCTTTTCCTCTCTCTTTCTCTTTCTCTAATTCCAGAAATTTTAGTTTTTATCTCTAGAAGATTAATTTGGTTCTCTTTTTTTTTTGTCTTTCATATTACAACTTATTATTTTTTTTAAATATATGGAACATAGTTACAAGTGTTTTTTGTTTGATTGTTTTTGTATCCCTGTGTGCTAATTCTAACATCTATGTCAGTTCTGGGTTGATTTTGATTGATTTCTCTCTTCATTTTTGGCTCCTATTTTCTTGCTTCTTCCATGCTAGATAGTTTGTCGATGGATAACAGACACTGTAAAATTTACTTTGTTGAGTGATTAATAATTTTTCATTCCTACAAATAGTTTTGAACTTTGTTTTAGGATACAGTTAAGTTACTTGGAAATAGTTGATCATTTCAGGTCTTCATTTTAAGATTTTTTATGTGGGATCAAAGAGGTCTTCAGTCTAGTCTTGCACCCACTATTGAGAACTTCATTAGTATTCTACCACTGCCTCACGTAGCATGAGCACCAGTCTTCCTGGTGGGAACAGCCATGATTTCCATTTCTGTGTGAGGACTCAGCCCTATTACTTCTGGTCCTCTTGATGGCTCTTTCCTCTGTCTTGAATAGTTTCCTCACGTGTATTCATTGGTTATTCTCACCTTAATGCTTGAAAGAGACTCACTAACGGTTTCCAGTTTACTCTCTGTGTCATCCTTTTCTCTCCAGTACTCTGTTCTGAAAACCTCTGGTCTTCCTGGAGAGGAGGATCCTAGCCTCAAGTTCTAGAGTTCTCTGTGCTGCATTTCCCCTTCCTGAGTTATAACATGGAATCTCTTGCAAAGAAAAAAGTGGCAGCAGCGAAAAGGCTCACCTAATTATCGTGTCTCATCTTAGAAGGATTACGATCTTTTGTTGTCTGTTATCTTCTGTCTTACAAATCTTTTTTCCTGTTGTTTGCCTATTTTTTGGTGTTTCAGTCAGAAGGGTCAATCTAATTTGTGTTATTGCACCTTGGCCGGAAATGAAGATCTTCAAATTGATCTGTTTCATGTTTATAATACAATACACCCTACTTTCTACACTGTGGTTCATTTATATTGTAGTAGAAAAAAATAACAAACAAACGAACAAACAAAAGAAAAACCCAAACCTGCTTCTATATGAAATCAACCCTTTCACTTAATCCATTTTTTTTCAACCTATCTTCTACAACTATCCTCTTTTTCTCTTATATTATATTACTTCTACTTTGTTCTCAACTGAAGAAGTAAACAAACTTTTTCTGTGAAGGGCCAAATGTTAAATATTTTAGACTGTGCAGCCTATCTGGTCTCTGTTGCAACTACAGTGGTACCTTGGTTTTTTAACATAATCCATTCCGAAAGACTGTTTGAGTTCTGAAACGTTCGAAAACTGAGGTGCTGTTTCTTCATAGAAAGTAATGCAAAATAGATTAATCCGCTCCAGACCTTTAAAATCAACACTTAAAACTGCAAAGTTAGCATGAATTATACTATCTAATGGTACCATAGATCCATAAAATTTATGGCATTCGTAAACCAAAATGTTTGTCAACGGAGACGTTCGAAAGCCGAGGTACCACTGTATTCAATTCTTCCATTTTAGTATGAAAGCAGCCCTATGTAACATGTAAACGAATGGACATAACTATATTTCAATATATTTTGTTTGCAAAATACCTGTGGTGATCTTGATTTGGCCTGTGGGCCATAGTTTTCCAGCACCTCCTCTGCTGGATTGTCCCATTCCATAATCAACCTGATTTTAAGCACAGGAACAGCATCCATGATTCTCCTTGTTTTCTCCTTCTCATATTCTCATTTTTCTATAAAGCACTCAAATTGATCTTTGATTTAAAAAATGTGCTAGAAATATCTGTATACCATAGCCTCCTTTTTGAACTGTTTTATGTCCTTTGCAAGCACATCATCAACCTTCTTCTTACCAGTTTTATTTTCTGACCTCTTTTTTTCTCATAGATCTATAACTATTGAGACACCCTCAGGATCACTTTTTTCCTACATTTTCTCTCCCTTATCAGCCTTCATCTGGTTCTGTAATTTTAAAAGTTATGTGATAATTTGTCCTAAATTTAAAGCTCTACTTGTTAGCACATCCTAGAGCTCAAAACTATTATATTCTATCTCCTATTTGGCCTCCCACATTCGTGTTTAATAGGCATTTCATAACTAACCTTATCATAACCAAAACATAATTCTTAATATATCCTCCTAAATCTATTAATCATAAATAGTTTACCATATCTGTTAATGGTTTAGATGTTAGCATAACTGCTCAAAGCTACTCAAGGAGTCATTACAGATTATATTTTTCTTCACATCAAAAACCAACCTATAAACCCTATTGACTCTGCCCTCGACATGCATTTTGTATCTGACTGACTTTTACCTCCTTTACTGTAAAAACGCTTGTCTGAGCAACAAACATCTAATATGGAGAATAACAGTACCATCCTCTGTCACACTCCCACGGCCCACTGCCACAGTATCCAGGCAGATCTTTGTAAAATATAAATTATATCATGTGGAGCCCGCATTCTAAACACTCCAGTATCTTTCAATCACACTTAAATAAACAACCCATCTCCTTCCCAAGACCTGAGAGACTATATGATCTGTTCCCTAACAATCTCTTCAACCTCATTTATTACCACTATTCAGTTTTCACTGTCATCCCCACATGTAGCCTCCTTATTAGTCTTTAAACTTGCCAAGCACTCTCTAGCTCTGGAAGTTTACAATTGCTGCTTTCACTGCCTGTCACTTCCACAAGGTTCAAGGCTTTACTTCATCCAGACAGAATCGGCTCCATTCTTGAGAAAGATAAATTTCTCATAACCTTACTATGCCCTTAATTCCACTTACCTGCAAATTTCTTTTATTCCCAGTTTACCTCCAAATTCAGCTAACTACATAATATGCCTAATTTCTCCTGGCCCTGCTCCTCTGAGAGACCATAGTTACTTCCACAGACATTCTTTATGGTATTATTATGCTGTAATTTCTTCATAAAATAAATCAGAACTAACTTATTTATGCATTTGATTTTGTGCTTATTATCATGTCCACCGCTGTTGTCCCACCCCTAGAATGCCATCTCCTTAAAGGCAAGGACTTAACCAGTCTTGTGTACTCCTGTGTCACAAGAGTCTGCAAATTGCTTGAACTACATTAGGCACTCAATTAATATTTGTTGAATAATTGACAAATGCCAGACTTTTACTTCTCAACATCAGCAGTTTAATGAAGTAATAAAAAATAAAATTGTACATAATACCAACAGGCAAAGTTTATAATCAAATGTAACAAAATATATAAAGAAATCTTTAAAATAAAGGTACACTTTTATTTAAAGTATGTGGAAAAATAATGAAGATAATCGATGGTTTCTAAGTATACAGAGCGTGCCAAAAAATATCTATACACATTTCAAGAAAGGAAAAAACTGTATTAAAATTGTAATACTGAATATATACTGACAACAAAAGAGGAATACAAGTCATGTGTACATTTTTTTGGCACCCCTGATATGTTTGAAAGGAAAATGAGATGGAAAAAATGATGGATGGCCTCATTCAAAGAAGATTTTCATAAGTCAGCTAATAAGCACTAAATATGCTATATATGAATAAAGGGGCAGATTTTTGAAAGGATAAGAAAAGTTAATGAGGTAAAGAAAAACACACAAAAAAACGCATTATGGCAATAAAAGAATACTGAGGAAACGGATGCCAAAGCAGTAGGATCAGGAGAGCACACTTAAAAAAATAAAGCAAGGAACAATAAAAAAATCACTTGAAAATAGTATATATGCATTTTTCCAACATTGATGTATGTTAGTGTTTGTATTAATATGATGGTGTCTATAGGATTTTTAATGGTCACATGTGTTCTTCTCCTAAAATATGATTCTTATTGTTGGAATGAATATCAATCTAAATTTTCTTCTTTCCCCATGTCAATGAATAAAGAAGAATAACAACTGTCACACAATCTTCAAGAAACATTCCGTAACCCCGAATAGAAGTGAATGATAAATATAGTATCTCCAGTAGGACTCCCTTGATAATTCATTTTCCCCACACCTCTGGGTGCTACAGTAGCTTTTAATAGACTCTCCAGTACATACTCTCTAGTGTGTTTTGAACTAAAACAGTGACACAGAGGATTGATGCTAAGGGGAAAATAGGACAACTCAGCCCTTGGTGAAGGATTCGAAGAATGATTGAATTGTTTTTCTTTCTAGGATAGAAACAAATTTTGTTTGTACTGTTGCACATTTTTATTACCATAAGTAAGGCTTGCATTTTCTGGGGGAAGAGCTTGTCTTATTCTGACAAATACACATTGAAAGTATATAGGAAAGCAGAGGCGATGTAGTAATTTTTTAGAGAAAAAAAAAATGCAATGAAAATAACTTCCGTTCCTTCAGCAGATATCTGATCCCTGAGAGTGTCATTCAAACCATTTGGTCTTGCTGAAAACCCATGGTCTTCATAAATCTTTCCTGTTATAAGAACTATTCAACTTTTTTTTTTTTTTTAACCTTGCTTAACAGGGTTGTCAAATTCTCATCACTTCTTAGTCTTTAGAGATGAGTACCATGTGGAGGTGGCAGATTTTATACAAATGCTTTTATTGTTTCGAAGTCAGGCCATGGTAATTCCTGTTTCTGCCTTCTAGTTTAATGGCCCTGCTTTTCCTCTTTTGCCCTTTTATTGGGTTCCTCATTGTCTTTTTTACAAATATTGGCATTTGACTCTTTATATGCTTATATTCCAAATGACCGCCAAATGCTATAGAAATTATCAGGAAACATTAAAGTTTCATAAACCAATTTGGGGATGGGGAAAATGACAGTGATGCTGCAAAAGGATAGAAAATAAATATAGAAAAAAAGGTAGAGAAAACATGGTGGTATTGTGTGACAGAATTTAATATTGCAATAATGGGGACCAGAATATTCAGAGAAATTAACAGGGAAAAATGGAGACGAAATAAAATAATGAAAAACTTAACAAGGACGGGGCAGGGGCAGAAAAAAATAAGGCATACGATGTAAAGTTATTCAAGTTTCAAGGTAAATTGGGAATAAAAGAAATTCCCAAGTTAGTGGTGTAAGGTGATGAAAAGCTTATGGGAAATTTAGAAACCATTTTTTCTTTCACAAGAAGGATGTGAATTCTGCTCTTTGGTATATTTATTATAAGAGGAAATGGGTTCAAATTATTGAGTTCAAAGTGTTAGATGTATGAGCTGTATATTGTTCATATATATATATATATATATAGTTCATCATATATATATATATTGTTCATCATATATATATATATATATATATATATATATTATAATAATAATGAAAAATCAAGACAGCAAGTACTGGGAGAGTGACCACCATTCAGAAACTAAAAACAACTAGAAATGATGGGATGTGACTAGTCAGTTGTCACATGATAGCATTGAGGATAGTGTGTTATGTACCTGGAAGGTATTTGATACACAGCTGAGGGTGTCTGGGATGAGAAAAGTGTCAATGGGAGCTAGGCATCCCTGTGCCCCATTTTCAGGTTCTGTGGTATGGGAGCTGTAGGAGAAAAAAAAAAATACCATCACTCGAGAAGGCCATGTGAGAAGCAGAGTTTATGGAGATAAGCCAGATTTTTATTAGAATACAAATATGAGGGAAAAGTTCAGAGGAGAATATCAGCATATTCGAGATTGTTCTGATAATTTCTTGTAAGAATCTCAGGAAAGATCTTAAGGAATGAGAAAGTGATGGAATGGATAGAAGAGTGAGGGACATGGCAGTTGATCAGTGAGCCTGAGCGTTCTTGTGTTGACTAATAGCAAGAGGAATAAAGGTTTAATGATATTGTTGTAGTGAATTCAATGCAGGTAGGGAGAGGGAGGTTGCTTTGAATGCTGAGGAGCAGCAGGCTTATGATTCTTCCTCTTCATCGTTGATGATGAGGTTACAGGGTTTGGAAGGCATAGTCGTAGGCCAAGTGTGCTGGTCCACTCTGACTTTTGGAAGAGTTGAGACTCCTAGGGACCATTGTGTAAAACTGTGAGGCCTTCCCTTCACCACTGATGATGACGGAAGAAGGCCTAGGAGAGGTGGGACCTTTAGTCCCAGAACCCATTGTAGGCTATTTTCTGTAATTCGGAAGAGGAAATTGGATTTTAAACTTACGAAAATTTCCTTTTACTTTTCGTAAGTGTAATACTGTAGCTGTCCAGGTAGAGAAAAGAGTTACCAACTGGTTGTGGGGTTGGCAGCGGTGCACTATTTACTCTCCACTTATTCTCCTGCTGTGGACGGAATACATTTTTTCAGGAAAGTCGATTCAGTACTTCTCAATTTTTTTTTTGTTTTGCTATGCAAAAGTAAAGTAAGGAAACATATATAGATCTGAGATTAGGATTTCATGGCATGCCTCAAAGTCTACAATACCCTTAGGATACAAAGCCAGTAGGCATGAAAACCTTTGCATAAGGAGCCTAAGATTCTTGAAGAAAGACAAGAACTGATACCTTACGTGCTTCCTGAGTATCTAGTCAAGGAGATAGAGTGGTGTATTTAGATATTGTCCTATCCTAAATCCCATGACAGGGAAGAGAAAATAAAATGAAATGACTCTGAGGGGAGGAAACATCTGGATTGATGACAGTTTTAGGTAAATAAGGCATGTAGATTCTTGAAAAGGGCTGACACCATCAGAGTTGACTACTAATAGGTAGAAGGTTTTTAGGACCCAGACATAATTTTACAGTGTGATGTGACGTGGTCTAACAGAACCATAATTGGAGCCTAAATGTGTCACACCTTTGAAGCGTGGTGGTACATAGAACTGGAGTGGGCATGGTTGCTGAGTGGTGACCACCCCTAGAATTGTACAAGACTAGAACAGTTTCAAAGTCCATGGAAGAGGACTCATGTCCCTCTTGCTGGGAAACATCTCTCTAGATGAGAAGCCTTCCCTGCTCTGAGTGCTTTCATGTGAATATGAGTCTGGATTTCTTCGATAATTCAAGAATGACTGTTAGGAGAGAATAACAATAACAAGGTTTTGTTTTTTTGTTTGTTTTGTTGTTTTTGTTGTTTTTACATATTAACCAATTGTAATTCTTGACCCGCATTAAGCTTTGTTTTTGTTAGTTTCAGGTGTACAACGCTATATAATAAACATTTACACACCTCACTAAGTGATTTACACATCTCACTAAGTGTTACCCATAGTAACAAGGTATTTTTGAACTCCTGTGGCTAAAAATAAATGATTAAAAGACATGTGACTATGTTCTGTGCTCATTCCATGGGGCAGTTCTTATATAAGTAAATTTCTTTTAAAAATCATTAATTTATTACTTTGAAATTTTTTGCTTGTTTGTTTTATTCTTCTATCTGGAGAGTACCCATTGCTTTTATTCAACTTTGGGTCCTTCCTATCTAACACAGTGGCAAATATACCTACAAGGCCATTAATTAAAATGTGTTGTATGGGTTCAAAAGTTACAACTCTTTCGATTCTCAATTACACTCAGCCAGTGGTGTTCACAATATACCACTGTTACAGAGAACTGGCTCTAAGATATTTAAAGGAGCAACAAATTTTACTAGCCAATGTCACCCCAATACATTTAATAAGAAGAAAGCATTTTATGGAATAATAAGAAAAATAAAGAAGCAACCGCTTGCTGAGTTAGAATTAGACTTTCTAAGCAACTAATTGGTAAATTCATAAATTAATAAGCACATGAATTTCAAGTTTATAAAAACAGAAATAAACATTTTAATTTTGTCATAACGTGTACCTTGGCACTCTGACTTGAAAACAGTTATTGATTAGGAAGATTTATGCTTACTAGGTAGCCAAGATGCATTGTATTAGAACTTTAATAAATATATAGCTTCCGTAGCTCTTCCAGTATTATTTTAATTATTAAATGGATGATGTACATATATGGGAAAATAATGGGAATTATGACTATCTAAAGCAAATGAGGTAATTCTTAAAACTCAACAAGAAAGCAACCCGTTTAAATAATGAGCAAAAAACATGAACAGGAACCTCACCAATGAAGATATACAGATGGCAAGTAAACATATGAAAATATTCTTCACGTCATATGTCATTAGGGTATTGCAGATGAAAGCAGCAAAGACATCCATTATGCACCCATTAGGGTAGCTGAAATCCAAAACACTGGCAACACTAAATGCTGGTGAGGATGTGGAACAACAGGAATTCTACTCTAATTCATTGCTGGTGTTGACACAAAAACCTGCATACAAATGCTTATTGCAGCTTTATTCATAATCGCCAAAAGTTGAAGGAAAAAGATGTCTTTCAATAGGTGAATGCTTAAGCAAACTGTGGTATGTACATACAGTGGACTATCATTCAGCAAAAAAAGGGGGAAATAAATGAATTATCAATCTACATAAAGAAACTTTAAATTCATATTGCTAATTGATAGAAGCCAATCTGAAAAGACTGCATACTGTATGATTCCAACTATAATATTTTGGAAAAAAAAGAACTATGGATACAGTAGAAAGATAAGTGGTTGCCAGGGACTCAGGGATGGGGGAAAGGGAAGAAGAAGCATAGGTGGAGCACAGGAGATTTTTAGGACCTTGAAACTATTCTGAATAATACTGTAATGGCAGATACATGTCATTATACATGTGTAAAAACCCACTGAATATACAAAGAGTGAATGAACTCTAATGTATACTATGGAGTTTAGTTAACAATAATGTGTCATATCATTTCATTAATTGTTACAAATGTACCACACTAATATAAGATGTTAACAAGGAGAAACTGTATATGGGAGCTCTCATACTATTAAAAATCACTGAATTAATTCACTTTCTGCTCTTTAGAAATTAGTGTTAGTTTTTGCAGTGAGTGAAGAATTACTGTTTTTATTATAACACACACACACACACACACACACACACACACACTCACACACTCCATGTTAGTTTCATTGAACTCATGTATAAGCTCTAAAACTGAGGAGTTAAAAAAAAAAAAGTGGTGGAGGATGAACGTGCTCTAGGTAACAGTTAAGACTCCACTGGCATACAAGTGCTTTGAAACGCCTATGCCTCAGTCCAGTGATTTACTGCACCCCACAGAGCCCAAGAGTATTTCTCTCCTTTAGTTTGATTAAAACCTTTTTACCATGGACACGCTGTTACATATGCTTTTCTAGAACTAAAGGGTAGACCTGAACTAATTACTTCCTTACCAAACGCCGCCAAAACCTTATTTATTTGAAAGTTTCATAATTGTGAAATAAAAAAATGGAGGTAATTGAGGAAAGAGGAAGGAAGATGCAGACATTATACACACACACACACACACACACATGTATATATGTACATCTATTTGTATATATGTATATATGTATACACATGTATATGTATATACATGTATATGTATATACATATGTATACACATATGTATATATGTGTATATATATACACACATGTATGTATATATACATATGTATATAACTAACATAATATGTAAGGTACTATATATACATATAGATAGATATAGAAATATATATAAAATAAATCATTACACACAAATTCTTTTGTATATTACATAATATATAAATGTGTATGTATGATATAGCATATATTATATGCTTTGTGTTCATGATGTCTTCCTATCATTGCATGAATATTTGCTAGGTGAAAGTCAAGATTTGGAATAATTGCTATTGGTCCTGACCATCCTCCAGTCAAAGTTATAAAAACTTAATGTGTAAATATCATACATAGTTCACAATTATTAGACATTTTTTTAACATTCTACAATTTGATACTTTATTGAAGGATTCTGTCTTCCTGTCTTAATAATTATAGATTTCACTATTTATTTGGTTTTGTAGAATCCATTCCCTGTGACTAGGGGACATCTTGTAGAGATCCCAGTAATTCCGAGTCATTGATTTGAATATCACTGAATTTCCCAGAGCTTTTTTGCATGAACTGTAAGCCAGCTCTTTTCCATATTTCACTTTTGCAATTAGCTACCCAAATGTTCTTTGAAGTAGTGAGGTCTATGTTATAAATTAATGAAGCCATAAGTAAATTTTAATGCAACATTTTTATTGACCTTAATTGCCAAAATATAAAAAATTTCTAACCATTACTTTTTTGATAAGTTAACAAAAATTCCTATCAGCTTCTACTCTTATTGTGAACTTAAATGAGAGATTCTGTTAAAAAACTAAGCTATAAATGCTTGAGTACAACGATCACACATTCTTAGCTTTATATACTGTGGTCCTCTTTGGGTCTCATACTGTTTTCCACATTGTAGCATTTGAAGAAAATTGTGTTAATTTGTTACAATTTTAGAAAATTATAGTACATTCATTTCATGTTAAAAATACGCTGAAATTCAAGTTTCAATTTTAAACAGTGAGGAAAAGTATAGATGTAGTTATATAAATTCAGATATGCAATTATATATGCAAAGAGAACAATGTATTTATCTAGTCAGAATCCCACTGTAAAAAACAATTAATGTTTAATATTTTTACTGTTTAACGTCCAACCCCTGGAGAAGTGCTATTAATCATCTTAACACTGTTTATGGTAAAACATTTCTCGTCTCTTTTGATGAAAGTGGAGTGTGTTTGACAGTCTCCAGAGTGTCATCTGATTGCGATCATCATCACTCAAATGGGACACATATTGACATCTATGTTTCAGGAACATGCAGCGCCTACTTACTGACACATTCTTTATAACTTTAACAGAAACGTAAGAGAGAAGACAGTATCTTAGCTGTCTATGACAAAAAGGCAATCATTTTCGAGATGGATCAGCAGCTATTTCTCCAAAACAATGCATTCTTATCTAAGTTAAGAAAAAAATCATTCGGGCTGCTCCAACTTTCTAAATTGTTCCCTTGTGAAAAAATAATAGCAAAAATTTCCCTAAAGTCATTGGAAAAGAAATCCTGGAGAAATTCAGCAGAGTATATGAGTTCCTTTCTAAATGTTATCCAAAGAAATAACAGTGTTAATTTAAGGGAAAAATTAGTGATGTTAGTATCAGTTTATAGTCAATTCAACCTATAATTTTGCTTTTGTTGACAAAACAGAATAAACATCATATATATATTTTTTAAACACTGCAGTAGGGAGAAAGTTATTACCTGCTTTATCGAGGTTTAACTGATAAATAAAATTGTAAGATATTTAAAGTGTATATCATGGTTATTTGATTATACGTATATACCTTGTGAAAGTATTCCTTCCATCTAGTTAATTAACATATACATCATGTCACATATTTAAATTTTAATTTTTTGGATGAGAACACTTTTCTAATCTCTTAGCAAATTTCAATTATACAATACAGTGTTATCAACTGTAGTTACCATGTTATAAGTTAGATCCAACAACTTGATCTATTTTTTTTATTTGCATGCAAAATTCTGCATTGTTACTATTTTTTTGTTGTTGTTTTTTAGATTTTATCTATTTTATAGCTGAAAATTTGTACAAGTCACATTTAATGTACATGTGTTCTACAACACAAATAATTGGGTACTAATGCCATAGACCAGGGGTGGGCAAATATATATATTTTTAGAGCCCAGATAAAAATAGGGTTTTAGCCATATTTCCTTTGTTATACCTATTCAGCTCCACAGTTGTAGTGTAAAAGTAATCATAGATAACCTATAAAGGAAAGAGTGTGACTGTGCTCGAATGACACTTTATTTATGGACACTGAAATTTGATTTTCCTATAATTTTATGAGAAACAAATATCAATATCTTTTTTATTTATTTTCAACTATTTAAAATGTGAAAACTCTTCTTAGCTTGCTATCTATATGTACAAAGATGGGCTGTATTTGATTTTCAAACTGTAGTTTGCTGATAATGCAGACATATATGTTATAGAGATATAAAAACAGTTTATGTAATCCAGCATACACACTAGAAGATACTATAAAATACAGAAAAATGCCATCATTGTTCTAGGTAGTTAGAGATGGATTCTTGGAGAAAGTGAGGCGATTTGGCACTTAAAGTAAGTCTAATATTAGGAATAGAGGATAGGGAATTGGTAGGCAATAGCGATAGAAACAAGTTCTTAAATGAAGGTTCAAAAATAGAAATGAATGAAGTGCACTTTATTTTTTTGGAACTCATAACTGATTTGGATTTTAACAGTGCTCACCAATGATCTCTCAACTGTTATCCTATAAATTTCTAATTTTTATTAGCTTATGCTGAGTGATAAAATACTTATTTTAATAATTTAATATTAAATAAAACTAAAATGCTTTTGGTAGCTGATATAAATGTATTATATTCCAAAATAGCTAATTTTAATATTCATACTAAATATGGACATTTCATTTTATTTATAGAGATTTTTGTAGAAAATTTTCTGTTTTCTCCATGATTTGATCTCATCAATCTCTTTTTCCAGTTTTTGGTCTCTAAAATTAAAAAAAAAAAAAAAAAAAAAAAAAAAAACAAGTGAAAAAATCAATTTAAATCAAACATACAATTAAACAGTATGAAAGTAGTAACTCTTCTGAGGTGGAATTCTAGGACAAGCAGTTCCTGTTTTCATAGCCATTGTGTGGCACTGATAAAATTCATCCAATTAAGTCTTTCCTTTTCAAAAACCAATTACAGTATTATGTGAACAAATCAAATCTCGGATCTCCTAAAGATACCAGCATTTAAGAATGTATATTATAGGTGGTCATGATGAGAGCTTTTAATTCTCAAGCATGTCAAATTCCTGGATTCAGGATGTGGAAAATATTTTCTCAGAACCTAATAAGAACACTACCTCCAATGTTATATAATGTGTTTGGCAGTATCATACTTGAACAAGTGTTTCCAGGCTGATGTATATTGAAAGCAGAAGGATAGCAAATTATTTACATTTTGAACAGTATCATTAAAGAGTAATAATGGACAGAATTTGTGCTCTCAAAAAACTTTTCATTTCAAACTCAAGTCTGTGCACAAGCTATTAAATTGCTATACCAGGCTTCAAACCCATACAGCCTGACCCAAGAGTCCACACTCTTCCCCACTCTGTAAAATACTCATTACTCCATAGGTACATTATACCAAATAGTTCATCTATTGTAAATTTTCCTACTGCAATAAATAACAGAAATTTGGGGATTTTGTTACAAATATTGCTGTATCTGATTAATTTCTGCTTTATTTACCTGTTACATTTTTTTTGAAAATGCACATCGAGGTAGAAATATTTTGAAGTTGAAATAACGTAGTTTTGAGGGTACAAGTTGAAGAAATGATCCTATTACAAGAGCAAATAATAATAGAAATGAGGAAGGACATGATCTTGTCCGAATATATTCCAGTTGTCTTAGTATTTGACTTGGATGAACAAAATATTCCAGATTCCATGGTGATATAGTAGACCCGGGGCTGTGGGGGAGTTCCCCGGGGCTGTGGGGGAGTTTGTTCTATACTCCTGGGGTCCTGAGTCACGGGGAGACTGAAATACTGAAACATTGGTGCCAAAGTATTTGTGAAACTGCCTAGTTTGTGGCCATGGAGGTCAACGGTCAATAACTTTACCCGCTTATAAAAGCCCTTCCTGATGCAAAGAATGAATAAATGTTTATATTTTGTTTTTTTACTGATAGTATTGCCATCAATGCAGTGATCTGCACCATTTTGCTTGTTTATTTTATTGCACAACTATATTGCTTTTCCACGAAAATTATAAATACCCTAAAAATACTGATTTCATTTTGATTACAGCATCCAAATGTAGTAAGTCCTCATTGGTACATGCATGCATTAATGAGTCATTACCTCTATAATAGATGCTTCTTCGTGATATTTGTGAATGTATCTGACTGATCTATCTGAATGAATTTAAGTTACAGGAAAATGACCTCATATAATTACGACCAACAATCCCAAACCATTCTGGGATTAGTTTTCAAGTGTCTAGATTTCTGTGTATGGCTTCAGGCAATTGCCTACATTTTTATGATTTCTATATTTCTCCATATATAAGGATTCATACTCTCTTTATGTCTTCATCTTTAATTTTCCCGATATGTTAGGTACTATATAAAAACTAATGCAGGGCTGGCCCTGTGGCTCAGATGGTTGGAGCTCCGTGTTTCTAATATCGAGGTTGTCAGTTTGATTCCCACATGGGCCAGTGAGCTGTGCCCTCTACAGCTAACTACAGCTAACAAAAAAGATTGTGAACTATGGCTCTCCCTGGAGCTGGGCTGCTGTGGGCTGCCGTGGGCTACCGTGTGCTGCCATGAGCAGTCGGTGGCCAGCATGATTGGCCCACAGCGGGGGTGAGGGTGGGGAAGGCAGAAAAAGGAAAAAAAACAAAAAAAACCTAATACAAATGTACAATTATATTGTACATTTTTATATAATTCATTTTATGAAAACAGTATAAATAATTACATAGAATATAAAGTTCGTATTGAATTGCTAGGTTGTTCATCTACAGTGCCAGTTTACGTACACATCAGAAACTTTTTTAATAGCCAACCTCTTCTGAATATGCTCCAAATAGGGAGTGTTCATTAAGTACTCTGAAGAGACCTCTCTGATGTGTCTAATGGAGTGCCGTGTAGACATGAACTGGATATAATTGCTCTTTGTAGCATTTAGTACATTGTGGATACTCAAAGCATCTTTAAATGACGACAATAGTAACAGAGTGCCCTGTCTTCTGGATAGACTGTTCCCTCCTTTGCTGTTTTCTCTCTGCTGGGTGTATTACAAGACCTAGTCTCACTGTCCAAATTGCTTCGTTTGTGATTTTTTGTTTCCATGCTTTGACATCATTCTTTCACTATATTTATGGGTATTTTGGCATTTCTTCCACTCAAGAGATATAGGAATTAGTTTGTCTCTGTGCCATCCTTAACCTCTGAAAAATGCCTCACAGCAAACCCATCCAAAAGTTCTTAATTTCTATTATTTTGATCAGGCAATTCATAGTTTAAAGTAAAAATGTAACTTTTCCTTTTCTCAAAGGAGAAAAAGAACCAAATGGAACTTGGAGGTTTCATTCAACTCCAGTGTCTCAAGATGTTATTCAATTTCTATGCCTAGTGTTATAAATCATAGAGACACTTATCTTTCCATTCCAATAGATCAGCAGAAAGCCGAGAAAAGCTTTTATATTATTGCAAATTCCCAATAGTTTCACCATAATAAAGCTTTGTCCACTAAACATCTCTCTTGCTTTCTTCCACAGTTTAACATGGTTGCATTATCTAACTCATGCAGTGGCTCTTTAGATGTAGCAATGGCACTGATTATTTTATTTATTACTTAAGGATACTACAATAGTATTCCTAGAAATCCCATTCTTATTTCAAAGTTAAAGTATTTATGTATATATATAGTATTTATAGAGTATTTATATGTAAAGTATATATATATATATAAATTTAGATATTAAATATATATGTACATATCTTTTCAAAATATAAAATTATACTGTATATATCACAAATAACATATGTGTACTCTTACATCCAAAGTTCTGGTAATAAGCTAAAATACTTCTAATATTTCCATACAGATGTCATACCATTTAGACTTTTAATCGTATTAGGACAAACTTTACTCCATGAACTCAACTTGCTGGTCTGTAGCAGACCTGTATATAGATTAAGAAAAATGAGGCATTGTCTATTTTGTGTAGATAGTTGAATAACATGTTTTATAGCACTCAAAGTATTCTTGTATTTATTGGTGTTTAATTCAATCCCAGGATTTACAAGCACAAATCTCATCTTCATTCTCTCTCCTGACATCTTTTTAGATAGTGAGAAAAATTAATATGCAGAGAATATATTTAGAGAAATGAAACTATTATTGTTGACAGGTAATTACATTCCAAACCATACTGTAATCCTCTGGTAGCATAGAATGAAGAAAGTGAAAAACTAAGTTAAATTTATCATAAAAACATAACTAGTATTGAGTATTATGTTTCAGACACTGAATTTAGGCATTTTGCATCTCATTAATCTTTACAGCAACTACATGAAGTGTTTCTGTCACTATTTTACTGATAAGTAAACTGAGCATAGATTTGTTGACATACACAAGGTTATTTTGCTAATAGGTAATAAATGCAAATTTTTTATTCCAGTATTCAGACTCAATTGTTGATGCAGAGAATTCATAGAAATGGCTTATGTGAGTTCCAGTACCTACAAAGGCTTAGCAGTTTTTTTTGATTTCTGAAACAAGTCCATACCAGTGTTGGAGTCCTCTGTATCTCACCTTTCTGCTGGTAGGCTAAGTCCCAGGTAACCCACTGAAAGTTGTGACAAGATTGAAGTATTTACTCCAATGAAGGACACTTGGTTATTATTCTGCTACCATGTTTCTCCGAAAATAAGACCTAGCCGGACCATCAGCTCTAATGCGTCTTTTGGAGCAAAAATTAATATAATACCCAGTCTTATTTTAATATAATATAGGACCATGTCTAATATAATATAATATAATATAATAAATATGATATGATATGGTATAATATGATATAATAAATATAATATAATACATTACTGGGCCTTCTATTAATTTTTGCTCCAAAAGACGCATTAGAGTTGATGGTCCGGCTAGGTCTTATTTTCAGAGAAATGTGGTATTACTCTTTTACCAAGTCTTGGTGTCCAAATAATATATCTTTGCATTTAACACATCATTTTCTGTGTTCTTATCAGGATGTAGAGTTAGAAAAGGAGAATGCTTGATAATGGGCTGGGAGAGAAAATGATGGGGTGTATTAAGCTGTTCCAAGTGACCAATAACTATTACAAATGTCATATATTGATTAATTGAGTCAATGAATATTTATTGAGTTTTGACTAAGTATTGAAGTCAGAGGTAGGTACTATGGCAGATAAGCAAGAAATATATAGGTGAAATAATTGAGCAAAAATATAAGCAGTTATGCTATACACTGGCACCCAACATATCAATTTTATAACATTCCCTTTTTGATGTAAAATAAATAAATAAAAAACAAATAAATAAATAAGTAAATCCAAGTAAACAAATTTAACTTTTAGTTCTACCAAGCAGCAGAAACATTTGTAAGTTATTTTCTTCTTATTGTTTTATTATTATTATTATTATTATTATCATTAATGCTATTTAAACTATGTATTTGATCATGGGGAGTACATATGGTCCATCTGTATTAATTTACAACAAAACATCTTACGGAATCACTCTCACATCAATTTTGGAAATATTGCCATTGCTCCAGTGTTAAAAATTAAATAAGGGCAATGTGGTATATTTGTTTGAGTACAGAGATTTGTTATTCTCTCCACAGGCATAGTGCACTGCAGTTCCCCCCCCCAAAAAAAATTAATTTGAATAAATAAGAAATAAGAAAAATATAAGTGGAGTCTAGGAAAAATCCAGTTCAATAGGTTACTACATTTTTCTTCTTATGACATTGAACCAATATTAAGCCTATTGCAAAGGAGAAAATTAGAAGTGGTCAGAAGAATATCATAGACTAGGAATAAAAATACATGAGTCAATCTTGACTCTAACGAATATTATAATCTAATTTGGAAAATAGGGAAACACAAATATGCATAATTTTGTGTGTGTTCATTTTTGAAGGAGTTAAGTTTACACTGTATTAATTTAATTCAATCTCTGCTCATATGCTATTCTCCTTTTTATACATACAAGGTTGTCTGAGAAATAGGGATTAAAGGAACATTGTCTGATGTACAATGTTATTTTAACATTTTACTTGCAAAAATAGAGTAACAAGCCACAATCCAGGGAATGACCATTATAGTACTTACATTTTCTAGATCCATACCTCTCCCAAAACAAATTTGTCAGAGGCTTATCAGTGTTTGAAGTTGAATAAGATTTAAGAGAGAGTTGGGAATAACAGATAAAACATGTTAGATTTAGGAAATCACATTGCCTGGAAAGTTTAACTCTCTCCCACACATGTGAGAAGAGAAACAAGTCCTTATTACTGTGATGGCATCTGAGGGATATATAGTTTCTATAAAAAATTTTTTATTGGTGAGACATTATAAAACATCTTGTTAGAACACTTAATGGAGGTGAAGACCTTGAAATTTAATTTAAGGTCTTGAATTAAAGGAAGAAACCATTAACAACAGTATAGCACTCAGAGACTCAGCAGGGAACATGGGGATTTATTAAAGGGGTTAAATGTAATTACACAGTCAGAATTTCCCATAGAAAGATCAGACAATTTGAACTAATGTCAGTGCACATAACAAAGCTTCAGTGAATACTGAATGGGAAAGCATGGAGACATGAAAGAATAAGGGTATGTACCTAATGATTGAACTCACAGTGAAGGAATTATTTGATGAAACATGTGCTGTAGTAATCATGTGATATTTTGTGTGTGAAACTCAAACCTAATTCAACAGTGTTCTTCAGTGACATCATCCTGCCTTCAAGAATTGTCTCAAAACATTCCATATCAAATATCTTATAGACTACACAAATAAATGGAAAGATATCTCATGTTCATGGATTAGAATAATTAATATTGTTAAAATGTCCATACTGCCCAAAGCCATCTATATGAGGTGTGACAATTAAGTTCGCAAACTTGTTGCAATGATGTTGCTAACTTTTTTTGATATCAGAGGGATTATTCATTATGAATTTGTACCAACTGGACAAACAGTTAACCAAGTTTACTATTTGGAAGTGCTGAAAAGGCTGCATAAAAATGACCTGAACTTTTGCCAACAATTCATGGCTCTTGCATCAAGACAATGCACCAGCTCACATGGCACTGTCTTGAGGGAGTTTTTAGCCAGGAATCAAATAAATATATGGAAACACCCTCCCTAATCACCTGATTTGGTGCCCAATGACTTATTTCTTTACCCAAGATAAAGGGAATATTGAAAGGAAAGCATTTTGATGACATTCAGAATATCAAGGGTAATATGATGACAACTCTGACGGCCATTCCAAGAAAAGACTTCCCAAATTGCTTTGAAGGGTGGACTGGGTGCTGGCATCAGTGCATAGCTTCCCAAGGGGAGTACATCAAAGGTGGTCATAGTGATATTCAGCAATGAGGTGTGTAGTAATTTTTCTAGGACAAGTTTGCAAACTTAATTGCCAGATCTTTGTATGTTTAAAACAATTCCTGTCATAATCCCAATGACATTTTTTTACAGAAATAGGAAAAAAAAATCCTAAAATCTGTATAGAATCACTAGAGACCCAGAGAAGAGAAAGCGATCTTGAGAAAGAATAACAAAGCTGGAGGCATCATACTTCCTAATTTCAAACTACATTTCAAAACTGTAGTAATTAAAACTGCATGGTATTGGCATAAACATATGCACATTGACCAATGGAACAGAATTGAGAGCCCGGGAGTAAACCCCGCACATACAGTCAATAAGGGAGAAAAGAATATTCAGTGGGGGGAAAGATAAGTCTCTTCAATAAATGGAGTTGGGAAAACTGGATACCCACATGCAGAAGAATGAAGCTGGACCCTTTATTTACACCATTTACAAAAATTAACTCAAAATATATTAAAGACTTAAACCTGAAACCGTAAAACTGCTAGAAGAAACCATAAGGGAAAAGCTGCTTGACATTGATCTTGGCGACAGTTTTTTTTTTTGTTTTGTTTTGTTTTTGTCCACAACACCAAAAGCACAATCAACAAAAGTAAAATATAATAAGTGAGACTATTTCAAACGAAAAATAGTTGCTACACAGCAAAAGAAACAATCAACAAAATGAAAGGTAAGCTACAAAATGTGAGAAAAGAATTGCAAATCATCTATCTGATAAAAGGTTAATATTCCAAATATATAAGGAACTCATACAATTCAATAGCAAAACAAAACAAACAAACAATCTTATTTAAAAATGAGCAAACATTCTGGATAGACATTTTTCCAAAGAAGATGAACAAATAGCCAACAGGTACATGAAAAACTACTCAGCATCACTAATCATCAGGGCAATGCAAATCAAAACTGCAATGAGATATCACTGCCCACCTGTTCCAATGGCTGTTATAAAAAAAGATAATAGATAAGTGCCGATGGAGATGTGAAGAAAAGGGAATCCTTGTACATTGTTGCTGGAAATGTAAATCGGTGCAGCCATTATGGAAAAACAGTATGGAGGTTTCTCAAAAAAATTAAAAGAAGGATCAATCCCACTTCTGGATATATATCTATATCTATATCTATATCTGTATCTATATCTGTATCTATATCTATATCTATATCATCTATCTATTTATCCATCTATCTGTCTATCTATCTATAGTGATTTAATTTCATATATCTTGAAGAGATAGCTACACCTCATGTTCATTGCAGCATTATTCATGATAGCCAAGTCATAGAAAAAAACAAAGTGTCCACTGAGAGATGAGTGGATGAAACAGTAAAAAAGGGAAGTTTGCCATTTGCAACAATGTAGATGGGCCTTTATGCTAAGTGAAATAAGCAAAACAGGGGAAGACAGATACTGTATGATTTCACTTTTATGTGAAATCTAAAACAAAAAACACAACAGCACTCATATAAACAGAGAATAGATTGCTGATTGGCAGGGGTGGAGGAGTGAGGGGAAATGGGTAAAGGTGGTCAAAGAGTACAAACTTCCAAGTGTAAAATGAATAAGTTCTGAGGATGTAATGTACATTATGGTGACTATAGTTACAATACTGTATTGTATACTTGAAAGTTGTTAAGCAAGTATATCTTACAAATTCTTACTAAAAGGTAAGTGTGAGTTGATGGATGGGTTAACTAACCTTATGTGGTAATTGTTTTACAATATACAACATGTGATCAAATAATTTGGTGAATGTTTAAATAAAAAAAATTACAATAAGTGACACATTATCATTAATCCTCCTCAGAATACTCCCCTTGCTTTGAACACACTTATCCCATCATTCTTGCCACTTTCTGAAGCAGTTCTGGAAGTCCTCTTTCTTGAGTGTCTTTAGTTGCACTGTCGTGGCTGCCTCGATGTCCTGAATCCTTTTGACTTTGGGGAAGAGCCAGACGTCACTTGGTGCCAGATACAGTGAATAACGTAGATGAGGACACACCATAATGTTTTATTTGACAGAAATTTCCATATAGCAGAAGCGGTGTGTGACACAGAGCATTGTGATGATGGAGGATGATTTGCAGCACACTTTAAAACACACCTTCTCTCAACCGTGGCTCACACCTGACTGACTGCACTGAACAAGTTGAAACTTGTCACACACTGTTATTAAGGTTCAACGTGCAACTTCCTGTATTGAAGATCCCTGCCTTTTCATTGGATGACACTCGGCGACAGCATTCCCCGTATGTTTTGATCACAACAAAAGTCTTGGTGTCAAACATTTCTTCTAGTATGGCAATTTCTGTCAAATGAAAATATCACAGTGTGTTCTCATCCACTTTATTCAATGGATCTGTTACCGTGCGACTTCTGGCTCTTCCTCAAAATCAAAATGACCATAAAAGGTAAACATTTTTAATTGATTCAGGACATGGAGGCAGCCATGACAGTGTAACTAAAGACATTCATGAAAGAGGACTTCCAGAACTGCTTCAGAAAGTGGCAAGGATGATGGGATAAATGTGTTTGAAGCAAGGGGGAGTATTTTGAGGGGGGTTAATGTCAATGTATCTTTTACTGTAATAATTTATTTTAATTTAAATATTCACAATATCTTTTGATCACAGGTCATATATGTATATTAAATCATCACATTGTATGCCTTATACAATGTTATATGTCAGTTACATCTCAATAAAATCTGGAAAAAACTTAATATTATCAAAGTTCATATACTGATTCAGTATAATTATGTCATGATATTAATTTTCTATACTAGAAAAACATTGACAATACATATATGTATGGTTAGTCGTGGCTTGGTGTAAATTAAGCTGAGGAAAACTCAAAAGCTGCTTCTAATAACAGAGGACTCTCATGAAAAATATTCTAAGTTCTACAAAATGTAGTGCCTGAAAACTGACAAAAAGAGCTATCTAGTTATTCTTAAAGATCACAACAGGGAATAGCTCTGAGTGTTCATAATATCACCTTTCAAGGTTTCCACAGAGTACATAAGCTGTCTAACAACTTGCAGGTACATAAAAGGTAAAAGGACAGGTTTCTCTCTGTGTGAGAGGGTTAATCATCTTCCATTTTAGGTTGTTATTTACCAGTTGGAAGAAAGCGAATTCTCACACAAGGATTAATGGCAATATTCTGGGACCATTCTTAGTTTCTGTATTCTTTCATGTGTCTACTTATCTCACCCGTTTGTTATGAAAAGCCAGTTGCAGTTTCTTTTCTTTTTTTAATTAAAGTTTATTGGGGTGACAATTGTTAGTAAAGTTACATAGATTTCAGGTGCACAATTCTGTATTACATCATCTATAAACCGCATTGTGTGTTCACCACCCAGAGTCAGTTCTCCCTCCATCACCATATATTTGATCCCCTTTACCCTTATCTACCACCGCCCTCCCCCCTTACCTTCTGATAACCACTAAATTATTGTCTGTGTCTATGAGTTTTTGTTTCTCATTTGTTTGTCTTGTTCTTTTGTTGTTTTTGGTTTATATACCACATATCAGTGAAATCATATGGTTCTCTGCTTTTTCAGTCTAACTTACTTTGCTTAGCATTATAATCTCAAGATCCTTTCATGTTGTCACAAATTTCATCTTTTCTTACCCATTTTTTCTTACCACCGAATAGTATTCCATTGTGTATATACACAGTTGCAGTTTCTTAAAGAAACAAACAGTATAAAACTTTAGTGCCACTTATAGTAATTCTGCCTAGAGCTAATTGCTATGTATGTTTTGGTGAAGACCTTGAACTCAAGAGGCTAATCAAATCTAGGCTTGGTGTTTGCTTTACTTACATCTAAAAGTGTAACTTGAGAAAGAAGGCATAACAACCATATCATTCAGTTCTCTTACATGGAAAATGTGTGGAATTCTAATAATAGTTATACGTAATATCTGCTTCATAAGTTTGCTGTATTAAGTGAAATAACATCCAAAAGGCATTGTAAGGATGCTAGTATGTAGTAGGCGTTCAAAACCATAAACTCCTATTCTATTTATTTTGCAAGAATTTCATTGTAATGACTTTTATTTCAGTCAACATAATATATTAATAAAAATGTGAATACCTCAAATTTAGAGTCATTGTATTGTTTTTTAAAGGTCTATAGAATTCTATTCTATGACTGAGGTATATCTATAGAAAACTTAGATTATTTCTTTTTATTATTATTGCAATTAACAACATCATTGTTGAGTTAAACTTGCATAGCAAATTTTATACATTTCCAAGAGTAGAATTTCAGAAATCAGATGGCAGTTAAAAAGTGTATAAACAAAATATTGCTAAATACTTCCAAATTTCCCTACATAAAGTTTGTAACTATGTTTTCACTAACTGCCCTTGGGTATGCCTGATTCCCTGGTTCTTCCTTAACATTTCTTCACAGTATCCACATTTGCTAAGTGAAAATTGCATCGTATTTTAAATTGTCATTGCCTGTACTTATTGGTTAAGTTGAACATTTTTTTCCTTTCATTGCACATCATTTTTTCTCTAATTAGTAATAAATTTGGTAGGTTCAAGGGCCTACTAAAATCCACCCATTTCTTCTATGTTCATGTGCAGATCAGGGAATTTTAGCAAAACTTTCAATTTTATTCCAGCTTCATTGTAATAACTTGCTCTGAACGTTTTGCTCTGAATGTCTCTCTCTCTCTGTATCACCAAAGTGGTATAATCACATCATTGAATACCCAGTTTTATTAGTACTTAACATGCTATTCAAGTAGATTGCTTTGGGTATTACTTTTTATTTTCACAATGTCTGATGAACACCGAGTAAACACTTTCTAAAATTGAATTAAAACTATTTGATAGGTATATTTAAATCGATCCATGACGTTGGCTAGAATATTGAAAGAAATATTTACCCTTTTGGCAATGAGCAAATATTTTGTTGTTGCTGTTATGGTGGTTGTGGTTTTCGTGTCAGTTTACCTCATAACTTCCTAAAAGGTATTTGTCTATTACACATATTTCATCCAGTTTATGTGGCATACCTGGGGTGAGAATCCAAGTAGTCAGGTTACAGAGTCTTCAGTTGTAATGAGTGAGTTTTGTGCCTTCCAAAACCTTATGAAGTATATATGATTATCATGATTTTCCAGATAAGGATATCTAGTCTTAAGAAGTTGAAGCAACAAACTTACCAAGTCCCATAAATTACAGAACAGGAATTCAAAGCCAAGTCTACGTAACTCCACACCATGATGTACTTCTCATTTAGTTTTATATGCATATTGTCAGTTTCAATTGAGGATGATCCCACAAAAACCTGGTGTTAATGAAAATCGGACATTATGGGGCCCAGATGCTACAAATTATAGCTGTAACTTAGAGGGCCACAGTTTAACAGTCATTTAGTTTGTTTTTATACAAACACCCACCCCTATCTTCACCTTCGTAAACCAAGGGATTATCAACCAATGGAGCACAAGACAAGTGTTTATGATTGGTGAAGAGAACTTCAAGCACATCAGAAATCAGTACTGATTCTAGCTTATATTTTCTTCTTTTCATTGTTTTTTTTTTTTTAACAGCTGCACAGATAATGAATAATGATTCTTTATTATAAAACTGCCAGAAAAAAGAAATTATACAGACTAACAAGTCATAATCGTCATTTTATTAACTTGCTAAGGCTGCCACAACAAAGTACCAAAGACTGACTAAGTGGCTTAAATGACAAAAAAATGCATTTTCCTTACAATTCTGGAGGCTAGAAGTCCAAGCTGTAGGTCTTCGCAGAGATGGTTTCTTCTGAGGCCTCTCAGCTTGGCTTGCAGATGGCCATCTTCTTCTTACATCTTCACTGGTCTTCATTCTGTGTGTCTGTGTTCTAATATTTTCTTATTATAAATACACCAGTCATACTGGATTAAGAAACGTCTTAGTTCTCTCATTTTAGTCTATTTACATCTATAAAGACTGTATCTCCAAATACAGTCACATTCTGAGGTACTAAAAATTAGGATTTCAACACATGGATTTTGAAGAGGATACAAGTCAAAACTGTACCTCCTTTACACCCAATTTTCTCCATTAGATAACCACTTCCAAGATTGATTTCAAACCCAGGTACTCCTGTTTCAGAGCCAGATCGGCACTATAAATCTGATCCTCTAAGTCCGATACACACATAGATACAGCACACATACATATATGTGTAGAATATTATATAATATATTTTTATATGTATATAAAATTATACGTATAGTTTTATACGTATAATTTTATATGTATTCCTTTAAACGATTCAGTGAGCATTGAGAAAATTGTTCATATTTGTTAAATTTAAGCTGTTCACATTGGTTTAAAAATACTTATAGCTGTTTAATAAGAGCATCTGAGCTGTATGATTTGGCACATATACAGTTATTTTTGGTGGTCAAATACATGCTGGATTGTTATGTTAAAACACACATATAAGCAAATTTGGCCATGTAGTTTCTGTTCTTAATTTTTTAATTGTCTACTTGATTAGTTGGGTTTGAAAAAAAAATTCCCTCTTACTATAAATTTTTTAATTTACCTGTATTTTTATAATTTCCTCAACTTTTTTTTTTTAATCTTTGTGGTGTTATCTTTCCTTCTTGAATGCACATACACTATTATTTTAATTCAGTAAGAACTTTTTTTAGTATTTCTTGTGATATGACTTTCCTGGCGATGAGTTATTTCAGCTCTTTTGTCTGAATATGTTTTCATATTGCCATCATATTTGAAGATATTTTCATCAGGTATATAATTCAAGGTTGACTTTTTTGTTATTTTTTTAGCCCCCATCACCAATTTAATGATGTTTCATTGCCTTCTGTTTTCTGTTGTTTTCTCTAGAAAAAAATCTGTTATTATTATTATTATTATTATTATTATTATTATTAACCTGAATGCACTTTGTATATTTGTTCTATGCATGTTTTTCTTTATCTCAAGTTTTCTCAGTCTAACTCAAACATGCCTAGAAGGTGTGTGTGTGTGTGTGTGCGTGTGTGTGTGTGTTTATGTTTATGCTTATGTCTATGTTTATCTTAAGCATGTTGGTGGGGTTACTGTGATTTGGAGATCTGTGCTTGGAAAACTTACATCAATTATTTGTAATTTTCATCTATTATCTCTCAAATTTCTTTTTTCCCTTCTCACCCTCCTTTGCTTCTTTCATTCCAATTATGCAAATTTCATAGTTTTATATGTATTCCTTTACTAGTTTTTATCCCTCTTGATTTAATTTGTATTATTTCTATTACCCTGCTATCACATTTTCTAGTACTTTCTTTTGTAGTACTTAGTTTCTTGTAAAACTTAAAAACCTTTTCTTCTTTTTTCTTTTCAGATAGTAAACTCTATAATTTCAGAAACTTAAATTCTACACCTTTGTTTTCATAGTTATTACTGTGTTGAAACCTCCCTTATTTTGACATATTTTCCACTAAATATTTTAATGTGTAGAATAATCATTTTAAAACCCTTTTCTGCTAATTCTGACATTTGTGTTATGTGTGCATCTGCTTCTAGTGGCTACTTTTATTCTCTTGATTATGGATTACATTTGCCTGCTTCTTCACATGTATAGTAAATTATGATGACTGATGAACATCTTAAAGGACACTTTGAGTTGCACGAGATTATGTTAACTAGAATATATTATTTTTCTCTATAAAGCTTTGTGTTGTTCTGGAATGAAATTAAAGTACTTTGCTCCTGTCAAGTCTTAATGTTGGATTCACTAAGTGGATCAAACTCAGTTTTGCCAATATTCCACAATAGACCATAATTTTAGGCATAGTTCATACCACAAGTACAAGACCTTTCTAAATGGTCAAAAAAACAAAACAAAATAAAAAAACACTTTCACTGAGAACTTTCTCTTTTTCTGTCTAACATTCAATATCTCAGCACTGTGTGATGTCTGAAATTTCCGTTCATCTGGCAGGCCCCTAAAAGCTGTTCTCTGCTGTACTTTCTGAATTCTTGCCCAGCTTGTCCCAAGCTTAGGATTTAGCAAATATCTAAGGAAAACCTCTCTGGAACATAAAAACCCAAGTTTTCCTAGAACCGGAACCAATTTTTAAGCTATTTTGCTAGATAGATAGACTTAACCTTATAGTAAATGTTATTTATTAGGTTGGTGCAAAGGTAATTGCGGTTTGAAAGGTTGAAAATAATTGCAAAAACTGCAATTACTTTTGCACCAACCTAATATATTTTACATAAAATTAAAAATTCCATTTGTAAAATATAGTAAAAGAGGAATATCATAATATTTGTTATAATATAAAATAATTTGAGTTTCAGACAGTAAAATAGAAAGTATTTGAGAAAATATTAGCTTTAAAAAGGCATATGAACTTGTTGAAAAATAATGGAGTGTATATTCACTGATGTTCAAAGTAAAAAAAAATTACTAAAGTTTAGCCTCATTATTTTATTTCGAAAACACATTTTAATCCAAGTGAATAATTTCAGTATTAGAAGAAATGCAGCTTTGATTTTTGATTTCAGAATCAATATATTGCATCAGTTCATCAATTTGATGTAAAAATTATATTTCTCCATACTAATAACAAACTCTTAGCTAAGATTTCTTATCTAATGACAATATGTGTATTAAAAGCTGGGTCTTTGGTGGTGAAGAGTCCTTGAAGTTGCTCTGTGACAAAGCAGGGGGAAAATTGTTGAACAAAATAAAACATCAGATAGGAACCTTAGGTTTATATCTTACTCTCAGAAAGTAATACCAATACTTTCTACAGTTTAAAATATGCAAAGTGAAATTTGCCTGTACAGACTTTTGTTTTATTCTCCCTTATAAGAATGCGAATGCTCACTAAGAAGAGTGAAAACAAAATAAGGGATACAAATGTGTCTTGAAATATATATCATATTGAGATTTGTCTTTTGTAGTTTTGTATACTCTTGTATTCTTTATATGAAGAAAGTCAAGTATATCCTAAGAAAATTGTAAAGTGAGAACTAAAGAGAATTATATAAAATATTATAAAATACACATATTTTGATCAATTTTGTGACATCTCACTATTTTGAATTGTTTGGCTAGATTTGAGGAAAAAAATGTCATTCCATTAATTTGGAAAGAATCTCTACTTTCCAAAATTGGTTAACTTAAAGGAATTTGCACAGTTTGCAACGTGATATAAAACCAAAATATTTTAACTTCGTGTGTTATGATTTTGTATAACTTGTGGTGTCCCAATGCATTGCACAAACCTTAATAAAGAATAAGTCTTTATGACTTGTTTCAAATGAATGCTTCTAAGCAGGCGAAAATGAGGAATCATTATATGCACTGGTGGAAGCATACTTTTAAGCTGCAGTTTTGTTTAATTCCTGTCACCTTACTCATGACAGCTATAACAAATAAAGAAACTGAGGATAAATTCATAGGGATAATTAAGCAGTGTTGATCTTAGGACAGTTGTCTTTTCAATGAAACACTGATTGCATTGTTCATAACAAAACTATCTCTGCATGACAGAACTAATTAGTGACCATCTGAACTTACTTAGCCAAATGAAAAAAGCAATTAAAAACATCGTCATCACTGGATCTACCATTGAACAGCTGGTTATATTGATAAGCAATCCAGCAAGTTAAAGCTACTTTAGAACACAATGGGACATAATCTGCTTTCTGGGTAGTAATTAGAGAGCAATGAGAGAATATGAGATTACTATTCAGAAACTCTAATTGTGATGCAAACAACTTTTAAAATGCATTTTCCTCCTGAATTGACATAAGAATAATAGGTGAATTTTTTCATATTCTTTGAAACATTTTATATTCCCAAGAATCATATTATAGGTTTTATCAACAATTACCATCTAAGACAGGATATATTTCAATTTTTAGGAAAGTGAGAAATAAAGTCACATTTAATCATATCTAGTGCATATTCCATCAAAAAAGTTAATTGAATTTAATTACAAGATAGACCATAAGCAATATCTCAAAGTTAGGTAACCTATGGGCAGTTAACTATGCCTGTTTGAAAGAGTACTTACTAAACATTTCTTGAGTCCTCACCAGTTTTTATAGCCATGTAACTAAAACAAGTTTTATCCTAGACTAAATGATAATACAGTGTTCAAACTTAAGATTTTAAGAAATAGCACAGGCATATATCCCAATCCTGTATGTGCCGTTTACCAGCTGCCTTAACCTTACGCAAATTTCTTCATTTTTAACCCTTAGATTACACACCTGAAAGTGGGTGGGAGGCAATGCTCTGAACATGGGGAGATTGTTGAAATAACCTATATACACATAGAGACATACCTGTATACATACATATATTCATACATATGTATATGTAGTAGGATAAATAATGGCCACCCAAAGTTAAAAAGATACCAAGTTCTAATCTCTAGAAACTGTAAATGTTATTGTATAAAGATAAATTTTCTTTTAAGATAGGATAAAGTTAAGGATCTCGAGATGACATTATTCTGGATTATTCAGGTGTGTTCTAAATACAATCATGAGTATCCTTATAAGACAGAGAGAGAGGGAGATTAACACATACAGCAGAGGAGAGGGTAATGTGACTGTGAAGGCAGAGATTGGATGGATTCACCCAAAGCCAAGGAATGCTGACAGCCACAAAAAGTTGGAAAAAATAAGGAACAGCTTCTTCAGCTCCTCAAGAATCTCCCAAAGGCATGTGGTTCTGCCTAGACCTTGATTTTGTTTTAGTGATGTTGAGTTTGGACATGGAGTCTCCAGAACTATGAAATGATTTCTGTTGTAGTAAACCAACCATTCTGTGGGAATTTTACATCAGCTACAGGAAAACATTTGTATACAGGCAAAATTTATAAATTTTTTATAGATATAATATTAGTATCTCAGTATTCTGACTGGCCCAAGAAATGGTTGTTATAATTATGTCCAAGCAATTTCTTTTACCATTTATTTAGGTATTCATTTAATTTGCTTCTCTGCCAAGAACTGTACATCTGTGTGATGGCCTGGTATGTGTAAATCAGAGAGGAGAAAATAATGGAGTCCAGAAGTTGGTATTTCGATTAAAGCATACCTATGTTTTAATCTATTTCCCAAGACATTTTCCTACTATCTCTTTGGACTAAAAACCAGGGCCATTTCCCTTACAAATTGAGAGTGATTGTGTCAACCAGGGAGATTAGATAAAAATGCTAAGGTTTTATAGCTATTTGAAGTCTGTCCTTGTGGATTGTTTCAGTCTCTACCCACTTACTGTCTAATAATAGTAATTCTCTTTTACTATATATCCTAAGAAATCACATTGGTACGTAGTTTTTACTAATTCAGTTTTTACTCCAGTATTTTAGTATTTTAGTTTTAATTATAAATGCTATCATTAAATAATTGTTTTCCTATTAAATATATGCTTTCTTAACTATAAAATTTTATTGTCTTAACCCTAAATTTTAACATAATAAAATTATAAAGTATAATGTTGGGTAATATACTTTAAAATATATAATGAACACATAAGGCTTTGACATAGAATTTATTGTATAAATTAGAATAGCAAATAATAGAACCTGATTAATCAATCATAATGTAGTTAAAATTTCTTTACTAAAGGAGTTTTAGCTGATTTATATATACATTTTCATTTGGCTCTATGTTTTTACTTAATAATTCCTGAATGTCTTATGTGTTTTAATCATTTTTATAAGACTCTTGAATCTTATACACCATGACTTCAACATTATAAAGTGTTAAATTTAAATATTAAGAATGAAAAATACTTAAGTGACAAAATGTCAGACAGCTAAATGTATTATTTAGTAGACTATTCTTGATTCTAAAATAAAATTTTTATTTTTCCTAAAATACATAGGTAAATGCAATCATTTGGATTTTTTTGTTTCTAATTAAATATGTTTAACTTTACAGATTTTATTAAATAGCAGAAATTAAATTATACTGGTTTATTTCTTTCACTATTTGCAATTATATCATAATTTCTCCTCATTAAAATTCTAGAGTGTGTGTGTTTCTGTGTGTCTGTGTGTGTATTCAGTACACACTCATGCATAGTAACTCCTTTGTGATTTTACTACATTCTCCCAGTGAAATGGATGAATTTCTATGTTGCCTTCACTGTCTCAACCTTTGCATACTCTTTTCCTATGTTGCCCTGTTTCTCCACCTACATACATGTATACATACATGCATGTCTATACTTATTAGTTAGTCTAAGGACTAAAGACACACATATGGGAATTAAATCAAACCAACTATCTATAAAACAACAATAGGTCAAATAGTGAATTGCCTAAAATTTCATGTAAAACTTGTAAAGAAAAATGTGTGTAAGAAGCTTGGAAGTCAACACTCCTATCCACACAACAACTACAACAAAAAGCTAAACAAGCTTATAAACAACAACTCTTCTTAGATCTACCATTGAACTGAGGTCACAGGGCAAACTGCTGGCCCCAAAATTCGAAAGATAGACAGGTATGTAGAGAGAATCATCATAACCTGAATAGAAACTTCTGTGGGATCCTGCTTAAGAGTAAGAAAATCTCAATGGTAATTGACAGATTGCCGGAGGCTTAGTGTGGGCAACTTTGAGAGTTCAAATCTCCAGAGGGGAATAGTGTTCAGGGACCTGAAACTTTTGTGAGTTTTACCTCTGGGAGATCTACCATGGTTTGACAGTGAAGATGGGAGAAAATCTCCATGTAGTTCTGAGAGAAGAGAGATAAATTGTAGCTATTTCGGAAAGCAAACAAACAAACAAAGCCAGAACATTCTGTTCTTCCTAATAAACCCTGCACTCAAGATAAGCTATTTCACCAGAGGTTAACCAGCTGAGGTCTTACCAGAGTCTGTTTGACCTGGGTGAAAGGAAATACCCAACTCAGGCCTCTTCTAGACATTTTGTTTTACCTAACTTGGAAAAAGGAAACAAAAACAAAAACGGAGGAGCATTGTGAAGTTTAAAGACAAGGGTACAGGTTCACCGTATACTGAGACCTAATCATAGGACTATACGATTCTTCCCCTCCCCCACACCTTAACACCCCATTATATACAGGACTCTGGGAGTACAACTGAAAGAACTGCCTTGTTTAAGAAGCCTCTAGGGAATCCCAAAGACAAAAGGGGAAAGGAAAACAAGGATGTATGAAGAAATTTTAACCTTTGATACCTAGAGGTATAACGAATAGCAAACACAGCTTCTGTTCAGAGACCATGCAAGCATGAAAAGACTGGAGCAAAATATTTAAAGTGTTGAAAGAAAAAAGAAACAAACAAGCAAAAACTCATCAACTTAGATCTGTATCCCATAAAATTGTCCTTTGAGAGTAAAGGGAAATGAAAAATTTTCAAAGAGAAGTAAAAATTGAAGGTATGCATTGCCAGGAGACCTACATTGCAAAAAAAATGTTAAAAGAAATTCTTCAGGAAGAAGGAAAATTATAGATGTCAGAAACTCAGATGTACATAAAGAAGAGAAAAAATTAGAGAAGGAATAAATTAAGGTCGTTTAAAATATTTTTGTCTTATTCTGAATTGATCTACACAGATAGCAGTTCGCTCAAAATAATAATAGCAAGAATTATTTGGTGACTGTACTTTATGTTTTAGTAAAATGAATGATCACATTGTTATAAGGTATAGAAGAGAGGAATTGGGAATACTCTGGTATAAGGTCCTTGAATTACCTAATCATGAAGTGTGTAGTCTTTTTGAAAGAGGACTTGAATTGGTGGTATACTTAGAACTCAAGGGCAACCATGAGAAGAAGAAAAAAAAATGATATGCAAACAAAGGAGGTAAAATAGAATAATATAAAATGCTCATTTAACACTAGAGAATGCAGAAAAAGAGCGGAAGACAGAAAAGATAAAAATAAGAAAGATTACTAGGAAGAAGGACAGTGAACAGGTATGGTATATATCAATCTGAGTATATTAATAATCAGTTCAAATGGTTTACGTATACCAATTAAAAGAACTGTCAGAATGAGATTCCATAAAAGGCAAGGCCCAACTATATCACATTTTGGAAAAAGCAAAACTATTAAATCAATGAAAGATCAGTGGTTGCCTGGGGTTTGAGGAAGGGATGCAAAAAAGGAGATTTTAGGGCAGTGAACCTATTCTGTATGATACTGTAATGTTGGATACATCATTATACATTTAACAAAACCCTTAGAATATACAACATGAACAGTGAAACCTAAAGTAAATATGGAGTTTAGTTAATAATGCATCAATATTGGCTCATCAATTACAATAAATGTAATACACCAATGTAAATGGTAATGATGGGGGCAGGCTAGGATGGAATGAGAGAAAGTGAGAAATGTATTTTTCACACATTTTTCTGTAACCATAAAGCTGCTAAAAAAAGTAATTTTTAAAAATGTACTTTAGTGTCATTGTTTAGCAGTTGATGAATTTTTAGGAATGCAAAACATGTTTTCTTTCTATTGGCCCATTCTCACCATCCTTAATAGACAATCAACTGAATGTATGTGGTCTGAGTTCTGAGCTTGCTTGCATCAAGGGATTGTTACAGCTTTTTTGTTGGGAGGATAGCTTTTGGTTGAGGTGAAGTCCGAAAGTTGTCTCTGGGATAGAAAAAGTGAAATTAATATCTTTGAATTGAAGAAATAGAAGTGTTCCAATCCAGGAAGGAACAGGATTACTGAGGGAACAGAGCTGATTGCTGTAGTTAGAAAGGCATTTATAATTACGAGAATTGGAGCATACTTAAAAATCCATGGTAATTTTACTTTTATAGACCTTTCACATCTTCTTTGAGTCTACCACATGAATCAATATGGAAAGTTAATGAAAGCATATGAATCAAAAAGCACAGTTTTGGAAGTTTTCAGGATAAACCCAAATAGCCATCTCATAGCTATTACTCTTCAAACATGTAATATGTTATGTTTTACTTTAAGTTGTAGTGTAATATTATTAGGATTATTTTTAGAATGTCCCATTTCTTTATTTTCTCATCATTCTACATTAAGAAATAGAAAGAATGATCAAAATTTAATTATTATACCTGATCTGTAAGATGAAACATTATATAGAAAGAGAGTTTAAATTTTCTTTCCAACAACATTGTCTTTCATTTCAAATACTTTGCATTGATCTGCAATCATGTAAAATCACTAACGGGTGCCTGGCTTTTGGGCTATCTCCTCTACTGATTTAGGTATCTAGTGAATGTGAATGTCTTATAAATTGTTGTATAAAACATTGTTTATATGCTCCTTTTCTTGAACAGTGAAATATTTGACTTGAAACATAATTATCAGTGGATAGATCACTCTGAATGAGTTTTTTTTTTGTTGTTTTCTTTTTAAGAAAAATCACAGTGATTAATAATTAATTTATGGTATCTGAATATAAACTGAAGATCACTGATGTGGTTCCAACCTAATCTTCCAAGCAGGTTTTCTGATTAACACCTGCCTACAACGAGGTCTCCTGTTTTGGATCTCCATAGTAATTACAGTCTTCCTCATGCATTGGTTTTGCTTAATTTCTGTTTTGTACTTTGTATTATTATCAATCATAATTTTTGAAGAATTTTCAAATCAATTTATATCCCCAAGCAGATTGATGCTATCTCTACAAAAGTCCTGTTTATCTCCCATGACACCTAAGGATATTGATAAAGCCCTTAGATGCTATCGAAAAATCATGAACTTCAGGTCCTGTTTTACTGAACTTGAAATACCACCTTCTCCATGTTTTAACTGAGTCACTTTGGGAAAGTTGCTTTACTATTTTTTGACTCAATATCGACATCTGTCGAATGACAACATAGATACCAAATTCCCTTTCATCTTGTGAAAACTGAGAAGAAATATGCAAGATTTATATTCAGATATCCCCTAAATGTTCCTATTGATTCAGAGTGTGCACTCAAACATTGCTGTTTTTCTTTAGCATGGATCTAGTATTTATTATTTTAATAAGTTCTGTATTTAAATTGGTATTTTAACATTTAATATTATCAGTAGTATATACCTATTATATACAAAGACCTGGTTTATGTTACAGAGTTTTGTTTATTTGTTTGTTTTGCTTTCTTAGACAAAGAAATGAAATCAAGAAGTGATTTTATTATCTAGTTGAATTTTTTTTTTTTCATCTAGAGCAGAAATTTCTATAACCTATTGAAAAAATCTCTAACTAAAAACCTCTAAATGATTACTTTTACAATTAGGAGCTCCTGACTTTCCAAACATCCTACCCCACACTTTGGCATTCTAATTGTTAGAATTTTCTTATTTTGAGAGAAAGGAAGTCTTTTCCTCCCTTTACCTTCAAACATTGACTTATTATTCTGCTTTCTTAAGCCACATTAAGTAAATGTATGTGCAATTTCAAATGATAGATTCTGTGAAATTGCAAGAGAAGTATGTCAACCATCTTTGGATGAGGTTGTTCAACTAGGTAAGAATACATCAAATTCTGCTGCCCAATCCATAGTTCTTCATTAAATCCTGGATAATCTGAGAGTCTGTGAAATTAATTACTGGATGCATTATGACATCCAAATGCTTTCTCACGTCAGAGATAAATATCTATAGCATTACTGTATTTTTTTTTCTGCTAATAACACTACCACAAATTAAAATGAAGCTAGTTTGGACTTATTCTTAGAAAACACAAATTGTATTTTGGTAATGTTTTTCCATTCATTATTGTTTCTCCATTACATATCAAAGAACTTTTATAGCAGTTCTGAGGTTACATTACAGAATTGTTGCAATGTAATAGGTGGAGAAATCCATTTAAACAGGCTGAGGTTATTACCTATCTTGAGCTATCATTTGCCTTCTTAAATATTCTTTTTCTTTTAATTTTTTTTATTTTTCCAGTTCAGTTTCTATTTTCAGTTGCAGTTCAAAGACTGTTGTTTGTCAAATAAGAGTTCAGGCATTTTTCTGATGGTATTGCAGGGAAAATGGAAATATTTCACTTGGTAGAGACGGAAGTCTAATTTAGCTGAAAACTCATTTTCCTTCTTAGTAGGAAATAAAAATAAATAAATAAAAAGTTTGGAGACAGGGATATGGGTGGACCTGAAACAGGAGTAAAAAGGAAAAGTCATTTGCCAGACAAACAGAACAAAAGGAAATATATATATATGTATAGGCAAAAAGTACGTGAAAATTACAAAATGACAAATTTCAAAACAATTCTGCAACAACAATAATTAGTATTAATATCATCAGGCCTTAGAATTTTGTTTTATGCAGATTGATGTTTTTCATACTTATAATTTGTTACTATTTTCTTTTAAATTTTTTATTGGGGAATGTTGGGGAACAGTGTGTTTTTCCAGGGCCCATCAGCTCCAAGTCAAGTCCTTCAATCTAGTTGCTCACTCACTGCTCACTGGCCCATCTGGGAATTGAACTGGTAACCCTGTTGTTAAGAGCTTGTGCTCTAACCAACTGAGCCATCCAGCCACCCCCTATAATTTGTTTCTTTTACTCTCTATATTTTAATACTAGATTTTGGATTCTGGAGTGCAAAGATTATTGATTTATGCTTCTTAATATGGTAACCAAGGTCAACAAGAAATAGTGACTTTTTAAATTTATTTAGCATTTATTTTTGTTTTGAAGTAGAGGTTTAATAAATATGTACAGATTGATTATTAAAACTTTGGTTTCATATTGTTTATTTTTTTCCTCTGGATGTATGTTTAAAGATTTCATTATTCTAATGTATCTGTTTTCTGACTCTGCTTCAAATAGATCATAACTATTTCGTAGATAATATGGAGAACTAATACATTATTGCAAACTCTTTATTTTGAGAAATTTGAAAGTTAATAAAAGTTGTAATGTGTACTTTTCACACATTCACCAATTATTAACATTTTGCCACATTTGCTTTCTCTCTCCCTTCTCTAGTTTCCATATGTAATTTTGACATGTATCTCAAATGACTAAGAGCATCCTTTTCCCAAACTGTTGTTGTGATATCAAGGCATTTAACATTCATAAAGTAACATTATCTTTCTTAGATCCATATTCAGATTTCCTCCAATTGGTCCCATAATCTTCTTTTTTGTCTAATCCATAATCCAAATAAGTATCATGGATTCTTTAAATTGTCAAACTATATCTATCATACTTATTATTACTTAGCATCATAATATTGTATGTTTTTGAAATGTGACACTTATGTAAAGCTTACTTTTAATTTCTCAAATATGGCGTACTTCAAACTTTTGAACTATTTTAGCCTCTCCAGTACATAAATTACGAAATGAATGAGTGCCGTGAGGGTAAAATTTACATGTGTCTTTATTTATCCTACACAATTAGGAATATTTTAAATATAGGCATTTAAAAATAATTACTAATGATATTGCCCATCAATATTAAAACACGGTGTCAACAAATAGGATTCTCAATACTAGACATTTACATAGTTTTGAAGAATAGATTAGAAAATTTTTCAGTCTTTAATTTTCTCCTTGAATTACCTTGTGCATGAATTTAAATTTACCCTCAGGGCCTTAAAGAAAATGAATAAAACCTGCCAGGAAAACATTACAAAGTATCATTGTATTTATTTATTTTTATTTTTTCAATGACATAGAGTTTTCTGAGAGAAAGTAGAGGAAAGATATAACAGGGACTGTCCAAAGAATTTATGCTATTTTAATTCAGCACCATTTAAAACAAACAAACAAACTAAAGTACCAGAATAAACATTGTTACATTGAAGAAGTGTCTGTATGAAGTGAGAATAGTTTCATTCTGGGCCCATTTCCCATTCACTGTGAACAGCTGGGTGTTGTCCAACTGGCTTTGCCCTTTATTAGTAAATCCTGCAGCTAACCTTGTTAAGAACTAGTAGAAACAAGTTATATAGAAATCAGAAGTCAGCTCCGCAGTAGAAGGTTCAGAGAGATTTTCTTTTTTGTTAAATACTTTACTTGTGTTTCTTTATGGAATCTGATAGAATTAATTATATTTGGAACATTTTAAATTGTAATCAGATGGGTTACACGTTGTGGTCCTCTTATATGAACACATTCAAAGATTTAGTTTTGTCAAACAAAGACCACTTTGTCTTAAACATGCTTTAGGTAATATTAAGGTACTCTGAAGATTCTTTGAACGTAGACCATTTCGTTAAAATGACTTCTCTATCCCTTTTAAAATGTACTTTGAGAGAGGAGGAATAAGCACTGACTCTATGGATACTCAATGAGCTTCAGAGTCCCCTAAAATATTACATCTGAAAGAGGTAACATTGTGATCTTGTCACCAAGGAACTTATGCCAAATTACTGTTAGAAGATAAGAGGTTGTAGATATACTTGTATTCTGTTTATGACTGCCACTGCTTGTCCTTGTGACTTGGACTCATTAATCATTTAACTTTTCCAAGCCTTGATTGGATATTAAGAGAAACGAGGATGATTTGGTAAAATCTAAAGTTTTATCAAGTCACTCTTTTGCTCATGGCCTTTCAAGGTTTTACCAATTTCACTCAGAATAATATAAAATGTTTTAAAAACAGCTTACAGGACCCTTTGTTATCTGTCTCTATTTATTTGTCAAAACATCTCTATCGCTATCTCTTTCTATCTGCCACCACACCTACAGTTCTTCCAAGCTTGTCCTTAAATAATTAAAACATTCTCCCTGAAGTCTACCTGTACAGAATCTTTCTTTAAAGTTAGAGTTATTCCCATCTGTGCTTTATTTTTCCCTATAGTATGCATCGTGTCTATGACATAGAATCAAGAGTGAAGTAAGACAAGGATGATGACTTAAGAAGTTAATTAAATTAATGGTCATTGTTACTATCTTATTTTCAATGTATTATACATAGTGAAGGAACTTGGAAAATCAGTCATTTGATCATCAAAGGGATAATTTGAGAAAGGAATATCAATTGATAAAAAGGTAGATTGGCAAATTGAGAATTATACAAAAAATTACATAATTATCAATAAATCCATTTCATTAGGGTTTAACATTAGAATGGTGGTAGGGTTTATGTAATGTTTTTAAAAAATGCATATGCATATCACTAAAAGCTACTTAGATTAACTTGGAGCAAACAGTTCTCAGTAGATTGGATGTGATGTCTTTAAAACAAAGTATCACTCAACGTTTAGATGAATTATGCTCTTTAAGTTATTTAAGCTATTCATATCTGAAGGTTCTAATAATTCCCTTTTCCTTCCCTTGAAAAATGATGGAAAGAAAGAGATATAAAAGAGAAGAGTGAGACAATCTGAAACAATTACCTGTTTTCTCCTTCGAGACTTTTGTTTGGTAAGCAGAAAACATTATATATTATAAGTAAGAGTACAGGCTGGAGGGACATACACATTCCCACCCTTTTTAGGCAGTAGAACATTCAGCTCTTGAGTCATCCCTAAATGAAGCTGAAATGTAGTGAAAATGACTTGGTAAAATGTTGTAGACCTAAGGTTAATTTTCCCCAAGTTACGCTCAATTTTAATGAGGCATGGATGCTGAATTGCCAGGAAGTTATTTTTATAGGGTTCATTTTGTCAGGGAATATGACCTTGCAAAACTGGGAGAATACTGCCCAACAGGAATGGATGGAGCACCAGGAAATGACTCCCCAGACTGAGTCAGTGGAAACCAAAATGGAGCAGAAGCTGCCAGATAGAGCCATTGGGCTCCGTCTGAGCCATGAGTCATGTCTACTGCAGAACTCAGCCATCACTTCTGCAGCTAACATAACAGGAACATGAAGTGAATCAAGGTCAGTTAAGTCATATATCATGATATCAGTCTACTCTGCTGCTTTACCTTAATTAAGACACACACACACATACACACAAACACACACACACACACACACACACACACACACACACACACACAAAGAAAAGAAAGAGGAGGCAAACTGCCTGTTTAAAATCCACACAGGGTTCAGCAAGAAATGGAGCACCATTTATCTGAACTAAGGTTACAACCCTTTCTACTATACTTCAGGTATTCATAAGAACCTGTGTGACTCTGAGAAGACTAGGTTATCTCTTAATATATGTTAAATTTTAAATTTCTATAAAATGTTTCATTTAAATGTTAGGCATGAAATGAAAGGGACATAACTTATGTACTTGCCAGTTTCAAACTTATTTAGGGAAAAACAAAGGCAGAAATATAATACATGCCAATGTAAATGCCGAAAAACGCAATAATCAAGGAAATTTAAAAGGGAATGTAGTTGTTATCATTTAACATTAAACAAAAAAGTGGGTATTAATATTTTGATACAGAAATAATTTATTAACATTTGAAGTATTATATAAGGCATTTTGGATAGCCTTAAAATATAACTTGATATTGTTGGTAATGCAACTCAATACTGTATGTTAAAAAAATCTTTTGTACAGTAAGGATACAGAAGTAAATAAAAACCCTGTCCTCATGAAACTTGCAGTCTAAGCTTAAGAGAGAATAAACATAATTAATAAGCCATATACAATATAGGTAGGATTAGTGTTTGGGGAGTATTCATCATAGAAAAAATATCACAAGCAGAATACTTAGTTATATGTAAGTCTGGGATTTGGGAGATTTATAATCAGTACTAGGACAAAAGAGAGTTTTTGAAGGAGAAAGTGGGTAGGACATTAAACTGCGTATATTGGTATTAGCCAGACTTCGCAGTGTGTTGATTCTTTAGCTTTAGAGTTTGGATTTTGTGTAATAGGTAGTGTGGAACCACTGAAAAATCCCAGTCCTGGGAGTGACGTATTTAAAGTTTTTCATTAGGAAGAAAAATCTAGCAAGGGCAATGGAGAGGGAGTAGAGGCCTATGCAAATTACTGGCACCCCGTGAACCAGGTAAAGTTGCTTAGCAGTGCAACTTAGGTAAAGATTTTTGACTGTTTAACATTACCGGGATGTCCCTACAAAGATTCTGCAGAGGAACTTGCAAGAGGAATTTGCTCTAATTGGCCTCAAGTCTTGTAGGCTTGACTGCAGGTTGGGCAGGAGGGTAAAAATAAGGAAGATAGGAACTTGTTTGGTTGCCTATGCATTCATTATATTCATGCATTCATTTATGAACTTAAGCACATTCTTTTTTTCTTTTTTGAGTGTCTGTAATGTACCAGTGATATAGTGCATATTAAGAGTCCATGATTACTAAGACAGGATATACCTTACCGGAGTCACAAAAATCACACAATGTCCCTTTTGTGGAATAAAGAAAAGGGGAGAGGTATGTATAGAAGCAAAAGAGGCAGACAGAAAACATGATTCACTGTGCCTCTGGGAAGGAAAGAAGAGCAAGAACCTATCTCCTAGGGATTTATGGTTAAACTGACATTTAAAAATACATATATATTAAAAAGTAGCAAAGGAAGGGGACAAAAAGTTCCCTGGGGGAAAGGAATCAAGAAGGTGAAGAACTGAGGGGTAGGAGAGGGCGTGATAGGTGAAGGGAAGCATGAGACCAAAGGTTTACATTCACATGTGTCAGGATAACAGGTTTGTCTAGGACAGACGTTGAGAGAATGGAAAATAAAGATTTTCCAAGGAAGTACCGATAATGCAAAATAACAGATTCCTTCCAAGGAAACCCAACATGGTGGAGTAGAATTTTTGATGAGTTTTTCTAAGTGAAGACCTTCAAGCTACACTTGAAGTACAAAGACTGGATCATGGAAGATGATCAAGCATGAAGATTAAATGTAGGAGTCAATCATGCAGGGGATGAACAGAAGGAAGAATAATTTATGTTTAGTTTATGTTTAGTAATTTTTAAATTACGTCATTCCTATAGCTAAAGCAATCCTAACAAGAAAGAACAAGGCTAAAGGTATCACACTCCCAGACTTCAATTTATAGTACAAAAGGACAATAATCGAAAAAGCATGGTATTACAAGAAAAACAGACACACAGACCAATGGAATACAATTGAGAACCCAGAAATAAAGCCACATATATATGAACAGGTATTTTTTCAACAAAGGAGCCAAAACGTACAATGGAGAAAAGGCAACCTCTTCAATAAATGATGCTGGAAAATTGGAAAGCCACAGCAAAAGAATGAAGCTACTCCTGTCTGTCACCATATAGAAAATTAAGTCAAAATGTATAAGACCTGAAACAATAAACTGCATAGAAGAAAACAGGGACTAACTGACCTTGGAATCAGAGATTTTATATGATTCTATATAATTCACAAATTATTCATAAGTATTTTTCTATTCATTCAGGCAACATATGTATTCTTTCAGGACCAAAGAATGCAGTGGTGAAGCATGCCATGCTAATAGGGGGAAATATCCAAAAACATAGAAACAAAAAAATAGTGATTACTGAAGTCTATAAAATAGGGTGATATGATAGAGAATGTGAGAGGTATATTTTAGCAGGAGTATCAGGGAATGATCGCTATTTGAGTTGAGATGAAAATGCTAAGAAAGCTCTCTGAAGATACAGGGGAAAGTAGGCAAGCTTTCCAAGTAAACACATAAAGCCTATAAAGTGCAAAGGCCATAACACAAAAATGTTCTTGATTATTTTCAGAATCTAAAAGATGACCAGCTGAGGTATTGGGTTAGTTGAGGAGCAGTTAATGAAGACCTTTTAAAATGTTGTAGACAATTTCATTTTTATTGCTAGTGTAATGTAACCACTGGATTTGTTATTATGTAAGCAGTGAATTCTATGATTCATATGGATTAGTGGAAGTTGAATTGTATGAGGGCAAGAGTAGGGTCAAGGCGTTCAGTACAAAGGCTCTTACAAGTAGTTCAGGTAAGAGCTGATGGTAACGTGGGTAGGATTATAACATTTAAGAGAGTAAGAGGTATGATTCAGGATCTACTTTAGAGACCAAGTCAACAAAATTTATATGTTGGATACAGAATGAAAAGGGGAAAAAGAAAATAGGGCAAAGTGACTCCTAGGCTCTTGGCCTGAATAATTAGGTGGTGCCAATATGAGGGGAATGAATGGATAGCAGATATAGGTGAAGAATCAACAACTGAAACACTGAGATGCGTGGTGGACATCTCCATGGTATAAACTGACTATTGGTTATACTACTCTAGAATTCATGGGAAAGTCCAAACTTGGTCATCTGAAAGTCATCAAGGAACAAAGCATACTTCAATATTTGCATGTTTGGTAGTGGAGTAAAAAACAGTAAAAAAACAAAACAAAACAAAACAAAACAAAAACAAAAAACAAATGAAATAGAGGATGAGTAAGAGGAAACTGGGTCATTATAATGACTCAGAGAACTAGAGAACATAGTATTCAAAAAAAGAAGAACTGGTCAATTATCTCAAATAAAGTATGAATTTGAGTAATTGCCCATTGGATTGGCAAGATGTAGTCACTGGTGACTCATTGACCTTAATTAATAATTTGACTACCGTATTTTGGGCTGAGAAACTTTCCTTTGAACCTTTTACTATTACCAATAAAGCAGCAATGGTAATATAATGAGTAGAATCACTTAAAAAAAAATTTCCCTGACTTGGCACTAACATTCTGAGGAAAGGATGGCCGAAAAGGATGGGTGTTTCTACATTCTGACCTCCACAATGACAGACACCAGTGAATTCCCTTTGTAATAGAGTTTATATTATCGTGCAAAGACAGCAATCCCACTAGTACACTAATGGAGCAGCTTCTTCATGAACACTAGCCATCATATTCATTTTGATACATGTGACTGAGCTTTGGAAAGTTGAAACTTAAAACAGCAACTGGCTCTTCTGAATTCAGGTTACAATCTAAAGAAGGGAGACGTGGTTGTTAGGCATTTGGGCATTTTGTGTGTGTGTGTGTGTGTGTGTGTGTGTGTGTTATGTTTATGTTCTATTATTTATAATATCTGATGTTAATTGCAATTTGCAAATGAATGAATGAATAAATAAGTAAATCAATCAATCAATCAATAAATAAATAAACTTAATCTCTCTACAAGGATAAGATAGCAAATGTAGGAGATTGACTCTTTTGGCCCATTCTGAATATCAATCAATACACCTTCTGATGCAAAATAAACCCCATTAACCAAATATAGATATTTCTAACTTGAAACTGTAGGGTTCCTCCCTAACCCTACATTAAATTATAAAAAAGATAACTAAAAAAGATAACCTCTCTCAGTACATGCTGGTCAAATATTCTTATATTTAATTACCACTTATAAAGGTTCCTGGAGACTCTATACCAATATAACATAAATAAGAGTGTTGGTATATTGTTAAAATGTTTAATTTAGGTGATTTTCTTTGTAGTTGCCAACATTTGCTTCTTAGTACAAGCTTTCAGTTTCATTAAGGATGCCACAATGAATTTATCACATTGCTTCTGCTACTAAAAAAAGGAATTTAAGAAACAGATGGAGTTTGTAACAAACTTGTGTTTTGTTCATGGGTGAGGGTTCAGACTGACAGAGAAAACAAAAGATGAGCTCTCAAGAATTTCTGCTGTAGTTTTGACTTTTGCGACGATTCTTAGTAGGTCACCCAAGCTCACTGGGACTCACTTTCTGAAGTGGCGATGTCAGGTGGGAAAGGTATGATTTTCTATCTATCAGAGGCAGAGTGTGAAATGATAATAGAGGTTTTTACAGAGGTATAGGGAGAGGCTATTTCTTTACAAGTAAAGAAAGCAAATGTCTGTGAGTTTGGAATATTAATCTAGCCTGTGGAAATCAAACCCTTCGTTTTCTTCTCAAAATATCTCTAGCTCTATCTTTCTGCAATTAATGCGAAAGGCACAAGTTTCTCATGAAAGCATTAAAAAAAATCAGCTTTAATTTGAATGTTAGAAGCAGAAGAAACTTGAGAGTCGATGGTTTTCTAGCTTTTTTTGTTGCACAATGTCCTTTCTAAAATAAAATGGCTACCTTAAATTTCTATGTAATTCAGATAAAATGGGTTGTTTTATTTATTATAGGAATATAAGCAAAACCTCCATTGGCTTGGCTTCTGTTTTGATCTCTACTAGTAGCTCCAGATACATTTTGGGTAAGAATATGGGTATACTCAGAGATTTGATGAAGTATTTTTCAATTTGTAAAGTTCGTAAATATGTAAGCTGTTTACCATTATTGCACCAGACATTTTTTCCTGAATCTGTCTTAAGAAGAATTGGTCTTAGACTAATTTACAAAGAAGATGATATTTGCTTATTAGTCCCTCATTCTCTGTTTTATATCCCTTATTTTAAAAAAAAGAAATCTAAAATTATACAGTGATTTCTTTATGTTTCTTAATATTTCCCCTCACCGTCATTGTGTTTTATTACTTCCATAGGCAGTCTCCCAGGATCTGAATATGTAATTCCTCCCACTCCATCACACTTTCCTGATTTTTGACCCATTTCCTCCTAGTTCCCCAGGTGGTAAATTCATTTGTTGCTCCAGTAATGATCTACTGACTATTTACAAAGAATACGACATTGACTGTAATGAAACCTAATTAAAATGTAGTTTCTTCTCTCACAGAAAGCATAGTTTAAAGAAACAACCAAGAAAGTCAGCAAGAGACTTTAATATAAGTTATGTGTGAGGTATTTTGTTACTTAAACTTGAATGTAGTAGATCACAAAACAACCTATAGAGATTCATTGCTTGTTGATAACCATGATATATAATTCACTGGGATATTAATGAGAATACATTTTGAAACATCAAGACATTTACAAGGTAAAGTGGTAATAATAGTAACAAGTAATCATGTACATAGTTTTGGTGCACAGGCCTACTAGGTCCAGATTGTCAAAAAGTGTGATATAAGATGAATAAATGCAATTAAGGTGACTCATTTCTGTTATTTCCCTTTTCATTCACTTAAAAAGAAAATCCTTGGACCAATGCCATCGTCCTTCACAGAAGCAGGGGGAAAAAAATCCCTTGAAGTATGCTTTAGGCCCAGGCATAGAGCTGAAGTATTCTTGGAAGGATAATAGAAATTTGTTTGTTTTATTTCTTCACATTTGTTCTTTAGCAAGTGTTTTTAACATGAAGAAGTAGTAACTGGGACATTTCAATCATTATGCCTATGACAGATGGAAAATGAGAGAAATAGAAAATAAGACACACACACACACACACACACTCACACACTTCGAAAACGCGCACGCGTGCAAAAGAGAGAGAGAGAGAGGAAGAAACAGAGAGAGAGAGAGAGAGAGAGAGAGAGAGAGAGAGAGAGAGAGAGATTTGCATGGATGATAATTGGTCCCTGCAAATCTTATATTTCATCATTGACTGATTGCTGTTATTTTAGTTGGCTATCAGTGTTTTGAATAGCGACCTTTATAATAAGTGGTCATTGTACAAGTTAAGGAAAGAAAAATGGATCTGCTTATTAAAAGGCCAAACAGTAAAACCCTCAGCAGTACAAACCCTAACAAATCTTGAAAATAACTGCTGCCATTACAAAACAAAAGACTATCTCCAGTACATCTTATACTGTAAGGATTTTTTATCACACATAATCTTTTTAGCAACAACTGTATGCCTCAGTCTTGACAATATTTATCATCTACTGAGAGATACAGCAATAAAATATGGGCATGGTTAAATAAAAAATGAATTTGCAGTGTCTAAAAAGAGCAAGTTTTGTCTTAATCTTCTTATTTTCGGGTGTAAAGCAATCATCTTGTTGATATTTGCTTTATATAATTCATATCACACAGTCTGTAGAATATCTGGAATACATGAAATAAGAAAATGAATGCATCAAAGTCCTTTACTGTAAAATATAGTTTAAGGAGAATTATATTTTTGTAATTAATGATTGTTGAAATCTATGTTATAAGGAATATATTGCATTTATTATTTAATGTGTAAATTAAAGGAATACTAGTTTTTCCATTAAATAAATTATGTAGAGTAATGTATAAGCAGGTATCTTTAAACTTTATATTTCTAAACTTTTATACTTTATACCGTTGCATATTTATTCTTACTTTCGTGTACTCTGGGCTTTCAGTCTGAAGATTAATGTTTATGACTTTATAGTTTGTTGCATTTTATGAATTGGTTCATATTCTAAATCATGGTAAAGATGCTGGGTTTCTGAGCCTTGAAGGCTTGTTCCAGTTTATAGAACAAAGCTGTTTTCATGCCTCTAGAACACGGTATTACTTTGCATTTTTATGCAGTATGTAGAATTTTATCCAAAACTTTCTGAGATGATTTCAGTGTGTTTCGCCACAAGGTTATTCGTCATAGAACATAAATAGCCAAATGCAAGTCTGGATTTGGGTTTCTATAATTAGAAAACAACTACTGAACACATTACAAATAATATTTACTTTGTGCTGATACAACCAACAAAAATGTCAAAAGAGGGGAAAATTTTTTATTTAAGAAAATAATCTAATATTTGTGTGTATTTTCCACCAAAATTTTAATGGATTTAATTTTGAAATCACACAGTGTAAACAGCTCTTTCTTCTGACTTTTGCACTTAACATTACCTAATTTCCTCGTATCATTTCAAAATCTTGGTATCAACATTTACGTCACTGGGAAAAAATCTCAATATATGGACATAAAATAGAGAAAATATTTCCTGTTTTCAATATTACTGTTGAGCATTTAATATGTCTCTGATTTTTTATTGTTTTACAAATTATGTTAAAAATGCATCTTTTATGCATAAACTCTTATACCAGTAGGAAGTATTTTCAGAATTCATGTATGCCAGTCTTGGTTTGCATTCTTTTCAGTTTACTCTCTCTTCTGTCAATAGCCTCAATATTTCACAATACCAAGTTGTTGATTCAAAGATTTCTTTTATCCACCTCATGTTCTCTTTTCTCTTCTGTCTCAGTTGAAACTCCGAGTCCATTATTGAGACCAATCCTTTGCCCACATTCTAGAATCTTTTGTCTCAATCTTATTTTAGCATTCTTTCTTGATAATCCTAGTTAAATCCACCTTTCCATTATTCTTTATATGTTCCAGAATACAATTGTCAAAATACACATAGGCATGCTGGCTGGTCTCACTTTAGATCCATGAAAACTGGTCTCAAGAGTCCTCTCAAAGCTTTGTGGTCCTCAGTGCATTCACTCTGCCACTTTCTAGATGACTATTTCATCACTTCTTTGCTCTTCAAATTTCTAATACCTATTCTCTTCCCCTTTCAGCTCATGACTTTGCCTCCTATTTCACTGAGCAGATAGAGGCAAGCAAAAGAGAACTTGCATGTCTACTATTTATCTGTTTTTCTTCATGTATGTAGCCTTGCTCTGTTGCCACGAGTTTATTCCCCTCAACTACTCCCTACCCAAAAAACAAATTAAAAAACTATCACATTCTGTCTTTTTCATATCAAAAAACCAAATCTGTTATCTTATATTTTTTTCACATCAAATACTTAATCTATCCATAAATGCTTTTGGCTCTACCTCAAAATATATTCTGCACAATCCACAATCTGCCCATTTATCACTACTGCCCCTTTTAATCAAGCTTCCATAACTTGGATTATAGCAACAGCCTCCAATTTACTCCCTCAGCTTCCACCACAGTCCAACATAAAGTCTATTCTCAACAAAACTGCAAGAATAATCCTGTTAAAAAATGATGAATGGATTAATAGATAGATAGATAGATAGATAGATAGATAGATAGATAGATAGATAGATAGATAGACAGATATTTTCCAATAAAATTATTTATTTGCTAATACATCCACCTTTTTCCATTGGATTTCTTTCTCACTCAGAAATAAATGCAGTCCTTCCTAGCATTAAGTCCCTCAATTCTGCGCCCTACTTCCTACCCTAACTCTAAATTTAACTGCTGTTAACATGGTTCAGCCACATGAGGACTTTTTAGCTGTTTCTCTAAAATACAATGCAGACTTTCCCCTTAGGGTTTTTGTATTTGCTTTTCCTTTGCTTGACAAACAACAACATGGCTAGCTTTATCTCTTTCTTCGTATTGCTTTTCCAATTCCACCTCATGATTTAAGACTCTTCATGATCATCCAATATAAAATATCAAAGTCCACAGTACCTAATTACCCTTTCTATCCCTCTTACTCTGTTTTACACGTCAGTAGAACTATCACCTTATGTCAATTCTTATGTTCTCTTGCTTATTTATTTATTTATTTATTTATTTTGTATTTTTAGCTTTATTAGACTGAGATATTCACCTTCTTATTCACTGATGTTAGACTAGCAATTAGAATTGGGCTTGGGATCTTGTAGATGCTAAATAAATATTTACTGACTGACTGACTGAATGAATGAATGAATGAATGTATGATTGAATGAAAGCCAGGACTTTCCTGACAATTACTGTCTGCCTTAGGTGTCATTCTGCATACTTCAAAGCAGCTGCTGATGTATTCCCTAATCATGTGTATCACAGTTTTTTAGTTTTCCTTTTAATGTTCTATCTTCACCCACTTCTGCCCATGTTCTCTAGATATGTCATTGATTCATCATCAGGAATCACTCTTTTAATACTTCTATGTAACTTCACATTCTATTTCTACTCCCTGGAATTCATCTGATCGCTTTCAGCTTGGTGATTTCATACTTATGCTTCAATGCATTCTCAATTATCCCCTCTTTTGTGTGGCCTTTCCTAGTTTCCTTGTCAGTCAGTCATCCCTTTCCCTGTGCTACTATAGAACTAGCACATTGTTATTATGATAGTAATATGATATAGTGATGGATTTTTATTATGGATTAAATTGTGTCCCTCAAAATTCATACACTGAAATCCTAAACCCCAGTACCTTAGAATATGACCTTATTTGGAAATAGAGTGATTGCAAATGTAATTAGTTAAGATGAGCTCATATTGATACTCAGTAAAGTGGGCACCTAATCCAATAAATGATGTCCTTATAAAAAGAGAAAATTTGAACAGACACATGTACACAGGGAAAATACCAAGTGAACAGGAAGAAAGAAATTGAAATGATGAAGCAGATGCCAAATAATTCCAAAGATTATCAGCAGACCAGCAAAAGCTATGAGAAAGGCAGAGGACAGATTTCTCCCCCAGCCCTCAGAAAGAACCAATCCTTCCAACACCTTGACCATGGACTTCTGGCTTCTAAACTGTGAGACAATATATTTATGTTGTTTAAGACATCCAGTTTGTGGTACATTATTACATCAACCCCAGCAAATTAACAAGTTTGTTTTCCCCTGTAAAATTAGAAATCCGTCTTTGGTGGCTCATTGATCTTTATATAAATCTTTCCTCTAACTCCAACCAATACCTAAACCAGACAGAGTGTCAATGGAATGAGCAAATAAGTAAAAGAATGACTAAATGAATGATTCCAAGATGAAAAAAAATCCTAATTATTACGGCTTGAGTTTGTAAGAGACGTATAAGAAATAGTTGGAGATGTTTCGAAAAATATGTTAAAAGAAAACAAGATGGCATTAGTTCTATTGAAGATATACCTAGGCATTTAAATTTCTATGGCTACACACTCTCATCTCTACCTTGATTTTACAAACATGAACATACTTTATTTTTCACAATTGCTTTAGCATGACCCTTTTGCATGAAAATCTCTTTTAAAATAATTCCTTCCTGAGCCCTTGCCTCCAATCCAATTCCCTATATCCTATTTCCTATGTACATTTCTGTCTCAAATACCCTGACACTTCTGTCCATATTGATTAAATTTCTTTATTATCCCTCTTCAGTGTAAATTAATTTTATTTTGCCAACAGACTTGAACTATAGAATAATGCCTTCTGGATATATTTTGTGTACCTCTAATTTTAGGAAGACCTAAAGATTTGTTCTGAGTCCTTTACCTTCAAAAGGGAGATGGAAGAGTTTTTAAAGAGTGATAAGAACAGCATGTTATCAAAAATAAAATAATACCATGTATTAGACTGAGAGCTTCTAAGGAGAAGTAAAAATATATGAAATGGAATTTCCCTGTACTGGCTTTATCTTAGGCTCATTGGGTAATATTTTAAACTGCTGCTCTTTGTAGGAATGTGTGCAACATGTTTGAAGGGAAAGCATCCTTGTCATCAGGGAGTAGTAAAACTAGAAGTAGGTTGCACTAAGGTAAATCATCAAACAAACTGATTACTTGGGACTGTCTCCAGACTAGGGCAATGGAATGCTCAAGCCTTACAAATCCCACTTCACTCGGAAGATGCTGCACAGGGATTTGAAGTCAGATCCCTTGCTGATCATAATGAGTATATTGGCCTGGAAATCTGGCAGACATGCACTTAGAATCCTTAGCAACTATAGGAAACTGATAAGAGTGTATAGATTGCGGGGATCATGGTCATTTCCATTTATTTCCCATCAAAAAGACTTTGCTGACAGGTGATGTCTGAATTTAAGAATTTAGTATGGGTTCACTGCATTCCTCTTCTGCCTCTGATAGAGTCTGCTCAGTTCATTGTATAATTTCTGTCTTATGAATGGGGTGGCAACCAGTGGAGGTATTGATTTCCTTCCATTTTTAACATGGGTTTCTAAATTAGGACGTACATTTATGATCGTGACCGGGACATAAAATAGGTAGATTGGATGTTTTTAAATAATCATCTGTTGTTGAATTTATATATTAAGGATATAAAAAATGAGTACAACTACATTTTTAAAAATGCCTTCTTCATAGTTATTATGCACTTGAGAAACATATCTCTTACAGAAAACTATTTCCTAAGTTAACTGAAGGACCACATATAAAGATATATTAAGAAAATTGTTACATTTTTTCTTGTCTATATAGTTATTAAGCCATAAGTATAGCATAGAGATCACTGACTTTCCTCATTTTTATTGCATTCTACATACCGGTTTTATTTTTTTCTTTAAGCCAACACCTAAGCATATGTGTTTATTGAACGATAGTTCTGAGGTGTAGCTAGAGAATAAAAGCAGCTCTAAGATATCAAACAGGATTCTATAAGCTAATAATATAAAACTGAAATAATATATAACAGAAAACAGTACTGGGAAATATTATCCAATACACAGACAGTGGTTATTTTTAAAAGGAATTACTAGTCTATTGTTTGACTACATACAATGTTAAAAAATACAAATAGCATCTATAGAAAGGAGCAACTCTCCATGCTGTGCTAAGCTAAATATCTTCTGTTTTCTAAAAAAAAAAAGCAGTAGATATACAAAATAGGTTTCTGAGAAAAAAACAAATACAAGAAACCTCCACACAAATACTATATACTTGTCACAGAGTATGGTCTAGCTATAACGATTTCAGTGCAAGACTTACACGGCTACCCAACCAAACACTTATTTACTTCGCACCCATTTACTAGTGGGACAGGCTCACTGACTTATAAACGGGCAACATGCCATCCTAACAGATGGTTGTGAGTATTTACAGCCAAGAGAACATCAAATGTGTTTGCTGAGGGCAGGAGTTGCAATCAAAAACGCCCCAACAGCTGTCTCTCCTAAGGTTGTGAACCCAGGGTTGAAGGCACCTGCCTCTCTTCTATCTCTTGTGAGATGAAGTTCTCTCAAACCCCCTCAAAAGAAGAAGTTGTCTTCTTTTTTTATAGCGAATAACACCTAAGAAATATCTCTTATATACTGGACTATGTAGGTGTTTCTGTTCAAAGTATCATTTTACTTGTAAATATGCTACTTTCAGTTAGCATCTTGAATGTATGCGCCAAAGAAATAGCACATACACATTCATATGTGATATTGGTGATATGTATTACCATCATTGTCATAATTATTATTTATAATCTCAGATCTCTTTTTGACAATAACAGACCTCTAATGTTAGAAGGCCTACTGGATAGTAAATGCCTCTAAACTCTTTGCATTGGCAGAAAGAAAATGTGATTTATTCTTATCTAGATCCATTGACCATCAGCTTTTAGGAAATGCAACACAATCTGAGAATGATAATTATGATTTCTTAGAAATTATAAAAACTAGTTGAACACATGTGACACATTGATAAAAAAGAAGATTCCTTAAATAGAAAATAACTAAAAATAAGCAATAAAGGGAAGAATTATAAATAGTCAATAATATATGAAAATACGTTAAAGTTCATTTTAGTTAAAAGTGCAAAACTGAAGCTCTTTGATGAATCATTTTTATTGATCAGATTAGTCAAGAATATTAGTAAAGACTAGTTTTCATCACTCTTCATGAAATTATAAATACTATAGCCATTTGGGATGATGATTTAGTCTCTCTCCATCAAAACACACACACGCGCACAGTGGGGGAGAAAAGGAGATGTACATGACATACAGATGGATGTTCTCAGTTATTTGAATAGCAATAGGGAAGATTAAAGGGGCGTTTAATTAAACTTCATAGGTGTTTATATTCCTGTTTTTTCATTTGTTTTGTTTTATAAAATGTATACATTGATATTGTAACTCAAAATTTGTTTTTTTAACAGAAGTAAATTAAAAATTTTGTATACTGCACAAAATTATGAAACTATACTAAGGTTCTAAACACACTATAAACCTTAGTTAAGGTTTAATTCAATTCTTCTTAAACTTCAGCTTGTAAAATGTTAATTATTGAATCTAATGAAATACAGATTCCCTAGCTCCACTTTCAGGGTTTCTAATCAGTATTTCTAGAGAGTGAACCACAAACATGCATTATTAACAAATACTCAAGATGATTCTGATGCCAGTGTACTCTGTGGAATACATTTTAAAAAGCACTGTATTGATAAACTAAAAAAATAAAATAAAATAAAATAACAAACAAACAAAAAAACACAACAACAACCAAAAAACCCTGATGTCTACAGTCTACAGTAGTTTTGTTTCGATTATATTTTACAATATACTCATCACTTTTAAAGGAAACACTCTCCACAATGACTATTTCCCCGTAATCAGATTTCTCTAAGTGATAATGTAGAGTCTAGGAACATTTTCATTACATTCAGAACATCTGCGTTATACTTACATTAAAGATTAATCACAGTTTCATAACTTTTTCCATGGATTAGCCTCTGTCTCGTAAAGCATGAGCTTTGTGAAAGCATGTATGAAACCTCACTTATTCACCCATGAATTCGTCTCCAGTGTCTTGCTTAGGTTTGGCACATAGTAAGAGCTAAAAGTAGTTGTTGGATATGGGTAGAAAGTTGAAAGTGTAAAGAAATGAGGGAATAAATTGCTATTAACCTCATATTGTTTCATTTTTATATATGCATTCTGTTTCCTTAACTAGACTCAGAATATTGAAATTCTCTTTCTCTTTATAAAGTACAATAAATACAAATGCAAGCAAAGCTTCCTTTAGAGATTAGAAAGAATAGCAAAGTACCAAACGTTCTTTGTTACTTTTTAGTTTATTTACTGTTACTGAAAAGTTCACAGAGTGGTTTAAAACGTAGAATTTAAATTAAACTTCCAAGGTTTGGATTCTAGCCTCAACACTTTTAGTTTGGTAGCTTTCGGAAAATTTTCCAGATCTTCTATATCTCCATTTTTTTTTTAAGTCTGTGAAATGGAAATGATAATATTATGGCTTTATCTGTAGACTCCTGCAAGGATGAAATATATTGTTTGTAATCATGCCTGACATATATTAACCACTAAATGAATGTTTGCCAAATAAATTCAAGGTGATATTCATGCAGGCTCTTCTATATTCATTATCATAATCTGGGTCTAGAAAGTACAATTTCATTAGTTGGGAGTCAATTGAGTCATTAATAAACCATTGTGAAACAGATAGATTGCCATGTGATTAACACAATCCATGCTTTAAGCCAATCAGGCTGTTACCTCAGTGGTTGACTTTTCTGAGATCCTTTGATGCCCTATATCCTTATTCTTCCAATGCGCAATTTTGAGTACTTTTGCCTTACGTATATCCTTACCTTCATGGGTTTAATACTATTGTGTAAGGAGAAAAATATTTTTTAAATAAACACATAATAACAAGATTTTATATGTAATATAGATGATACTAATAAATATTAACAATGTGTTATCTCTGAATAAATCCATTCCCCACATTCTAAACTTATGTTTCAAATGTATACGTGTGCATGTGTGTGAATGTGCATGTATGTATCAGTAATCTATTTGTAATCATCTTTCTTTTTTTCTATTTCTATGGTAAATATAAGCCTAAGGCAATGATGAAGAAAAGACATATCCCTGTTAATACTAAAAAATTAACAAAAATTTCTGAAATATTTAATAATATGTAAAACTAGTTCCAAACAAGATCAAATACCAGTCCAGTCTCCAGTGTTACACTCTTATAATTGAGGTAGAAAAGATCAGTGTAAGCTTCAGAAACTATAGTTTCCAATTATTGTGGACAAAAACAAGCTCATTTTTCTCATGATTCTCACATTAACACTTGAAATTCCTCTGCAATCTCACACCTTTAGCATGGAGTCTTCTAGAAACAACCCCTTGTGCGGCTACTCACCTCACTCTCTTAGATGCGAAGGCCCAATGTTTTCATTTCCTCCAGAACTGGGACAGGAACCGTGTGTTTATTGCCAGAGAAGGAGAAGGAAGGGGGGAATGAAATGAAGACAGTCTCTGACACATAAACAAGTTTCTCATGAAATTAGAACTTACATTAGCTTTATTTGCATGAATATTTTCAGGTAGTAATTGAGTTCCGGATACCCACAATGACAAGACAAGGTAAAGAGAAAAGGACAAAAGAAACAAGCTATAGATAGATATTAAGGGTTTTTTGTTAGTTTATTAGTTTGTCTGTTTGTTTGTTTTTAATTTCTGATGAGAACATCAGAATTTTATTTTTTAATTTCCAATGGCAATTTCAGTTGCCCCAATGAGAAAAGCAAGGTAGAGTAGAATATTTTTCTTTCAATTTTAGATTTTTGCCTTTACCGCATGTAGAGTTTTTCTATGCTAATGTTTTATCACAGTTCAAATATTCATAATTTGGGGAGCACCTCTTGGAAGTGCTATACAAACAAAAATAAGAGACGTGGTTACAAATTGAAATTGCAACTTTCTACTTCCAATATTGTTTGTATTCACCTTTTTTGAGGATATCACCTTAGAACTACTTGAAGGTGTGTTGCAACACAGCAGCCTACCCATCTGTCTCTTTGTACTTGCCCCTAAAGAAAGGAGAGTCTGTGAGACAGATCCTTTCAGGGACTTTGCTTCACCTTTGTGCTTGCACGTTATGTCTTCCTGTTTGGCCCCAGAAAAGATGGCTGGTCAGCCAATAATGAGTAACATTCCCCATGTGGGGGGGACTCAAGCCAGGCACAGTCGAGTGGGGACCCACAGGAGAACCCATAGGGTTCATAGAGGTTAAGGAGACCCCCGGCTAAGGAGAGCCTCTGCCTCTGTGCCTCTATTCCATCCCACAACATGCAAGGGAAGAGATTCAATGGTGTACTTGCTCTCCATCTATTCATATGCATAAAGGTTTTGTCCCTTGGGGAAATACATACATCCTGAGACTTAGGGTTCAGCTGCCTGCAAGCAAGGGTGATTGGCTTGAATCGGTTTCCTATTATGATGTATAGGATTCACAAATCTTGAGATTGACAAGCTTTATCTCCTTTACTTCCCCACATAACTAATAAAAGCTAATGCGCAGGCCCAATTAGGTGCCCAGTCCTGGAGGCTGCAGGTCCCTTGGCCCCGCTTAAACTCTATTCATGGCTACTGTCTTTTCTTAACCCTGCACTGCTCTCCTCTTTCCCCAAAACCCTCCTTGCGTGGGACTCAACAAAGATGCTTGTGTGTAAAGACAAGAGAAGGATAACATTGATCTCAAAATGAGTGAATATAAAAATAAAAAAAAACTATCATATAACGTGATTCTGTTATTAACAGTTATTAGCACTAGGTTATTACTTGATTACTATATAGTTAGTTATATCCGTGCCTTGTTCTTACTTGTTCTTAATATAAATTATGTTCGGTTACCCTGATTAGTTTTCTACGGTTCTGGTTTTTATTTTGTTGTAATACTCAGTTTATGAGTTCGAAACCATTAGGATAAAATTTCAGCCTTCTCAGTTTCTCTGTCTTCAATTTCTTACTAATTCATACCTACTACCTTTCTTGACAGAGTCCTACAAATATTTTTATATAGGCCCTAGTTTATCTTATTAATTGCAGAAATATGTGTGGTACTAACAAACATTTTCTGAGAGGTAATTCTCATGTGGAAATTTCTTGGACTCAAATCCTGACATCAGAAAAAGTTTTCTAGGACACGGTGTCTTTTAGGTTGAATGTTGCCAGAAAACTATCTTTTGATTCTTTTCTCTCTATTAGATGGTCCGCCAGGCATGCCTTTACTCTGTTTTAAACCATACTGGCTCACCTGGGCTTTGCTCTCTACTATGATACCTTGGTTTTATTGGCAGTTGTGATAAATTATCATTCATCTATGTATGATCTTACTCAAAAAAAAAAAATGTGTCTAATAGAAAGAGTATCTGAGATGGCTAGCTAGAGATAAGTTGACAAAACAAAGCCAGAGAACTGAGCGAACAATTGGCATAAAAAAGCTTGTGAATAGAAATAAAGGCTTCATTAATAATCAGTGATCTAGTTATTACTTGGCAACTTCAAATGCATGTTTTTCTCAACCATTAGAATAAAAAAGTCTCCACCATATGTACTTTTTCATCTAAACTGTTTTTCAAATAACATTGCTCATTTATTGAATGTTTATAATATCCAGGTTCTGTTCTATATCACTCACACATACACACACATACACACACACACACACACACACACACACACACACACACACACGTATGTGCTAGCTTATGTTACATGCAGTTCTCTATGAATTTCATACTGTTATTATCCTTGTGGATAAGGATTCTGAGCAGCAGCCTGAGATCTCCCAACCAGCAAGAGGTGAAGATAAGTTTCAGATCCATGTGTTCGTGTCTGTATACCATGCCCCAAACCACTCTTCAGCACAGAAAGTTCTTATGTGTTGAAAGACCTCAATCTACAATGCATTTTAATGATTCCTCATATGCAACATGACTAACAAAAGTTGATGGCTTTTCTTGTCAACAATTCCAAAGAAAGATGAGAACAGAACTCGCTGGTTAAGTAACCACAAAACAGTTTATACAACCATAGCAATAGAATAATAGATTAGATGAACCCTTTATAATTAGGTAGGAGGTGGGGGAAGATTTGCACATTTAAAATATAATTTAGAGAAGCAGAATTTATGATATTACATGAAGAGTGATATTTAAACGTTAAATATTTTAAGGCCTCAAATTTATATTTAATTCACAAGGAGAAATGTCTGTCAAGATTAATTTTACTAGTAAAATGGTAGCTCATTATTTTATTATTAAACAAGTAATAATAATACTACACACCACTCTTTTATTCTCTCAACAAATATTCATTGAGTTCCTACTACTTGTCAATCACTATTTAAAATTCTGTCGTTTCAACAGTGAACAGGAGAGAAAATACTCCTAGTCACTCCACTGGTCACTTTACTGTCTCTATAGCTTTGCCTTTTCCAGAATGTCATATAAGTGGAATTATACAGTGTCTTGTTAAGGCTGCTGTAACAAAACTACTATATATTAAATGGCTTGAACAACAAGCACTTATTCGTCACAGTTCTGAAGAATGAGAAGTCCAAGATCAAGGCACTGGCAAATTCAGTGTCTGGTGAGAGCCCACTTCCTGATTCATAGATGAACATCTGTATCCTCTTACGGAAGAAGGGGACATGGGCACTCTCCTTATAAGGGCACAAATCCCATTTGTGGGGATTCCGTGCCTGTGACATAATCACCTCCCAAAAGCCCCACCTCCAAAAGTCACTTACTCTAGGGATTAGGTTTCAACATATGAATTTGGGAGGACATGTTCAGTCTGTAATATATAGTATGAAGCCTTGGCAGACTGGCTTCTTTTACTAAACAATATACGTTTAAGTCTGCTCCATGTCTTTTCATGACTAGAAAGCTCATTTCTTTTTATCACCGAATAATAGTTGCCTGGACGTACCACAGTTCATTTATCTATTCACCTTTTGAAGGACATTTTGGTGCTTCCAGTTGTTGTCAGTTATGAATAGGATGTTATAAGTAATCATGTGACTAGGATGTTATAAGTAATAGTACGCAGGCTTTTCTCAACTGATTTCTATAAATACCAAGAGCACAATTGCTAGACTGTATAATAACACTTGAGTTAGTTTGCAAGCAATTTCCAAAAATCTCTTCAAAATTGTTTTTCCATTTTGTGTTCCTTCTATAAATGAGGGTTCCTGTTGCCCTCCATTCCCGCAGCACTTGGTGTTGTCATTATGTATGTATATATCATGTCCTTATGTGCCATTTGTGTATACTGTTTGGTAAGGAATCTGTTCAGATCTTTTGTCCACTTTTTAATTGGATGGTTTCTGTTTCAGTGTGTTTCTTGAGGCCAAAATCTTAACTGTTATGTTATATTGCCTTGTAGAGTGCTGTGTAGACAATGAACCAGGGTGAGACATAAGAAGTAAGTTGGGGAATGAAGAGTCTGTTTTGTATCTTACATAGGAATGTCAGGGAAGTCTGTTCTGTAGAAGTAACATTTGAGTTTTGAATAATGAGAAAATTCAGGAAAATATTAGGGAATACAGGAGGGTTTCATTGAGCATGAGTTACAGTATCCTAAATTGTAAAATAAAAATCTCTTGGTTAAGATACACTATCTGTTTGCTTATAGCAATTGGATGGGCAGAATCAATAATGAATTGTCTTTAAATGAAGTGTCTAATATGAGGACTATTCATACATTTTTCTTTTGTGCTGTCACATGGGCTTTGGATACTTGGCATCATCATAGGTGTATTATTAGTGGGATATACAGAAATCGTTTGTATTTTTGTGTCTTCCTATTATCAAAAGAGTATTTTTTCTGATTAAATTTCAGTAGAAAGCCAAATGGTATTTAAAACACACACACACACACACACACACACACACACACACACACACACACGAGGTCAGTCAATTAAGTTCAGAAATGCATCCTAGAAAAAGTGCTACCTGTCTCATGGCTGAATATGACTACAGTCACCTTTGAAGTACTCCCCTTGGGAAGCTATGCACTGAAGCCAGCGCCTAGTCCACCCTTCAAAGTAATTTTGGAACTCTTTTTGGAATGGCCATCAGAGCTGTCGTCCTTTTACCCTTGATGTTCTGAATGTTGTCAAAATTTCTTCCTTTCAGTATTTCCTTTATCTTCAGGTAAAGAAAGAAGTCATTGAGGGCTAGATCATATGAGTAGGGAGGGTGTTCCAATACAGTTGTTTATTTACTGGCTAAAAAGTCCCTCACAGACAGTATTGTGTGAGCTAGTGCATTGTCATGATGAAAGAGACATGAATTGTTGGCAAAAAGTTCAGGTCATCTAAATTTTCATGTAGCCTTTTCAGTACTTCCAAATGGTAAACTTGGTTAACTGTTTGTCCAGTTGGTACAAATTCATAATGAATAATCCCTTTGATATCAAAAAAGGTTAGCAACATTGTTGCAACAAGTTTGAGAACTTGTCAGATCATATGTATATATGTGTGTGTGTATGTGTGTGTGTCTGTGTGTGTGTATATAAAGACTGATTGGCCATTAATATTTAATTTACATAAGAATCACATCACTTGTTTAATATTTTACTTGCAAGTCACAAATACTGACCATGGCCAATTTAAGCAGAAAAAAATTATCTAATTGATGGCTATTAGATAGATCACAGACATTTTAGAAGGGTCAAAAAACTGGGACGGAGACTATGTAGTCTGGAATGTTCCCTCCAAATCTTACCACCTCACTACCTCTGTGAAGACATTATTGCCACCATGCTGGTGATGCTGTTCACTGATAACAGTTAATAGAATCCTGTCACTGCTGCCCCAGGAAATTGGCTGTAGTCACGGAAACTAGCTTCAAGTTTGTTTTGTTTTGTTTTGTTTCTCTGCACATCTTTTGCTTTGCATCCCAAGCTTCAAACTGGGGAAGCAGGTAAAGCCCAGGTCATATGTCCATACTCTGGCTGTAAGGGATTCAGGGAATGAGTCAATTATGTAGCACTTTAAGCTTCATTAATGTGCCTAAATGCAGATAAGGCAGAATATTCTTTAAACTTTGAAAGAAGAAGAAGCGTTGAGTGGCCTAAAACAGTAACAACTTTATATAGTGTGCTACATTTCAGAATACTTCTTTCCTGAAAAATATACTCTACCTTTCATTCTCTAATACTGTGTTATTTTAGAATGTTCAATGGGATAGATATATATTTGTATCTCCACAGTTTCTTCCTATCTTGTAGCATTCTAGTTCTCCCATCAAGAGTCGACTTCTCCATTAGTGTTGTGAGTCTGGGCTTGAACATGTCACTTGCTTTGGACAATAAGACACTAGACATGGAGGCAGAGGTTTGAAAAGTGCCTGTGTGTTAGGGCTTGCTCTTTTCATACCCTTGCGCACCCTGTAGCCAACATAATGTGAATAAAGCTAAGAGAGCCCCTTGTGTAATGAGTGACACACCTCCCAGCCATCCCACTCTCTACTAGATGACAGCAAAGGTATTAGCGAGACGAGTTGATAGCATTGGAAGCAGCCAAAGACTAATCCAAATTAGCGAATCATAGAAATGAGGCATAAATGAGTACTGGTTGTTTTAATCTTCTAAATTTTAGGATGATTTGGTCCTAGCAAAGCCTATCTAATACATTTAGCGTTTACTCCTTGATGTATATAACAGATTTGGTTTTTTCTCCTTTAAATTGATACTTACTTACCTGCTTCCTTGAAAGTGAATAGCTAAAAGTTAACGAATTATTGTTTTTAAGTGTACATGACACATATTGGACATGGTTTATAAAGTAACTTTATTGTAGACAATGTATTTATTTCTTCAGTATGAGAGAGTATTTGAAACATTTTTCTGAAATATTTTTTACCAACATGCCATCTTGGCATACTTGACAGTTTTAATGTGTAATGATGGTATAAAAAAAACTTTTATCTTTGCTCTGCCGTTCATACATCAATTGGTTTCAAAAGTGAAAGTCCATTATAACTAAAGAGAAAATAAGTGACAATTTTAGATCAGAGGTAATTTGATAATTCCTAACTACAGAAATGGAAAAATGACTTGAACTCTTAAGTGCTTGACAGATCAGTGATTCAAAGTTTTCATTAAATGCTTTGTATAGTGTGCTGTATTTCAGAATACACTCTGCAAGGCAATATAATATAATGGCTAAGGTTTTGGCTATTCGAACCATTTAATGACTACCGGGATTGCAGAGGGTACAGCTCTGATGGCATTGTATCATAATTTCACCAGGGAATACTGGTCAACTCATTTACTGGCAGTAAAAACTTTAACAAACATGATTTTTTTTTTTTGTAATATTTCAGTGAAGCTGTTTCTAAATGGAATCTATATGTGATTTTGTAAATGACTTGTTCAATTCTATTGTTGTCATGGTAAGCTAAAGCATCTTCCCCAAGGAGTTTCCTCCAAATTATATATACTGAGTAAAGACTACTATTCATTATGCCAAACTGCCAAGCAATTATTTCTAGTATATATATTTCCTTAGGTGCTAAAAAATTTTACACACATTTTAAGAAAGGAAAAACTATTAAAATTGTAATACTCAATATATAACAATAACAAAAGATGAATACAAGTAATATTTGACTTCTGCAGTTACAAGAGGTGCTCAAAGTGGTTACCATCAGCATAATTTTAATACAGATTTTTCCTTTCTTAAAATGTGGTATACATTTTTTGGTATCCTCTATATATTATATATACATATAATATACATATTTATATATGCATATATGTGTATATATACACACACATACGTATATATATATACATATATATATATATACATATACGTATGTGTGTGTGTGTGTGTATGTATATATATAAAAAACAGAAATGGAAAAATGACATGTGCTATATATATATATATGAAAATGTTTTTCTAAATTTGCTGTGTTGTAATTATGGTAAGCCAGTTTTAGATAAACAGGTTGTTGTGACTTTGTTTCTTTTATGTCATTGATTTTTGTGTTCTCATATTTGATTGTATTTATGATCTTCCAATCATGTTATCTTGCATAATTTAATTTAAAATGGATTCTGTAAATTTGTTTAGCATTTAAAGGCTAACACATGTGCACAAGCATAACAGAAAGTTTTATAGATAACCAGTCGAGTCAATATAAATTCTTAAGGACAGTATGTGTATACTGATGTTACTGTACCTTTGCAAATTTGAAAAAAAATTAAAAAGTCGGCGGGGGGGATGTGTGTTAAGCCAATTAAATAAAGAGAAGTAGGATTTTAAATTGTTACCAAGGATAAGTAGTATAAAAATATGATTGAAATGTTTCACTAGCTGACATTTTTCTGAGCTTCTCTACATAACAGCACAGTAATAGAGAATAAATGGAATCTAAACTATTTAAATTTGTCCACAACATTGAGTAATAAAAAAGTATTAATGGCCAGAATCTCAAAGAGCAAGATGACAACATATAATCATTATATTTGTAAATCATATTACAGCTAAAATATTAATTAATTTATCCTTTTAAAAAGTCCCCATTTTACCATATTTATTCTTTAAATATATCTTTATAAAGTGTTAGTATTTAACAGAAATTCTTTTTTTTTGAAGTTTTAATACAGTCTTGAATCCCACTTATAATTTGAGTTCTACCATTCTGTGACTTTAAATAATTTGCAAAATGGACACTAACATAATAGCCCTTCTTGTACATGAAGACATAAATGATACCCTCCTTTAGGCTGTCCAAGTTAATTTTGCTGCTAAAGTTTTTAATAATGTTTTTAATATTTTTAATTGAAAAGTCTAGCTGTTCATACTACTTCAAATAACTATATATATATATATATATATATATATATATATATATATATATATCAAGATGAATGACAAAACATGAACAATTTAAATTCAGAAATTTGCATAGTTTGACCTATATCAGGTGCCAGGTGGATCTGTTACTAATAATCCCATCAGGGATTTTTATTACGTTTATACAGATGACAAAACTGATATCCAGAATTATCAAGCTATTTAACAAGTAGAGGACCAGAAGCTGCAATCCATGTCTTTTTATCAAGTTTATTTCTTTTTCTAAGGTTTTATAACCTTCCGCAGAATAAGATTTATTTGTATGTTACCTTAATTTTTTATATTGCAACAGACTGTTGAATTTAAAAATTGAAATATGGTTCATTATGTCAATACATGGAGAAGTCCTATAGGAATTATGCTTCTATGATTTTTAGTCAATCATATATCAGCAATTTGATTCTTAAAATATCCCCCAAAGACAGCTTTTCCAATCATAAATGACATAAAAGGAAGGTAGGAATAAAATAAGATAGCATTAAAACAAAGCAGGACAAATATATATATATATATATATATATATATATATATATATATACACACACACATGTATATATTGGGCTGAATTCATGTACAATAGAGTCAAAGGTTGAACAAATCAGATAGGACTCTCATAAGAAATTAAATATAATAAATGTATTTAGTGTGATATAAAACATTTGTTTGAAAACCTTAAAAATATTAATTTCAGATAGTATATTCTTTTTATTTAGTGACTATTATGCACTACAGATACGTTATAATATGTTAATCTGAAAGTGCTCTTAGGAATAAATGAATATAGAAGAAAATGTTTATATTTACTGTTTACATAGAATAATCAATGCCTTCTTAGAGTCACCAAGTATATATATATCTTAGCATCCTTTCTAAGGTGCCTCAGATCTTAGTCCAAAAATGGTGCTTTTTGCTTTTTATGTGACCACACTCTAGATGTTTATATTTTCCTGGGAACTTATTGATAGCCATCACTAGAACTGTAATGTACAATATACTCAATTTGCATACTAACAGGAAACTGACTTTTAACTAAACCCCAAGTAACTGCAAGCTACTGTTAACCAAACATTAAAATGGACTGGAGTACTAGATTGACCTAAAAGGTATTCAAAGCTGTGATGCTTGAGATATAGTAAAATTCTGTAGTGCTTCCTGAGACAAAAACTTAAGAAAGTGTTGCTTTATTATAGCGATTATGTTCTTAACTCAAATAATGAATTCACCAGCATATCCCATTTTTCAAAAAACCTGCATACATGCAATATACTATACAAAACAATTATACTAGACCATGTTTCCCTTAGGAATTTTCATATAAAAGTTATATTATTTTAATATCAAGATGTATTTAATATTATCAAGAGGAGAATCATTTAGATTTGAGGTCAGTATTCCTCAAATTATTATCCAGCATCCCACAACAGTAATGGGACTTCCTTTACAGGTAAGCACACAGTGGGTCTGGATGGTATTGATAGGTAGTTATAACCCTCTGCCCAAGAACCAAGAATATTAAGAATTTACCACTCAGACTCCCAAAAAGTAATTTCCAAGATTCATATCAAGTGCATGATGGTTATAAAGTAATTTCTCCAACAGTTTAAAATTTTGAAATAATCTAGATAAATTCAGTCCACTAAATTTCTACTTGAGCCTATTTAATTGCCTATGATTTGGTTATGTTAGCAAAAGGATTTTGTTTGGATTCTCGGGGTTATGCTTAAATAAGACTCAAGTTAATCATTTGGGTACTTAAATGTTCTTAACTCAAGGATTTCCCCTGACAGTCGTTTCAAGAACAGCTTTATATTTTTCATTTCATCTGTTCTACAAGAAACAAATGTGAAGAAATTTCATTCTGCTCAGATTTTTCTGTCATGTCACCAAAACACATTCCTGAGTCCATTTTCATTTATAAAAGGCCTATATGCTGCATGGAGTTAAGCACCTATATTTCTCAGCTAGAGGTCAAAGGGTGTTAGTTACAGGGCCATAATTGTTCTCAACCTTCATTAACACTTGCAATATTAAATTGATGGAAAGTCCTGCTTAATCGGGCTTTGCTAGAATTACTCAGGTAGGTTATCAGGATGAAAGAACAGGGAAGCTAGAAATATACCTCAGGGAGAATGTGCCCTAATGCTATCTATCTTTCTGACTCTAAAATCTAGGTAGCACTGACAGATTTTTGCAAAGAACAAATAGAGGCACTGTTAGATTTTATTTTTATGCATTAGAGTTTGGTAGTTTCAATTATTGAAAACACAACCAGGTGCAAGAGGATTTCAGCAAGAATGTTCCATTTCTTCAAATATAGTTTTCAACTTTCTGCCCATATCTAACATGTCTAATGCCATTCAGATTTATGTTGGCCACATTTTTTTGTGCTATTAATTCCTCAAAAACATAGTTATGAGATATAGTAGAGTACTGATACCGTGTTTCCCCCAAAATAAGACCAGGTCTTACATTAATTTTTGCTCCAAAAGACGCATTAGGGTTTATGTTCAGGGGATGTCATCCTGAAAAATCATTCTAGGGCTTATTTTCCGGTTAGGTCTTATTTTCAGGGAAACATGGTATTATAAAGCAGGATTTGCATTATCAATATGTAACTACAAACACAACAACCACCTAATCCACATGAAGTTAATACAGTTACATTCTAGCCACTCTGAATATTATGAAACGAAAAGAAGAAAGCACTAAATACATGTATTCAAGTATCTTATATCCAATGTGTGTGTGTGTGTGTGTGTGTGTGTGTGTGTGTGTGTCAAAAGAAAATTTTGGTCAAGGGTAAAATCTACTCAGCTAGAGGTCATATATATATATATATATACATGTGTGTGTTGTGTGCGCATGCACAGTGAAATTACTGTATAAATTAATATCCGTTTAATTCAAGTTAAAAAAATCTCTTAATTATTGTACTACAAAAGCCACTAAGCTAAATCCTTAGAGGCTATAAAAATATAATAAAACGTACTTCTCTTAAGTTGATTACATTTGAATACACGTGTATATGTAGTATAAAAGCAGGCAGATACATTATTTTGGTGATATAAACTTTTATGGAGCTGCAGAGATTGAGTAGTTAATTTGTACTGGGGAGTCATAAACTTTTAGGTAATTATTTTTTAAAGAGGTAATATTTAAGTAAAATCTTTAAAAAAAATGAGTAAAAATGCCTCACTGATGGCATTTGGCAGCAACATTTCTTCCTTTATTAAAAAAAAAAAAAAAGATGAGTTTTTTAATGAAAGGAAGATATTTGGTAGCAGGTATATGTAATTTAGATATATATGAAAGTCGTTTGCAAACCACCAGGGCAGTAGTGATTCTGAATATATAGGAAATAGAGGAAGTACAACCAAGAGTAAGAGAGAATGTAGCTGCCATTTCAGCAACAACAAAAGAACAAGAATTCAATAATTCATGTATAAGTCATTAGGAGACAATGAAATATTTTAAGTTGGGGAGGGGCATGATCCTATTTTAGTTCCAAATAATCACTAAGGCTACAGTTCATAGAGTATATGGGAGGAAGGTGAAAGTGAAGACTGGAAAATCACTGGGATGTTATTGCTATATTCAGTTCAAAATAAAGCTATCTAAGGTAGTGGCAGTGGGAAATGACAAATATGGACTGATAATAAGGTGATTAGAAAGATAGGAGGTGAAAATTTATTTTGTGTTTGATCACAAAAATAGGAAAGGTATCATTCCAAATTATTATGCATTATTATTTCTTACTGTTTTATTTCTTGTATGAAGGTCTCTTCCTCTCCGCTTTCCTCTACCACATCACTAATCTTACATATCTAAAGTAGAAATTCATTATATATAAAAAACTGAGAATTACAGATGAACAAAAAAAAGACAGTGAGATTGCATTGTTGGTGCTTTGTTCATAGGAATAGATTTTCAAAACTCTATTCCAATCCTATTAAAATAATGTGTCCACATTGACTTTAGTGAGAGTTCTGTAACGGAGGTAGAAAATAAGATGGTTAATTATTTTAATTTCAATTTTTTTCTAGTCTACGTAAATATCCACATGTCAGACATTATATTATAGGTTTGCCTTTAGGTTGTAACTTGGTGTTACTCCATCATGAATATATTAATCAACTTGTTCTTAGTGAACAGTGTAAAAGCCATTCAGTATCTGTAACGAGTGCTGTTTTTAAATCCCATGGAAATTGCCTATGAAATTCATAGAAAAATATTCTTTGCCACAATGTTGAATGTGTAAGGATACATTTTGATATGGTGTCGATGTATCAAAATAACACATTTCATGCTGTGTGATAAAAGTTTTACCACTGTCAACCACAGAAAAAAATAATATTTTAACAGGTTTACAAGAAAGCAAAACATGCTTCATTATCGCTTTGAATATTTCATGAGATCAAAGAAAGCATGTTTTTTTCCAGAGAAAAATTGGATTTGTTACCAACAAAAACCTGTTTAGATTAAAAAGGTCAACAATTTCTGAGATAAATTTTATATTTTCACTTAAAAAATGAGAATTTCTAAAGTCTTCCAACATTACAACCCACATTCTGATAGTTACAGGATTTGGTTTCTTCTGAGACTTCTCTGCTGGGCTTTCAGGTGGCCACTTTCTCACTTGTGTCCTCACAGGGTCTTTCCTCTCAGCGTGCATGTGCCTGTGTCTTTCCTTGTGTCCTAATCTCCACTTCTTACAGACACCAGTCAGATTAGATCAGGGCCCACCCTAAGGGCAATCTTTGAACTTAATTACGTCTTTCAGGTAATTCTCTATCTCTGAATACAGTCACATTCTGAAGTACTGGGGGTAGGACTTCAACATATGAGGGGTACAATTCAGTTCGTAACAGGCCTAATTTTTTTCAAAATAAAGCGAAACAGACATTTTAAAAATCACATTAATATAAACACTGAACATAAATACATTTAACTAATCCAAATTGACTACTAGTAGAATGAAATCAGACTTTAACATAACTGAAAACATAATTTTTGTGAGAGATTATTGAGGAATGACAATTTCTGTTTTCATTTGTAATGCTCAGAAAAAGCTTACTTAACTCCAAATATATCCAAAGTCATTTATAGCAATACGATATTTTATTGAGACAAATTTTTAGCATCAAATAAAAGCCAAATTAACAAAACCAACATTCTAGGTCTTACCAGGACGTAACTCCACTCTGGTCTTTCAGTTAATCAACACTTGACCAAATCCCTCAACTCATCTGTAAACGTATCTCTCTAAACCTCATTGTGTTAGCAATGTGTATACCATTTTGGAAAGGACAACAACTATTTTAACATCTGGAAAAAAAATGAAATTTTGTAGCAGACACTAGTAACTGACAAGTTATAAAGCAGAAAGTAACTGACAAGTTATAAAGCAGAAAGAGAAACATACTTCCTTGGTATGATAAAGATGATCCATCTCAAGTGGATGCCAGTATGTTAAATGGTGAGTGAACGGAAGTGCCCATGTCCAATATTACTACTACTCTTAAAATTATTCAGGACAGTCTGATCGATGAACTAACAACAACAATAACAACAAAGGTACACCTATGCAAACAATGTTGAAAAGTCCCTTATTTGAAGATATGATTTTTAAAAACCTAGAGTGTTAGGCAAAGCAAGGAAGATGTACACTGTCATTTTTAAAGATTAAATAAATGAAGTATTATTTCTATAGGCAATTAAAATTACAGGTAATGTGTAGGATACCGTCACATCACCTGCATGATATTTCTGATAGAAACATAAATAGAATGATAGGTTTTTAAGTATTACCATGTCTTGAGAAGTACAAAATATATCCTGAGCAAATGTAGATGTAATTCTGCTTTATTTTTGGATGTTGGACGTTATAAAGCTATTAGTTTCTCCAAAAATAAACATATATTAGTTTGGTGCAAAAGTAATTCAGGTTTTTGCAATTATTTTTAACCTTTTAAACTGCAATTGCGTTTGCATCAACTTAATATGTTTACTTAACACAATGATAATCAAATGTCAATTATTTTTAAAAGTTCAAATGGAAAAGTCAATAGGTAAGGAAAACTAAGAAACTTTAGAGTAAAAACAAATCATCAAAAAGACTTGTCTTAGCAGAAATTAAAGCGTATAGTAAGTTTCCAGTAAGTAATCAGTGATGGACTTGATTCCGTAATAGAGAGGCTAATTTATATCACCAAATGGGAGACTAGAATATAAATAATTTAATATATTATGAAGAAAACTAAACAAATAATCTAAGGAAATAGAATATTTAAAAAAAATAGTTCTTGAAAAGTGACTATAAAAAAAGATTAATATATCAGGCTGTACCCTCAAAATAAAATGTATTATGAATTATAAACGAAAGTATAAAGAACTACTCTCATTAGATTTTGAATGGAAAAATACTTTAATAACAAAAATGGACCAGAAGAGATGGTACAGGAAAACACTGGCGATCTCATTTGCTCACCCCCACATTCCCATTCTTTATAAATCCACCAAAACATATTCCTTATCTGTCAGTTTCTCTCCATCTTCCCTGCCACCACCAAAAATGTCACAACTAGACTACTGTAGCAGTTTCCTAAATTATTTTCAGTTGTCCAAAAGCTTACCCCATTAGTTTCTCAGCAGCAAGGTTAATACTCTAAAACATATTTGCCAACAATTATTGAACATTTACAATGGGCCATGTGCTATTCTGCTTCTTTGGCTATATTAATCTTCATATTAATCCTAAAAAAATGTGTACTATTATGGTTCTTATTTTTAAATAAAGAAAGTGAAATATTAAATAATATATTAATTTTTAAAATCATGCATTAGTTTAACAAGGTGCACAGCTGGAGTGTGTCACGACAAGATTTACCTCTAAGCAATTACAGCCACAGCCTAAACTCTAATCTCTACACTGCACTGTCTTGTAAAGCACTGTTGAGATTTATCTAGAATTGAAGAGAATAACCTTAGCCTCTCCTCATGACATATAAAGCTCTCCCTGATCTGACTGTCTGCCTTCTTCCTAGCTCATTTGTATGACTCCCATCCACTCATCCACTAATCTTCAATCACACCAGTTTTCCATTGAATTCCTTGCACTTGTCAAGCCGATTCTCACCTAACACCTTTTGCTTTCCTGTTCCCTTCTGCCTGGCTTTTCCCAGCATCCTTGAAATATTAACTCCTCAGATAAATTATCTTTTATAAAGTAACCCTTGCTGTCATCACACACACACTCCAAACGGCTATTGCAATATTCCTTTTATTCTCCACGGCTCTCATCACTATCAGACATACATTTTCTTTTTGTATTTGTTTATGTATTATTTGTCCCCTAAGGAATCAGATGCTTTGTGTTTTCTGAACAGTAATCTATCAACAATGACTTAATTTAGATGTGGCCCAGAATGATTTCTTAATAGATAATAAATTAATGAGCATATTAATGACACATTAAATAAAGATGTAAAACCTCTGTATACTAAAAAGATACCATTAGAATTCTGTGTCGCTTCTTCAGTTCTTCTGTAAACTCAGAAGAGCTCAAAAATAAAATCATTGAAATTTTAAATAATGCTGAAGAAAAATGGGAAAGTGTTTTCAATATTATGCGAAAAAGTTAAAATTTCTAAAGTGAACATGTAAAATTTACTTACATGTAAAACACCAAAACCCAACCTTTAAAATGTGTAAAAGGCACTGAAGATTCACATATTTGGAAATGCAAATATTGAACAAGTGTATGAAATAATTTAAATTGCAAATGTCTTCCTTTTGGAATTTGTATTATCCTGGATGAGATGGACAGGAAACACATAAATCAATAAATCTGTGTCAACGCATAAATAAATAAATCTATCACAAGTCATGTAGTAAGAATTGATAAGAAAAATAAAGGGGAGAATATAGAATGCATAGACATTATTAATTGAAACCATATTAAGCATTTATATAAAAGCATACATCTAAGCTCTGTAAACAATATTTCATTAAATCTACACAACACTTATGAGGAAATTTCCAGTATCCTACAATTTTCCTCAAACACATAGAAACTAAGGAGTAAAGACGTTGAGGTGCTTGCCCAACGTACACACCCTATCAAAACACAGAGTCTGGATTCCAAGATTTTGAAGCCCACACTTTTAAGTTACTATCTCAATATTTTATATTAATAATTAATGAATGAATGAGTAACTGACAATTCATAGTTGAATAGAGCAGTAGCACCTGGACTACTCAGTCCCTTCATTGTTTTATTGATTTATTCATTACTCTGTCAGCCTTTCATTAAGAAAAAAAAATGAATGGAGGCTTTTGGCAAGAAGAATAGTTGGATTCTATTTTAGAATCTCTTGCCCTCCAAATCAGAAAGTTCCACATTAACAAAGGAAACAAACAAAAAGAAGATAGCAAGTGTACAAACACTGTTACTTGGAAGGATGAGAGGCTTTTTTGTTCCCTTTTCTTAAACATCTAGCTTTTTCTTATATGGCTTTTTCACCCACCAGATCCTGTGTAAATGATATTATAGAAACCTTGGATTGTATCTCTTGGTATTGATTTTCTAAATAGATTATGCTTTTTGTTGAGTGAATAAATACATTGTTAAAATAATAGAGTAGAATTATTTTATCTGCAAATAAAAACAACAAATCACAATTATTGATCTATATTAGTTCCTGTGTTTTTATCTGGAATATTATGACTGAAATAAATTTATCCCACCATCGGTGTTCCAAATATATGTATATGAATATGAATGCACATTCACACCCACATTGGCATAAGAAATTTTATTTGGCCACATCATATTTATATTTATAATTAAAATGTCTAATTATCTTACTTTTTTATTTAAAGAAAAAAAATAATGCATCAGAATTACCTGGAATAAAACAAAACAAACAAACAAACAAAACCCCACATTATTTCCATTCTGACGTGTGGCCAACCTGGTAAGAAACTGTTGACAATATAGAAAAAGTAATGTGATAATTTTATGTACTTAGGGTTATTATGAAGCTGAGTTCATTAAAGAGATCAAATATACTTATTTTCAGTTATTTTTCTATATTAACAAATAAATGCTCTTCCAATATGTTGTTTTTCTGCTAAATATTCAATATATTAAAATGGAACCTAATGGCAACTACTAATGTCTGTCTGTTATTTAAATATTATTTTTAAATGTATTAAAAATACAGTTAAAATAATACAGTTAAACATATTTTAACTGTATTAAAAATAATCAATTCAGGTTTTTAATAAATGCTTTTATTTTGTATTTTTTCTTATCAGAAATATGTGTTAATGTTGGATTATAAATACAAATGATAAGTTTACTCTTTTTTTCTTTCTAAGTTCAAGCACTGTCATATATTATCCTAGATACTTTTCTTACCCTACCTACCCAATAGTTGAGGGGAATCATGAATATTTATTTGAATGTAATGAGGGTCAAGTTGAAGCCAGGTAATGCTGCAGTCCTCATTTGTTCTTTCTCCTGTGTGGAGGAGTGGACCATTTTTAAATACAGCATTTTCCATAATATGTGCAGATCAAGAGTGCCTCTGCTTCTTGTGCAAAGATGCAAAGGCAGATCTGCCTTAACAAAATCATTTCTGTGTGAAAGTACTTTCGGTCACATCCAAACAAACAGAAACAGACTCATAGATGTGTAAGCTGAGAACATTTTTCTTACTCACGTGAGATGTTTAGGATCACCCAGATCATCACAACCGGTATTTAGCGTTGAGATCACAGATAACTCTTCTTGGAGAACTTTGTGTGAACTGCTTTTTTGTGTGTGTTTTTTTGTTTTGTTTTATGTTCTTGTTTTTGTATTTTGTTCCTGTGAGTTTGCCTTTGGAATGTAATTATTGCCCTTAACGAAGAATTGCATGCTGCCAGGGAAAAGAGCTGATTATGCCTAGATTTTTCTGTTAAGACTCAGTTCAACTACCCCCAAAAGGTCTATTCCCTCCTGTCAGTCTGAACTAGTCCTTCTGTATAGGGAATCACACATCAAGGGCTTTTGCCAGGAGCTTCAAAATCTAATCTAGAGCAGCACACAGAAACCCAACTGGCCCAGCACATCAAGGAATACATAAAACTGCTAATCAACTCCTTCAAAAAGTAACCAAAACAAATTCAGTTTTAGTGTGGAAGCAGAGAACCTTCTGAAACAAATTTCCTGGCTTAATAGTTAACTGTTTTAATGGAGAACATTAATATTTAGAGGGGATACATTGAATGAATTGATCCTCATTTATATTCAATTGAACATAAAATATGGTTAGCTTTAAATAGACACGGTTTACATTACGAGTCTTAAATGGTGATCTTTATTTATAGTGAATTTTGTCTTCATAGCTTGAAATTTTGTAACCTTATAAAAAATTCAAAAATTCTGTATGCTTTATGATTCCTTCTCCATATACAGATAGTTTCTATAATTCTGGAAAGTTCTACTGAACTTATACTTAGTTGCCATCTAAGTATAAATGAAAGCTACGAATTATATATCACTAAAAAGACAGATATTTTGGAAGGACATAAATTAACTTAATATAAGTTTAGCTTTTTTTAAAAAAATTAACCACTTGTTTAGTTTTAGGAAAGATGGTTTTCGTGAGACCTTTAAGAAAGAAAGAAAGGGGAAAAAATATATCTATATCTATATCTATATATATATATGCTAAAAAGTCAGTAATCCTAGTATAAACAGGTGGTTTATGGAAGTACAATTATTTATTTTAAATTTTGCTCTCATTCATTGTAAACTACTTTAAAAGTCTAGCTTTTTGTTGTCAGTTATAGATCTTTTAAAGGGATGATTTTTTTTAACAAAGTTAAATCTGATAGGGCAGTGTTCTCTAGCAATTACTTGCCCAAACATGTTTGTTGCCTGCATTTTTCATTTAAACTCTTACTTCTTTCATGTGTAATTTTATTATGAACTTTCAGTGCCATAGAAATGTAGGATATTATGAAAAAAGAAGCAGGGATGGCAGGAGAAGATCGACAATATTTCTTTAAAATGTCCCTTGCCATGGAAAAATAAAATCCAATTATTTTAAGTGGTGGAAAAATCAATGCTCTTTTAGTTCATTGAGTCAGATCCCATTTTGTTAGTTTATTGTCTCAGAAAGAATATGTACCCAACTTGTATGCAGTTGTCATGCTACAATTTTGCATATATATGAGTATTTTATTAATTGATGGCTTCTATCAAAAGCATCTAAGTTTTACATGCCAACCACACATGTTCTTATAAAGTTATAAGAGCAATTCTTAGGTATAAAATTTCCTTATGTTCAAGTAAATGTCTGTCTGACATTCCATGATGCTTTCTTTAAATAGTAATTGGAAAGAAAACCTTTTCCCTTTGTCTATATAAGTGAGACTTCCAACACCTTATGTAGGAAACTCTGATAAGCCAACTTGTCTGGCACATTGAGGCATCCCTTTTTATGTAGGTGTGGATGCTTTCCAGAATATTTGGACTAGAGCACAGATAAGGCTGACAATAAATAAAAGGGACATGGACCAAAAAAACAGACTGAAGTATTTCAAATCTAGATATCTTTTTATACCAAATTGTCATTTAAGAATTAAAAATTTCTAGTACTTACTGTACATTCTCTGTCCAAGACCTAGAATTTTTAATTTTTAACAATGGCAATATTTGCAACTCAGGGCCAAATTAGAATTACCTCCATGAACCAGTCCTTAATGCTTTAACATAAAATGATCATTTGTTTTGGCATTTGACAACACTTTCCATTATTCTCATAATTATTACCTGTGGTTTTTAAATTGTAGTTAGTTTGTATTTGTCATCTCTGCAACTAAATTATAAACTATTTGGAGATAGTAATTATGCATCCTTTATTTTTACTGTCCCTAAGTCAATAGCACTGCTGTTCATATTAAAGTGTAAGCATCCCATTAATATTTGGTGAATGGATGAATGAATGCAAAACATTTGTAAGCAGAAAATTTTAATACTATACATAGAATGGTTAGTCAACAAATGGAAGAATGGTCACAGTAATCAGCCCCGACCAGGTAAAATCGACCAATATGGAATAAATGTAGGATAAAAAAAGAAGCAGCAATGTAGAACTAGAATAAACGGAGATTATAGAAGTCAGGCAGGGGGCCTGAAACAGGCTGAGGAGTTAATAGCAGCAGCAGCAGCAGTCATGGTGACAAACACAGGGGAAAGCAGCATGACTGACAGCAGCAGAGAGGGACAAAACATGGAAATATAGAGGGTGCCAAAAAAATGTATACACATTATAAGAAAGAAAAAAAACGTATTAAAATTGACGACGGTAACCACTTCGAGCACCTCTTGTAATTGCAGAAGTCAAACGTGACTTGTATTCATCTTTTGTTATCAGTGTACATTGAGTATTACAATTTTAATACAGTTTTTTCCTTTCTTAAAATGCATATTCATTTTTTTGGCACCCGCTGTATATAGTAGTGGTAAGAGTTCCATCTTGGGTCATATACTCATCCAAAGAAAAATAATATATGTAGAAATACTTTCAATACATCCTAATAACCAGGGCCACAAGGCCCTAATGGTACAAATGAAAAAGATAGCAAAACAAATCGAAAAAATATTAAAAAAGGGTGGATGATAACCACTAATGAAGAAAAAAACATACAAGCATTTGGGGCTTCTGAATGTAAGAATTTTGACCTTTTAAAAGATCACATTCCCTTTATGCACCTAACATAGGGGCACCTAAATGTACAAAGCAAATATTGGCAGACATAAAGGGAGAGATCAACAGTCATGTAATCATAGGGGATTTTAACACTCCATTGACATGAATGATAGATCTTCCAGACAAACTATCAACGAGGAAATAGTGGCCTTAGAAATTCAAAACACTGCTTCAAAAAAAAATGTGCACCCCTATGTTCACTGCAGTGTTGTTTACAATAGCCAACACATGGAAGCACCCTAAATAAGCATCGGTAGATGACTGGGTAAAGAAATTGAGGTACATTTATTCAATGGAGTATTAGTCGGTTATAAACACAAATGAAATCTTACCATTTGTGACAACATGGTTGGACCTAGAGAGTATTATGCAAAGTGAAATAAGTCAGAGAAAGACAGATACCTTATGATCTCACTTATATGTGGAATCTAAAGAACAAAATATAAATATAAATAAGTAAATAAATAAATAAATAAATGATCACATGTCCTGTATCTGAAAATTGGGCTGAAAATAATTGATTATCAAGATTGCGTAATATTAATACCTTTCCTCACTTCCTCCCTTCCTTCCTTCTTTCTTTCCTTTCTTCCTTCCTCCCTTCCTTCTTTCCTTCTTTCTTTCTTGTTCTCTCTCTCTCTCTCTCTCTCTCTCTCTCTCTCTCTCTCTCTCTCTCTCTCTCTCTCTCTCCTTTCTTTTTTAGTTTTCTTTTATTCTCTTCCTTTTTTTTTTTTAAACCAGTGACTCAGAGGGGAAAATATGCAATTCCTAACTTATTTTAGACAAAAGCATCTTTTCCTTTTTTCCCTTTCCCTCTTTTATCCTCTTCCCCTCTCCTAACTACATGTCATATTAGAAGATATGCTAGGAGTTTTTAAATTGTATACTTTAGAGATAAATTTAGAGGAGTATCAGCAATTGCTTTTGTTGATAAATATTTTGTAAACTTTCCTTTCCTGAAGCATAACTATGCATCATTAAAACTGAAGAGTATATTCTCTGAAGGGCAAACTGAAAGTATTTGACTTAATGTTTTAACTGGAAAATTAAATGTAACTGCTGATCCCAGGGGTAAAGAAAGTTCGTGCAGCCTAATGCAGCCATAAAAATATCAGAGTACCCAACCCATAACCACTGTTCTATAATATAAAGATGCTTGTTTTTCTTCTCTAGTCTTCATAATGTGCAGTTGTAAAACCATATTCTAAATTATTTTTTTAATATTCTTATTCTATGTAGTAGGCAGAATAATGGTCCTCCTAAAATCCTTGCCTTTTCCCCTAGTGACCATGAATATGTCATTACCTTCCATGGCAAGGGGGAATTAAGGTTTCAGATAAAATTATGTTGTTAATCAGAGGACTTTAAAATAAACTGATTATCTAGGTGGGCCCAATGTAATCAAAAGGTTTTTAAAAGTGACAGAGGGTGGCAGAAAAGGTCACAGCCATGCAAAGTGAGAAGGAATTGACAGACTACTGGCTTTGAAGATGGAAGGAGACCACAAGTCAGGGAATACAAGTAGCCCCTGGAAAATGGCAAGGCAAGGAAATTGATTCTTAGACCTTCCAGAATAAATACAGCCTTGCCAATATATTGATTTCAGCCAGTGAGGTCCTCTTTGGATATTTGTCCTCCAGAATTGCAAGATAATAAATTGTGTAGTTTTAAGTCACTACGAATTGTTGTAACAATTTGTTACAACTGTAGAAACCTAATGTATTCAATGCTTATTATGAACCTCATGTATCGCCAAGTCAAATATTTTCATTTCTTTATAGTTGAACCAGGACTAGAAAATGAAAATGTCTGACGTATCTCAAGTAGGAATAACTATTTGCTCTGATTATGATCATTGAATATAATTGATAAGATACTCATCGGCAATGCAAACATAAAGTTAAAAATTCAAAGTCTCAAATAACTAACAGATTTCAACAAGTTATTTAATAATCATGCTAGCAAGAAAACGTTTTTCGTATGAGCTAGGAAAAAAATACAGATTTACCTTTTTCTTGGCATATGTTAACCATTCACTAGGGAAGTCTTCAAGTACTCAAATATGTGTCAGATGAATATGCAGTCAAGAATCAAAAATGATTGTTTCAGAGTCCAGAGTGTGTGATTTATGGATGATGTGATACAGAATTGCACAACTGAAATCTATGTAATTCTACTAACAATTGTCACCCCAATAAATTAAAAAATAAAAAAAAAAAAATAAAAAAAAAATAAAAAAAAAAAAAGTTATACATGGACTTTCAATTGTGCAGAGTCAGCTCCCCTAACTCCTGCATTGTTCAAGGGTCAACTGTACATTAACACCCCTAAATCATTTTTTACATGAGCTCTGCTAAGCCACATTCTGTATTTGGGTAATCAGTTTCTTGGACTTCTCCCACAGTATTTTATGTTTACATCTATTAAATTTCATCTTGCAGATTCAGCTCATCTACCAAACCTGTCAAAATTTGCAGTATCCTAATTCTGATATCCATTGTGTTTATTACCCCTCTACAAGTCTGATGAGCCTGTTTTGTATAACTTCAACCAAGTAATTAATAAAGAATGTTTAACAGGAAAAAAAAAAAAAATGATTGTTTCAAAATATAATCTAACTGCCCTATGAGTTCATTAGTTCTCTTTTGATGAAAATCCCGGTGGCCTCTGTTTACAATGTGGTAAAAATTGTTTCTGTCATCTATCTATCTATCTATCTATCTATCTATCTATCTATCTATCTATCTATCATCTATTTCATCTATCTATATATCATTTATTTCCTATTGTATATCAAAACTTTGTCTTTGATATAATATGATCATAAAAACCTGATATCTTTCATGGGTTCTATGTATGAAAACATGTTATTTACTGTTATGTTTTCCCTGGGTTCTTTTGCCCTCATTTTCTCTCTTAATCAATTGCAGTAGTCTCTGAAGTGTCTTCAGTTGCTCTGTGCCTCTACTGGTGCTATTCCCCTGCCTGAAAGGCTCTTTCCATCCTTCCTTTTGGACAGTGAAGTCATTTGCATTCATTAAAACACAGCTCAAAGGTGCTTCTCTCTATAAAGGCTGCACTACTTTCCCAGGACACTAAGGTTGCCACTTAAAATGCAAATTTAAAAGTACTTGAATAGTACTTTTTTACCTGGCGTTACCATTATTGCTTTCTATGTGCCCCTCTGCCTCAAGAGGTGAATTATTTAAAAGCAAGGACACAGTACAGCACCTAGGATACTTTATCAATGTTTGTTAAACAAATTAAGTAACCTGATTAAATTTTAGGTATATGTGTTTCTGTTTCAGTTCCCACGTTTATCCTGGTGAGGTAAGGTATCCCTGGTGTGAGGGAGACAAGTCACACAATGTCCTTAACCACTCCAAACCAGTTAGCACATAAAACAAAACTGGAAAAGCCCCGTGACACATTAATGTGTTTATTAAAGAATTTTATTTTCAAGTACCTCATTTTTCCCTCCATGTGCTGGGTACTCACTTTATATGGTATACTAGAAGTATAGGGACCATTTTACACCTAATGAGGTCATTTTATTCTTTATAGAAGGCTTTAAATAACTTAGGATCTATTTTGTTTTTAAGTCTAGTAACCACTCATCCTGTTTATATTTATTTGTAATTTCAAGAAATTCCCTTTGTTGCTTGAGTGTCAAATAAATGCAAATTAATGATAATACTTAGAGGGGCAATCAAGCCTTATCTCCTGAAACAGAGGCCTGTCTTAAATCTCAGTCCCAACACTACGGTAACTGTGAGCAAGGCAGTAAACTGCTTGGTGACTCAGTTTCCTGATAATTGATGTAGACTTTTCATACTGTCCAGGTTATTTGGAGGAGTCAATCAAAACAAACAGACAAAAAAACAAAACAATACAAAAAAAACTTACATATGCTAGATGGGGCCATGTTGAAGAAATAACTGCTTGTAACATTGATCTTCCATTCATGTGCTCACAAAGTTAAATGTAATATATGAGGTTGGACAATTAAGTTCACAAATTTATCCTAGAAAAAGTGCTACATACCTCATTGCTGAATATCATTATGGTCACCTTTGAAGCACTCCCCTTGGGAAGCTATGCACAGTTGCCAGTACCTAGTCCACCCTTCAAAGAAGTTTTGGAACTCTTTTTCTGGAATGGCCGTCAGTGCTGTCATCTTCTTACTATTGATGTCCTGAATGTTGTCAGTATTTCTTCCTTTCAGTATTTCCTTTATCTTTGGGTAAAGAAAGAAGTTATTGGGGGCCAGATCAGATGAGTAGGGAGGGTGTTCCAATACAGTGATTTGTTTACTGGCTAAAAACTCCCTCACAGACAGTGCCGTGGGAGCTGGTGCATTGTCGTTGATGTAAGAGCCATGAATTGTTGGTGAAAAGTTCAGGTCATCTAACTTTTTCACGCAGCCTTTTCAGCACTTCCAGATAGTAAACTTGGTTAAAAGTCTGTCCATTGGTACAAATTCATAAGGAATAATCTCTTCAATATCAAAAAAAGTTAGCAACTGACTAGAAGTTGTAAGTTACATGCCAATTTGTGAAAATGTTAACAATAAAAGTAATAGGATTATACATTTTTAAAAATTCTGCTCATATCTATGATTACAATTGATTTGCAGACCACCCCAGGTATCCTATATTCCATAAATAATAATAATATTCATCTTTTGATTGAGTACTTAATAGAGAAACTGTGTTAAGACTTTTGTATATCTTGTTTCATTTAATCCTTACAGTTTCAGAGATCTAATTCCCATTTCAAAGTTGTGAAAACTGGTACTTAAGCATATTAAACAACCTACACACTAAGTGACAGAAGCAAGCCCAGTTCCCCTATTGTTTGAACTGTACGGCCAACAACTAACAATTGAAATAAGTCTTCAGATCTAAATGAAGGTTAACGTAGACTGAAAGAGTTTACAAAATTGCAAATGGTATATAACAATGTAAACCTGTGAAGAGCATTGCTGAACTTTACTGTTAAATGTAACATGTTAGTAAGAACAGTAGAACCTGGGTAAAAATGTTTTCTGGAGTGCCTGAATTCTATGTTGAACCAGTCATGCTTCATTTCTATGTGGTTCTTGAAGGAGATATATTCACAAGTGTCATTGACAGATGGAAATCCTGTTGTATTACTACCCGGTAAAATTAGCCACTACCAGTATCCCAGTGCAGGGCTGTTTGGTAAAACTGGTTTTGAGTATGAAACTTAGGCTCTGTATATCCAAGTAGGGTCATGTGTAAACAAACTTAAGTTCTAGTCTTGCCTGCAAATGGCCACTGAAACCTAGAGGATAAACAACCTTTAGTGTGTGTAATGTGATATAGCAAGCGAGGGTCCTCAAATACTCCAACTCACTTCATCACTTTACTCACACAAATCCTGGGAAAAAGGAAGAGAAGGCTACAAAGATCAAGATGTCTGATGAAATTCAGTAAATATAGTCCAGTATCGTGGAATCAAACTAATAAGGGGGATGTCCCTGCCTCTTGGAGTAAAGCTAGAGACAATTGTCAAAAGGATGGATGATAGCTCACCTCTTTAAACCATGGTGTTTTTTTTTCCTTGCTTTTTTTCTTCTTTCCTTCCTTCTTTCCTCCCTCCCTTCCTTCCTTCCTTCCTTCCTTCCTTCCTTCCTTCCTTCCTTCCTTCCTTCCTTCCTTCCCTCCTTCCTTCTCTTCCTTCCTTCCTTTCTTCTTTTCTTTCTAAATGGCATATTTAATCATTAGGTGACACTGTTTGTAGCCATATGTCAAACCTAAGTAACAATATTTGTTCACTCCCAGATCATCTTATGTTTAATAGAATAGAGAAAAATATATACAAATACAGATAAAACAATACAGAATACTTTCAGCAGAGAAAATGATACAGATACTTCTAGAGATATATATATTCCATAAAATTGTAATCTTTTAATGCTAAAATAGATTTATTCAATACCTAGATCATGCATAGGTAAATGAGTTTGGAATATTTATCATTATTTTTTTAGGTTAAGTCAAATCCATGATCTAGAACAAATAATAAATGATGCAGTGCAGTAAAAAAAAGAAAAGGGAGGGCATTTATCTGAAAATCATGAGAGATGACCTTCACACCTTGTCTGATTCAAACTGTGAGTCCTTTGGGTTTTATTTATTTATTTTTATTTTTAATCCTTATGTTTGAGGGATCACAAAGTCCTAAATATATATTTTGAGAATTTTTTTCGATATACTTACCACTATAATTCCTACTAGTATTTTCTTAATCCCGATTCGCTTCAGATCTCAATTTGATTATTATAATAGCTTCCTAATAATTCTTTTTCCTTAATAACGATCTATGATGCAAATCTGCCCATGTTGCTTTATGCTTAAAAACACATGATGGCCACACACCACCCATGGAGGAGTTTTAATTATGGCATGGAAGACCTTCCGTATTCTTCACGTGTACTTGGGCAGCCACATCCCCTCCATTCTCTGTTTTGCAAAGGACACTCCAAAAATAATCATTGACTTTCTGTTCTATCTTCCTGGAAGCAAGCAGTTTACAGTTTTCTTCATTTGGAAGACTTCTCATTAAGTTTGACTGAACATCTCCTAATTCTAAAACAATTACATATTGTTGCATGTATTCCTCATAACCTTAGAGAGTAAGAATTATTATAATCTTCCTGATTAAAAAAAACAATAGTCAGAGAAATGCAAAATTATCTCCTGAAGTTATGCTACTAGCACCTGAAAGAGTTTAATTTCAAATCCTATCATTTGTACATTACATTTCATAGCCCTGAAAAATTTAACAGGACTGGCAATCTAAGCTTTCATTTTTCATTCACGTGCAATTAGCAAAAAAAAAAAAAAATATATATATATATATATATATATATATATATATATTCAAATATTTTGTAAAAACAATGGAGAATTGGTTAGAAAGAAGGTTAGTTCTTTAATTGTTCTCATTGTATCTCTAAGGTTTCAGTTTTATATTTTCTTTCCTTGTGTATATTCACACTTCTCATGTCAAATATAGTGCACCAAAAATACATGTGAGACGTGTCCCTGCTGTGTTTAAAAGCTAAATCATCTCCCTCCTCCCTCCCTTCCTTCTTCCCTTCCTTCCTCTCTTGTTCTCTCATTTTGAGAATGTGGGCCAATAGTTTCCTAATCGTGTTTTTAAAGTTATTTACTGGCTACTCAAAAAAAAAAAAGGCATTGTATAACAAAAATATAAAGCAGGCCAAGCTGTCAGCAGCATGCACTGCTTAAATAAGAGTCCATTCCAAGAATATACAAAGAAAAGAGCCTAAGACCCAGATCAGAATGAAGTGAATATGGTCATAAAGAAAGTGTTTTAAGGCCTTCCATTTTTACTTTTTGTTCCTTCTTTTATGATATGACTTGAAGTCTTTCCAAATGAAAATATAGTAGAAGTCTGGGAGATTGAAACATCCAGTTCATTTTTATTTTATTTCGCCAACTTAAAGGGAAAAAATACTGCACTATGCTTTCCGTGATGTGTGTAGGCTATATTGGCATCTTTCAAGTCCCAGTAGGAAATCCTTTTTCTTTGTTGTTTGTCACTAAAATCAGCTCATGTGTTCAAAAGCGCTGTTACTCCTCTTCAGCTGCCACAGTCCACCACTTGCTCAATTACCTATTGCTTCTTGTATGCAGGAATCATTTCATGCAACCGTGAATCATCCTATAAGCTATTATCAGGACTCCATGAACATCCCTGTTCATTAAATGAGGGTGGCACTGTTGTGATCAGTCACAATAGAAGGTGCAGCCATCATTTTTTGAAGACTTTCATGAAACCTGCACAGTCCATTGAAATGCTCATCTGTGATGTTAACACCATTAACTCTGTAATTCAAAAAGTACAAACCATGATCTTTTAGCCCTTGAAACACAGAATGCTAGGTTGACTTAGGTAATCATGTCAAAAAAAAAAAAAAACAATAAAAGAAAAAAAACTGCCCTTGGAGAATTAAAAAGGAAAACAAATATTCCCTGTTATGTTTGTACAGTAGGCTAATTACGAAATGCATTTTCAATTTACCAAGTTTGTAACAGCCCAAAAGTAGTAGGGGTTTGCGAAGTCTTTCTTTTTCCCCCTCTTCCATAATCCTTTAATGATTATGTGATTAAATATGTTAAACCTCTCAGCATGCGTTTTCCAAATTGTTTAAATAGGCCTCCATGCTGACCTGTTAACACCAAGCAACCCTGTTTTATTATGAAAAGAGTAGCCAACTTCTACTTCTAATGCGAATGCAGACTAGCCCATTGAAAAATACTCATTTCCCCATAAATATTATGCTATTAAATAATGTTATATAAATATCAACACAATAGGTCAGAATTTATGTATACATATTTATTGTTAGGAATAATGGTTTCCTAAATGGATATTTGTCCCACGCAGCAGTCTAACCCTTTGTTTCCTTGTACCTGACCCCAAAGAAAGGAGAGTCTGTAAGACGGATCCTTTCAAGGACTTTGTGTTTGCACCTTATGCCTCCCTGTTTGGTCCCAGAAGATGGCTGGTCAGCCAATGACAGGTACGAGTTTCCACGTGGAAAGCAACCTGAGACAGGCGGAGCCTAGTGGGGACCAACAGGAGAACCCACGGGGTTCATAGAGGTGGGCATAGGCCCCCACCTTCCTCAGGCTAAGGAAAGCCACTGCCTCTGTGGCTGCATTCCTTCCCAAAAACTGCAAGGGAAGTGATTCAATGATGTGCTTTCCATCTATTCATATGCATATAGCTTTTGTCCCTTGGGGAAGTTGAGACTTACAGGTCCAGCTGCCTGCAGGCAAGGGTGATTGGCTTGAATAAGTTTCCTATTATGGTGTATGGGATTCACAGATCTTGAGATTGACAAGCTTTATCTCCTTTGCTTCCCCACCTAACTAATAAAAGCTACTGCGCAGGCCCGATTAGGTGCCACCACCTGGACTTTGAGGCTGCTGGTCCCTTGGCCCCCCACTTGCACTCTATTCATGGTTACTGTCTTTTCTTAACCCTGTGCCTCCCTCCTCGCTCCCCACAACCCTCCTCATGCTGGATTTGACAAGATTTTTTTAAAAAAAATAGATAGATGTTTATATATAACTATAAGGAGATAAAACTCCAAGCAAAAAACAAGAGATTTTACTGTTAAAATCTTAAAATACGTACTTCAAAAAAGTTTGTCTATAATATGAGGGACATAGTTTGTCAAGGCCACTTCTTACCATTATGTGAGGGGATGAATAAAGGGCGAGGGTGTGGATAGGGAAGACTTTCTTATGTCAAGGGTCAATGATAATTTTATTACAGTAATTTGAGGTCTTGTCTTTAATAATAGGTTATGGAATCAATTGACTGGAAGGAAGCTTCAGAGGTCTGTTGGTCCCCATTGACATTTTCCTGAGGGTCAGATTCAAGAGTATTATTGAGTAAGGAAGGGCAAAATGGTGCTTATGTCAAATTATATTTGTAATGAAATTGCAAACCTATATATACTATCCTATGTTATTATTATTTTTTTGTTATCTTTAATGTTACAGAGAAGGTAAAATTTCTTGTTGTCTCTCACTTATATTTATTTCCATGTTAGCAACATCTTGACACTGGATATGTTAAAATGATTATATATGACACTTGAATTACACTTTAAAAAAATAAGGATTTTTTTTGTTATTTATCTATATGGTAGGTGTCCTGTGTGTAGCACATTTATTGATTTTTTAAAAAGTTATTTTTGTTTTATCAATGAAGGGATACATAAAGTATTTATAAAGTATAGGTGCTCTCCAATATTTTATTGTGTTAATAATACTTAGGAAACACATGACGTCTCCCATCCATATCACTGTTGAAATTATTAGTTGTCATGTAATAAATATATTTATTTTGATAGCTTTACTTTAGTGCTTCACATGAATCTACTTTTAATATGTTACTTTACTATAAATGAATAATATATGTAAATTAGACATTTTTGTTTATAACATTTATATAACTTTACTTAATTAGATTGATTGATTTATATTGATGAACTTTCAGAGTGATCAAATACTTGAGGGTGGATTTATAGAAAGTATAAAACCTATATAGCGCATTTATAAGTCAACCTTAAATAAATCTCACATTATAAAATAAATCAACGAGGTGTGAATGATGTTTCAAGGCCATTCAATCCCCAACAACCTTCTTTATCTTGATGTTATCGTTTACAATCTTTATAGTACCTAAGTATAAACATACTATTTTGTTCCCTCAGTTTTTATAATGAGATGCTAATACAGATATTAAAGAGTCAATGTAATTAAGCAATTTATTTTATTTAGTTATTTTTATCTCAGAAATGAGATGTTAATTCCTATCTTATATACATTTAGTGTAATTAAGTGCGTAGATGATAAAAATTGCCTACAGACATAGTTACTGATATTCAGAGCAAAAGAGCAAATAAATATAGGCAAATCTTACAAAAAATCTAATCTGCTCTAAATTTAATTTTTAAAAACATGCAAAATATAAGCTTATTTAATAAATATATGTAAGCCTACAAGTTTGTGTCATTCATCTATAAAACCATATTTTGCCTGTGAGCATTAGAAGTAGCAAATCTATAGAAAGAGAATTAATAAATTATAAAATACAATTAGATTAAAGCAATATGTTCTTCATTCCGAAGTTATATGTTTTAGGATCACCCCAGAAATAGGTAACAGTACCCATTTTGAATACCTCAGTTCTTCAGCAAGATTGAAACCCCCATGGAGCTGAGGGATATTTGAAGTGCCAATCAAGGGGCTCTTCCCGAATCCTCCCACACGATTGAAATCCTGCTGTCAGGAACATATTCATTCACTTGAGGTGACAGATACAGATTGTGACAAGGCTCATATCGGGACTCTAGCCCGAGGGGGTAGCACAGAGTGAAATGAGGAATGCAGAATTAATAGAGAATATGTCACTTGCCAATCTCCCTACTCACAACTTATTTCATTTTGGACTACAGTTCACAGGATTATTTGGGAAAAGAAAACAGACATGTGTGAAATTTTATCTTTGAATTTATATTTAAATTTTTAAGAGATGAAGATTAAGTAAATACTTTTAAGAATTTTAATTATATATATATATATTATATATATATATATAATTTAGTGAAAGTCAACTTTAGTTACTCATGATAAGATTAAACAGGAAAAATTTGAAAGGAGATACTGTGTCTTAAATTTCAACACTAATTTGACTATCTGAATATATCACTATTTTTGGCAGTGATAAGTTCCTCTCTGCATCTATCAATTTCATTTTTAATGAGACAATACATGCTTACCTCTAGAGCTCTTTATTTCATTCAGAGCACTTAAACATGCATCACCCTTTATGATTTGCAAAACTCGTGGAAATAGTCAAGTTGAAGAGTAAATAAGGTGTTCGGAACCTGTATCCTCTGTATTCCTAATGTACTGTTCTCCCCCTCTATCATAAGAACTTTCTAAGGCTTTAAGTGATCATTTCTATAGAGATAAAATTTAGGTGAAAATAATGATCAGTAAACATAGCTAAGTAACACTTTCACAAAAGAAGTCTCAATAATTAAAACTTAGCTATGCCTTGTACCAATTAAAGGCGTTCACATTACTAGCCATTCTGCTAAATGTTTATTAATGTTGGCTCTTTGGGTGTAATTGAGCAAAGCACTTATAATCTAGAGATTAAGCATGTACACAAAGTTATCAATAAACTAAAAATATTGATACAACTGATTTTATGTTCTTCAAATGGAGAACATGTCTTCCTTCAGATCTCAAATGAAAATTTGCAAAATGGTAATATTAAATTTTAAAAGAATGATCTTACAACAAAGAACAATTTTCAGTGAGTTTCTGAAATCATAAACTGCACTTCTACTATCCTTTTAATTCAATACAATATATCAAGAAATTAATAATACAAATTAAATTATTAGCCCTCAATCATGTGATAATTTTTTAAAGTTTTTAAATGTATGGTTCAAGTAAGAAGTTAAATAAAAGATCCGAAGTCAAAACATTCATAAAATCTGAATATGGTGATGTTCCTTAATGAAAATCTGCAACCTGACATATTTTTTTTCAAAAATAAGAAATTTAATTATTTAGCATTTATCCTTAAATTTTAAAAGATATTTATTTTTTAAAAAATAATAAACCAGGCAGCAAACAATAAAGATAAAAATTAAAAGCAAATCCTTAAACTAATTATAAGAATAAATTTAATGATATATTTAAACTATATAAAAGAAAATGTCATGTGTATAGAAATTAAAAAGGAAAAGGAGAAAGAATAGACACCGGAAGCATTGTTAAACATAATATATATATGTAGCTATGCTTATTTGAAAATATGAAAAAATAGAAAGTATTCTCTTGTAAAAATTAAATATTTTCATGGGTGGCAGCTTAGCTCAGTTGGTTAGAGTGTGTCTTAACAACAGTGTTGCCAGTTTGATCCCCACATGGGCTACTGTGAGCTGCACCCTCCACAACTAGATTGAAACAACTACTTGGCTTGGAGCTGATGGGCCCTTGGAAAACATACTTAAATAAATTAAAAAGTTAAAAAAAAAGTAAGAAAAAAGAAATAAATTTATTTATTTATTTTTATTTATTTATTTTTTCATGAATTTTGAATGAAAAAGCATGAAGAAATTATATTTGGGCTTAGCAATTTTCATGAAATAGATCTTTTTATTTTTGTTCTGAAAATTTTGGCCATATTTAAAAGACAGTTATTTAAAATATATTCTAGTTTGCAGATAACCCATAAAAGTTATTTATATCAATAATAGCATTCAGTGAATTATTGTATGTTGTATATTAAAAATTAGTAATTTTCCTTTATGCAAATACCATTTAGAAACTAATAATAGTAAAGAAACCAACTTAGATCACAACCTACAACAACAAAAACATAAGATGGAGAAATCATTGTAAATAAGAAATATAATATCTATATGAAGAAAATAAACTTACTAAACTTACATTTTTCCAAAAAAATGGAGATTTTTTTCAAGTGTTAATGTAAAACAAATATCTTTTAACTAAAGTTTTTTAGGCTATATAAAACGATTCCAAATATCTTTTGAACATGTGAGAATTACTGAAAATTTGAAAATAGATAAGCTTATGAAGAAAAATTTTCTATGTAGATATTAATGAGTATTATGAGATTTATTTCTTAAAATATTATTCTTTTGCACAAATGAAAAGTTAGATTAGTGGCAAATAAAAAGAATGATGTGTAATAATTAAATGTTGCCAAACAAAAGTTTGTGCACAAAGACACTCATTAAATGGTGGATAAAGGACTGATTAGGTATTACTGTTTTTAAATTCAAATCAGTTTTTCACTTTGTACAAAAAATAAATAAATAAAAATTCAAAATATTAACAATTATTTTTTTCTTTACTATAATTTTCCCTATATTTGTCCTGTAGTGATCATGTATACAAAAATAAAATTATATAAAAATGTATCTTTTTTTATTTTTTAGTAACCTCTTTAAAACAAGCCTTTAATTTACTGTTCATAAATATGTCATAAATATATTACTTCTCCCTGGATTATTTAGCCATCTCAGCATAACACAGTCCCAAATAAAAAATAAATATTAACACTCTCTGCAGTGTTGAAAGTTATACAACAGCTACAAAACATGAGAATCGATCATAATTTTCCCTGTATAACAGCATGTTTTGACTATAATCACTGATAGTCTGTTAATGAGACATGTGCCAAATGCTGATTTCTATGCTACTTTTCATATAGTATCTGTCATTAAAATATTAATAGTGACAACTTTTGATCTGGAGAAATAAGTCTATGAATTATTCCAAGATATTATGTAAGAATATTTCTTCCCCCCCCTTCCTCTCCCTACCTTTCTCCTTCCAGCCTTTCTTTCTTTTTCTGTTTCTTTCCTTCTTGCCAGTAGATTATGAATCTTCTCATTTTGAAAGCTTTTATATTGGAATAAATAGACTCCATGCTATTAAGAGACAGTTTTATATTAAAGTTTTTGCCTTGTTGTATCCCCTCCCCACCCCACATGGATTGCTTTATATACTTAATAATAGCAAACTGAGAACCACTACATGTTTAGAGGTAGTGGCTTATGGAAAGAAGCATGAAAGTCAAAAAGGGCATTAAGAAAACAAAATGCAGATTAAATGAAGAAAATGATCAAATCAGCAATTTAGAATACAAGATAGCATAAAGCACCCAATCAGAATAACAACGATAACAAAAGAATAATAATAAAAGATAGTTTTGTGGACCTGTGGGACAACATCAAGCATAACATTTCCATCATAGGAGTACCAGAAGGAAAAGAGAGGGAACAAGTGATGGAGAACCTATTGGAAGAAATAATGACAAAAAAATTCCCTAACCTGGTGAAGGAAATAGATATAGAAGCTCAGGTAGTATGAAGAGTTCCAAACAAGGTTAACCCAAACAGGCCCACCTCAAGACACATCGTAATTAAATGGCAAAGGCTAAAGACAGAGAATCCTAAAAACAATAAGAGAAAGACAACTAGTAATTTACTAGGGAGCTCCCATAAGACTATCAGCTAATTTTTCAACAGAAAATTTGCAGGCCAGAGGAGAATGGCAGGAAATATTCAAAGTGATGAAAAACAAGGGCCTGCAACAGAGAGAGATAGAGATATAGAGATGAGAGAGAGAGAGAGAGAAAGAGAGAGAGAGAGTGCGCGCGCGCGCGCGCATGTGCTGGCATCTCAATGATGACTGGGATTGTTTTTTTTGTTTTGTTTTGTTATTTCCTGCTCTGTTCACTGTGATTAGAATGGTGTCTGGTAAGCCTCTTGTTCTTGTGCAATGTAATTACTCTCATCTATACAGATTTTACCTCTGTCTGGTTCTTCCTAGCTGGATAGTATTGAAAGTGTTATATAGGCTGATTATTAATTTTTGGTTAGGAAGAAAAAAATGTGTTGTCTAACAGATGTGCTTTTGAGCCCTGGCTCATCACTTACTAGAACAAGTGCCTTTAAAAATACCATAGATGTAGTCTCATTTTTCTTGCACATAGGTTTATCTCTTAAGAGTAAATATTTGCTAGTTACAAAGATAATTGTACAGTTTACATTACTTTTATTTTATCATGTAGAGATACATTTTAGTACCCCATATTCTATTTATATGGAAAAATATGGGTAATGTACCTACTTTAAAGATGGTTTATATATAATTCCCCATAAAAGCTGAGAAAAATATACACATTTTAAGATCCTATCCAGTTTTTTATTCCATATTTTCTTCCTACTCCCCTTCCTTTCTCACTCTCTTTCTTTCTTCCTCTTTCTTTTCATTCAGCTGTGTTCCAAATATAGTGTCAGTTACCCTGCATACTTTATTGAAAAATTAAATAAAATTATCACCCTTACAGAGTTGGAGATCAAGTAGATTTATTCAATTATCCATTCAACAAATATTGATTGAATGCCTACTGTGTGCTAGACATAATGCTAGGTGTAAGAAATGTGTCAGCAGTAAATAAGAATGAATGACAGCAACTCTGCCCTTTCCAGGTTTACATATCTTTGTGGCAAGGAATAGAGCATATTTAGTAATCAAATAATGAAACATATTAAGTATATTTCTACACTGTGGTGAATGTTAAGAAGAGGAAATATGGGGAGCCATGAGATATAAATACCAAGCCATAACTTAGATAGGAGAGAATTTAGATGGTGTTAGAATGTGTGTGATTACTTTTTTTAGCAATGAGACAATAGTGATATTTTTAATACATTATACTCCTTCATTGCAAAGAAATGGTCCGTTTAATTTTTGTCCTAACATTCTCTAGCATAGCATAACTATAGGCATATAAGAACACTTAAATGACCTGGAGATAATAGGGATATTACATATAAACAAGTTTCATCATGCCTTTCATTAATGTGACTGTAATATTATTTAAATTACCCAACAGGATCAGAATTATTATGAGACAGATGTATTCCATTCTTTTAAATCATCATGGTGTTTTATGAGGCTAAGAAAATATGCACACATGTTTTCATAAAAGACATGACATAAGAAAATTCAATCAAAAATTATCTTGAGCATTCAAATCATACCACATTCTAAAACATTAAGTGATATTCTCTTGTCTAGGTCACTAAAGATAACAGAAGTTCAGTACTTTTTTACATTTCAATTAATCAAAACTTTTTTTTTTTTTTAATCTGTCTATTGTTAAAGAAAACCAGAGCAAGTTAATAGTTAAGCAGTAAAAACAGATTTTATTCGGAAACTATTGTAGTAGGGGAAAAGCGACCTCAGTATAGAGCTGAGCTCAATTTTGAATACAAGAACAGCTGTGGATTTAGAGCCAAGGAAAAAGTTTGGAGAGAAGGGGTTAATTGATGGGAAAATTACAAAGAGGACACATCAAGAGTAGGGGGAATTCTTGCTAAACTGACCTAACAGAACTGTAGCTGAAAGTAGGCTAGGGTGATCAGCTATCACCTGGGGGATGAGGAATTTGACCAGATATTGAGGAATTTCATCAGATATCAAGGATGGGTATTCTCTAAACTGATTTAGCAGGATGCTTGCTAACACTGGGTTATGTAAGCTGAGTTAGGAAAACATAGTTTTCCTGAGTGTAGAAAAACCTAGTTTCTCCTTCCTATGTCTTTCTTCCTGTGCATCTCCTTTACTCTCACACTGTCACATACTCACTCAGAACACTTCTTTCTGACATTTCTGGTCACCGAATGTGTGGAGGCTTTTTCCCACAATAAGCATTCTCTGCCACACCAGCTGGGTATCTGACAATTTAACTCAATTCTGACATTAGGTATGTAGATAGTGTCACATTACACAGGTTAAGGGCTCAGAACCACAAGACTGCTCTCACCCCTCTTCAGTTCCCAGATTACCCACAAACTTCTGTCTCATTTGACTACATAGCAGTGGTTCCCATGACACCCTCTTCAGGTTTGATTAATTTGCTAGAGCAGCTCACAGAACTCAGTGGAACACTATTATTTACCAGTTTATTAAAAGATATGATAAAGGATACAGATGAACAGCCAGATGAAAGGATACATAGGTTGAAGTCTGGGAGATTCCCAAGCACAGTAGTTTTGATGTAGGAATATCTTCCTGTGATTCCCCAAATGATGGTGATGTTGGATCTGCCAGCAGTTTCTGAGTGTGGGCCGGGATCGTGTCTCGTGAAGCCGAAGAATGGAAACACGGACCATGGAGAAGCAAAAAGTTTTAAAAAGAGGATAGTTTATTAGAGGCAGGAGAAGAGGTTGCAGCTCCCAAGTGGGAGGGGTTCCTGAATGGGGGATACCCTATGACTGAGGCAAAAGCTCCTACTTTTATACCTTCCCTTTGTCTGTTTGGAGAAGGGAACTGAAGAGAACTGGCGCCTTCTAATGAAATTCGTCTACCAGGTTTGTTCTGCTTGCCCATCCTAAAGGAATTAGCAAAGTAACCCACTCTTTATCTATCAGATCTGCTCCATCTGTCAGGCCCAAATGAATTTTATGAACCTCAAGGTCTTTTTACATTATGTCCTGGAGCGAAGGAGTGATTTCAAAACCTGAAGTTTTAGGATATGGCTGTGTTTGTTTATTCCACCAGGGACCTCCCCGTCTACCTAGGGACACGCTGACTCTCCTGCATCAGAGGGGTTCTTACATAAACATGATTGATCATTAACTCCATTGTGAGCCCTTCTCCCTTCCCAAGAGAGTGGACATCGGGACTGAAACTTCCAAGCTTCTGATCATGGTTGGTTCTTTCTGGTCACCAGCCCTCCTCCAGGAATCCACCCAGAGTCACCTCATTAGAACAAAAAATACGCCTCTATCACCCAGAAAATTCCAAAGGTTTCAGGAGCCCTGTGTCAGGGACCGGTTCCAAGACCAAATATTAGAACAAGAGATGATCCTAGTGTTCTTATCACTTAGGAAATTACAATGGCTTTAGGAGCAACTGGAGACAGAGAACCATACATGTCTTTTCTGTCATATCACACAGGCTCAACACTGAAGCCCAAGATCAAAGACTAGATGAGAAGAGTACTTAGAGGAACCTGACGAAAGTTTAATCAGGAAGAATAACATCTTGGTCATGATACACTATTTCTTGTTTGGATGGCAGTGGTTAGTAACGTGCTTCTTAGGAAAGGGATGGACATTTCACATATTATACATTAATACACAAAAAAGTTGCACATGGTCACATCATCCTTTTATTGAAACCTAGTAATACTTTCTACAGAGTAGGGAAGGTACACCGTTGATGGGCTAAAGAGCTGCAATATTGTCTCTAGATCTCCTTACCATTTCTTAAGAAAGACACTGTCCGTGGGAAAGGTTTTACACAATGGCACAGATTGGGAAAGTTTACAGACATCAGGGCTACAGAAGAATGTTTGAAAGAATTAAAACGTGAATTCTAGAAAACAGACGACATTTTCACTGGTTCATAGTAAAATCGTACTCTTTCCCAATATTGTGTGAGAGAGCAAAGAATGATTAACATACTATGGAAGCACCAAAGGAGTTTATTTAATCACCACAAGCATCCTGTGAAAGTAGGTGATGATGTCTCCATTTATACACAGGGAAATAGATTTCAGTAAAACAGTAAGAGTGAGTCTGACAACTTCCTTTTTTATATTTCAGATGTTAATGATTTTATTACCATGGCTTACATATATAAATGTTAGCTGTTTTTTTAAGTCAAGTCAAACTCTTGCAGATTTATTTTATTCTATATGATATACATTGTTTTGACTAACCCTGTAAAATATTTAAATGCCATTTCCCCCCTGTAAGTTCTCTTTTTAAAAAAGTTCACTGATGTTAAATAACAGTCTTATTTCATTTTACACACATATTTTTCCTGAGTATTCTCTTTCACTATTTGATCTTAAATTTCTAATATTTTAGCAGCGCTCAAAAAGAGTGAAGATGGAAAGATAAAATAAAAATATTATCAACGACATTATTGCAAACAGGAAGGTGTAGCTGTAAATGGTTTGTGCTGTTCTTAAAAGTAAATTCTAATTCATGATAAGGGGGATTATTATTATTTATTATTATTATTTTATTCTAATAATATATATCCTGGAGAATCTATAGCATTACAGCATAAATTTAATTTCAGATGGTACCAATTTTAGTGGTATTAGTCTATGATAGAGAAAAATAAGGATAGTTTTGTGTTTTGCTTGTTTAGCTCAAAGGCATTATTTTCAAACTATTAATTGGAATATCTTATTTATAATTTAAAGGAAAAATTATACTCTCACAGATGTAAATAATTTATCAAATATTCTGTTTGGTAGCCTGGTTGCATATTAAAACAACAGAAAATGTGTATTACACAAATTTTCCTGATACCTCAAATGTACAATTTATACAATGAAATGATATTAAGACACTATTGTCTTGGAAAATGGTTTCATAGCATAGCCATCTTGAAATCTTGTTACGGAATTAATTAGAAATAATGAGTTTTGTGGGAAAACTTTTTTATTGTGTCTCAAAGGGATTGTAAATAATAGAAATCCAAAGCTCTAATAAGAAATGACAAATGTGTTAATGTTATATAGAGAAACACTAAAGAACAAGGTTTTTTCTCCCAATTATGTACCAGCACTGAAACGAAAAAGAAGGTATTGTCACAAATTCTCTTTCAATTATAATAATATAAACCACTTTTTAGCTAGTTAATTACTGTCATGTCCTAATATAAAGAGAAATTGTTCAACATAAACCAACATGGTCTTTCCACAAAATAACAACAACAATTCTTTCTGAAATACTGGCCACCCCTTATTACCTCACTTTTACAAGTGTGATTCTTCAAGATAGAGAAGTATTTTCACAAGTATATCAATGCCAAGAGGTCGTGTTTTGAAGGTTCCAATTATGGAAGATGATTGTTAAAATAATCCAAGGTGAAGGAAAATAATGTAGTCTATTTTTATGAAAGCAAATGTTCAAAGGTGGATACACACTCTTTTTGCTTATAGAAAAGAAATTGCTTTCACCCATGTCTACAGTAGTCAGGTGATTAAACCTGTAGATGCCTACAGATTTCCTCCTCCCCAGACTGATGTCTGCTCTCCATTCACATGCCAATTCCTGTCACAAAGGTGACTGACAAAAGCTGAGTATAAAACAAAATTTTAAATAATACATATCTTTTTTTTTATTTACCAATCACAATCACAACAGAGATACCACATGATAGAGGGAAAAGATACTTGAGATAGCAACTCCTCAAACATGATTGACAACAATCATCTTTAGGATATTTAGAGGAAAACAAAAGTTTAAATTGTCAAAAATAACTTAGGAAAGCTGGTTTAATTAAGCTAAGAAAAGTTTCTTTTGTACATCTCAGATTCTTGGGTATGCAAGATGATTATAAATTTCTAGAAGTCTGGTATTTTCTAATCTTGGTATTCTCTGACTTAAGCAAATGATAATGTAAAAACAAACAAACTAAAGGTCTCTTATATTAACTCCCAAATGTTCTCTTTTTATTATTTAATCTATCCTCAAAATTCTTGGAAATCTGTTTAAATGGAATATCTAACCACATTATTCTAGAATATTCATTAAAACATTTATTCCCTCATTCATTCCTCATATAATACATGCCTATAGATCATGTGTAATATATGAAGCAGGATTATTCACCAGGATTATTATACTCACCAGTGCACAAGAAACATACGCTCTCTGCCTTCAGGAAGCAAACATTCTAGTGAGGAGAAACAGACATTAAATGAGGAAATGTATCTCGTCCTGCAGGACAAGAGCTGTGGGAAGCGAGAAGGGCAGCACGAGGTTAAGAAAGACAGTAGCCAAGAATAGAGTGCAAGTGGGGCCAAGGGACTCAAGCTTCAAGGACTGAGCCCCGAATCAGGCCAATGCATAGTTTTTAGTCATTCACCAAACACAGATTTCATTGAATATTCTAGAAACGATGCTAGTCACTGAAGACTTGGTGAAAGGATATTATGTTGGTCTTCAAGAAGTCCGAGAGAGTTACACTTTAGAACTGAAATCCTGTAAAATAATGGAAATGTAATCTTAGCATTGTTGAAAGGAGTAGGACAATTTGATTTACCGAAGTAAAAATCCTTAGAAGTGGCAAGACCAGTATATATCATTGTCCTTGAAGCATGTCAGTGCCATCTATAGGAGTTACTATTGCAGCAAACAATGAATGTGACTAATAAAAAGTAGACAGACAGATATTAGGATCGTGCAAAAGTAATTGCAGTTTTTGCAATTATTTTTAACCTTTTAAACTGCAATTACTTTTGCACCAACCAGATAGATGGATAGATAAATAGATAGATAGATGATAGATAAATCCAAGTTTGTAGAACCAAACAAAAAATCAGCCTTGAGGATCTATTTCAGATTTTTATTCCCGAGACAGTGATGCGTGGCCCAGTTCCCTGGAAACTTACTCCTTTTTAAATCTGATTGGTAGTTTTTATTCTAAGAATCTTGAATATCCTTGGGAGTCAATTATATGGATTTCTTAAGGTATAACTGTATGTACTATCTTATGTATTCCCAACACTGATAACAAAGACTACCCCTATGCAATTCAAACATACATGAATGCATACGTACATATATACATACATACATACATACATATACACACATACATAACATAACATATATAACATATATAATATATGTTTATATATAAAACATATATATAACATACACCATGGAAACACTCAAATGTCTTAAAGAGTTTTTTGGTGTTTATTTCTTGTGCTACGTTGTTTTGTTCTTTAGCTTAATTGGCTGAACATTTTTGTCAAAGGTTAGATTTTAAAAAGGCCAAGATATTATAAAGAAAATATCTATCTAGCACCTAGAGGTTCCCTTTGTCTCTACCTCCTTGTCAATATATATAATATACTGTTTTTCTTGTTTATGTTGTTGATTAGTAATTAAAGAAATCTGAACTAACACTCATAAACCCAAAGGAATGAAAAATGAATGGCTGCACACTAGTTTAGGCAGAGGTTTGAGGATGTAATTTGTATGAACTAATAAATTAATTCATAATAATCTGAGTGTGTTTACGGGATTAAGGTTTTTTGTTCTGTAGTCTTTTCTTGGAAAACAGGTAGTTTAGAGGTTTTAGGCAGCTGGTGATTAAGACCATTAGACGAAAGCCAGGTTGGGTTTCTCCTTTTTACACACAATCACCTCTAAGCCAAATCTGAGGACTACATTGTACCTGTCAAAATCAATATACGTTTGAGGAAAAGTATATTTTATAGATAATATTTTAACCTTGTTCCAGACAACATTTCTGTTTACTGTTCAGTTCAAACATTTTCTTCATTAAGTAAGCAATATGAATATGAATCTATGATAACAGAATAAACTCCTGAAAAATATCAGTTAACAAAAATGTAAACAAGTGATGTGGAAATCTCAATTTTATATATGTGTGTGTGTGTGTGTGTGTATGTGTATGTATACATATATATATACACATATATACACATGCGCGCGCACACATATACCCAATAATATAGTCATTGGATATTGCTTCTGCTGAAATTCTTCTTTTGAAGATTTTGAAAAGATAAGTTTATTTTACTGAAGATATTGATTATGATCAGAGATGTTCAAAATCTCAAAGGTACTTAAACCTTGAAAACTTGTCTTAAAGTCCCATATATTTTTAAAAAACAAAAAGGGTAAAACAGTTAAGGAGAGGCTGAGGTCTTATAATGAGATTAAATCTGTTTTTTTACACATAGTTTAGATTATCTTGAGTTTCTTCTTCCATTCTCAGTTTGATATCCATAATCATGAGTGGGGAAATGTGTCATTGGCCGACAACAGCCAGAGACAGTGGTTAGAAGACAGAGAAATGCTATCCCTTGTATCCTTAATAGCCTTACGTGGGTTCTCTCCATCCTGACGTCCAACATGAAGAAGATAGCCTTGTAGCTGATATTGTTAAATACGAAAAACCCCAAAGCAATAATATAAATAAATCCAATAAATTAATCATATGGGTTGTAATTCAAAGTTCTAGCCTTGCATCCTCTAAAGACCCCCTATTACAATATCCACAAATTAACAAAGTAGTCTTTCTCGTCTAACTTCCACTGAACTTTATCTGTATCTTTTCAGTGACCCCTTTATCAATTTTGTTAGTGTGAATTATTTATTTGCATATGTGTTCCATATACTCAAGAAGTCAGAGAGTTCTTTGAGGGATGGTGCCAGTTCTTTATCTTTCCCACAGACTTTTGCACATGGAATGTTTTAAATAAACATTATCTGAATAAATGAATATCGAATGGAACAGCACATCAACAAACTAAGGACAGCTGAGCAACAAGATTATTGTCATTAAGCTGCTAATAGGATCTGATGTAGGGAAGACACAATGGATTTGTTTTAGTGGAGAGAAGGTTTGGTAAGTGGCTTGCTTGGGGGGGCATTTCAGCTGTAGAGGATGAGCTGGTGAAAGTCAGAATGAGGGCTCTCTTTGGCTGGGGAGGGAGACTATTGGAAGTGCTCCTTGGAAAGGATAGGGGAAGAGAAAGCAATGAATCTACTTCACTTATTTTACAGGTTTTTCTTAGAGTTGGCTCTGAAAATGGATTTCAAAACTGATAAAACCTCTTGGTAGATATACCTGTAATTATAGCAATAAAAACATAATAAGTGATGTTTATTGTCTGAGCATACTTGCTTAAGAACATATGCTTAAAATATAGTTTTATTTTTGCTTCTGTTTAAATAGGGATATGTGAACATTTCTCTTATCACTTCTATTATCATTTCTATTATGAGTTTCTTACCTTGTGATATGCTACATTTGCAGTCTCATATGATAGAAAAGCAATATGTCATAGAGGTAAACATTGTGGACTCTAGATTTAGAATGCCTGGAATTCATCATTATTAGCTGAACGACAGACTACTACACAGCATAAGGCTGTGCAATTGAGGTAATATTTGTAGAACAGTAAGGGTTAGCGTTGGAGCCAGAGAATAGAATCAGCTTCCTCAAGGGCACATGGAGAACTGGAAGAAGGGTGGATACTTGTCCGAAATGTTAGAAACACACACACACACACACACACACACACACACAAAAAAAAAAAAAAAAAAAAAAAAAAAAAAAAACCTAAGGGAATAACGAATGGTTGATAGGAAACCAAGAGTGTACATTACGTGCTACTGCTGACTTCTCAAAGCGGCAGGACACTGATCATAAGAGGACTTAGTCACTTACCTGTTGGAAATCTCCTACCTTCTGATTCTCCACCCTAGTGCTACCACAGATAAAATGGAATGTTGTAAGTGACAGAAGCTTAATAATAAACTAAGTGAGAGAATTTTGGGAGAAAGAAAAAACTTTATTGCATGGGGTGACCAGCAAGTATTAAGGATAGTATTTAAATTAACTTATTATAGCATTTATTGATCAATGATAATAGACATCAAAACGTGAAAAATCAGAAATCCGAAGTTCATGAAATAATACCTAAGTTCAGGTTAAAATGAAGATATGAGGACACATTTGCAAAGCAGCGTGTGCATTAAGTTGAAAGCACAGGCTTAGGAAAGACACTGCCTGGAATTCAGATACTTCCTTTGATTAATTATGTCATCCTCTGTACCTGCATGTTGTTCCTCTTTAAATCAAACATAATGTTAACATCACTGCATGTGGTGGTCATGAAGATTAAATGGGCTAAGCCAGGTAAAGTGCCTGGCCCCAAATAAATCACCAGCTAAGTATTATTATTTATTTTTCTGTCATTTCACATAAAATCATTTCCTTTTGACCTGGCCTTGGAAATGCATATATTTAGAAATACACATCTATACCTATTTCTCCATAATATGAGAAGTATAAAATGGTAGATTCAACAACTAAGAAACTTATGTTGTAATGAAGAAAGTGCCGTTTATAGTCTAGCTATGAAACTTCATGAATGCTAAGGATATCACTGTGACATTATTTGACTGAAACAGATATTAAAGTTTGTATAAATCTATGGCTCTTACATAATATTTGAGTTAAAATAGATACATAAAATAATGTTCTGCCACATTAAAGCATTAGGCAAACCCTGTTGTGCTTCTTAATTAAAGCCTTGAAAATGTTAACACCAGACTGTTTAAGTGTCAGCAAATTATGAACTTGGCTGATTAAAATTTAAGGGGGAATATTTGCATGATGGTTTTTCACGGGAAACATGTTTATATTTCACTTATAAGGAGCACTCATCATTCAACTAGAATGCCCTGGTGTGGCCTTAACAATTGTTTCCGCTTCACTTCTGTACTGAATCGTTGGTGTCTTTATGTACTTTATGAGTATGTGTTCTGAATTCAAACAGGATGTCCAAAATTCCTGATTAATTTTATAACAAAAATATGTATGCAAGTGTTCACTGTGAGACCAATCTCTTTTTTTTATTTCAATATCTAATAGTAAATTATTTCCCAAAAGATGCACTCATTGAGGACATTTAAACATTCGCACAGGGTATGCCTTCTGCTAAAGTATGGTATGATAATATTAAAGTGCACCATAAGTCTATTTTGTTTTCACTTAATTTTCTTTTTTTTTTGACAGTGCTTGGAAGTTTAACCTATTTGATTTACATTAAAACCTGAAAATTATTATTTTACACTACATTTCATTAGTTTTAAAATGCTATCGTAGCATGATAACAACTACAAAAATATTTTGAAAAATAGCGCTGCTTAAAATCATACCAGTGTGGGGGAGGGGGATATTTTCCTTCTTTCCCCCTTAGTTCTTCTGGCTGGTCTAATAATCAAATTGACATGAGACAGATTAACAGTAGAAAATAACCCAGTTGAATTGCATATGTATATACAGGGCTTTCGTAAGAATATGAGACTCAGGACATATTTGACAGTTGAGTTTTATACACCATTCTGGATGGAGAACAGGGAAGCAGGAATCTGAGACTTCCAAAAGGAAAGTAGGGAATTTACAAATAGTTGAGACAGAACAAGCATTTGGTAAACAAATTCTTTCTGGGCCACCCAGGAACAATGGAACAGAGAGGAAGTCCAGCAGATTTTGCTGGGTTTCCTTCCTGTCTGTCACACTTAGTTTATATTATGCAAAGGTGATGGCTCCCTTCCTATTAGCAGGTTTTTCTATCTGTATTTCTTCAGCAGGTAAGGGGGAGGTAGAAAGCACTTCTTGAGTTTGTTGACTTTTACTTCACTTCAGGAGAAATAATCTATGTTAGGGTGGCATATTCTGGAGAGACTTGTTATGGACCCCTGCAGTTTCATAAAAATAACCAGTTCAAAAGAATTAATAGCCCTACTGTAGGGACAGAGCCCCAAAAAGCACTTTCTAGGTTCTTGGCCTCACATAGAAAGGTGCTGGCTCAGGTAGTAAATGGCCATGGACTGTGATCAAATGGCCATCAGCTGTGGCTAGTTGGCCGTCATCTGTAACCAGTGAGCCATTGGCCACTAATATAACTGCTGTGGCTACGCTAGCAGCAAATGGGGGCTAGCAAGAAGATGGTGGCTGAGCCTGCAAGCGGCACAGTGAGGGTTGAGAATTGTGTTGCTCCTGGTTCCTGTGTCTCCAACCCAGCCGCCAGTGAGACCATAGTGGTATGACTCCCCTACCTATGGCTCCGGGGGTGTTCCTTTTTGGCCTCACCATGTCCTGTGTTCTTATGTGGGGAGCGGGAGCTGAGACCCCACCTGACACCCCGCACGACACCTACAAAGACATATTTCAGGGTGGCAATACCTTGCTCCCACTCACTGGATATTGTGCACATTTTATCTCCTTAACAAATGGAAATAACCTCTATCATCTACTTGTTGTCAAGGTGCAAAAACAAAATTATGTTCCTTAATACACAAGTTCCTTTATACACAAGTTTGAATACAGTGGGATTTATATTTGTCAAACATTTAATGCCAACCTAACAGGACTTCTCTTAGATATATTTTCTCATATATTTGAAACTGAATTCATTGTCAAATTTATTTTATTGCATATTATTTTAGTATGAAAATTTAAATATATGAAAGTTAGATATCCTTAAGTATACAATATGGGATAAAATAATCCAATATCCTGATTCATCAATAGTAATACAAGTAAAATTATAATAATAAAAATGAAATTGACAATAGTTTTGGACACTTAATGTGTGCCAGACCTCATCCTAAATATGTGATATATTTAATCCACATGTATACTTATGATGCAGATAATCCATTTGCTTCCCATTTCCAGTGGAGGACACGAGTACTCAGAAAGGATACATTGCCTTGGGTCACCCAGTTAATCACATGATATAGCAGTTAGATGTTCATTTGGTATTAAATTGAGAATGATATTTTTGTCTTGAAGTTGCAAGCTTGCTTATCGAATTCAAAATAAATATATACATATTTTTGTTAAGTCTAGTGAAGAACTATATTATTCTTAGTCTATAACATATGAGCACATGAGTACCTATAAAATGTACAAATATATTTAGAGTGGTTGCAACGTCAATTTTAACCTGAGGTAAAATTGAAATTGCCAAACAGTACAAGCAGAAGAGGTGATTTCTAAATATTCATAGTAGCACATTTCACTTAAATTCTAAATTAATTTTTATTTTAGATCTTTTGAAATGTTAAAGTACATTTTTCCCCAAAAAAATCAATATATCACTTTTGTTGCATCTTGAAGATATCACAAATAAGTCTGAGAAGTCACCTGATATCTTGCTGTTTCTGTAGCTGGACAACTTAGGTGTTATTCATCAGTCTGCTGAACCGTTCCTTTTTCAGAAACATTGATACCATCCAAAATTTTTCTGATATCTTTGTTTTTAACTGCTGTGGCTTGTTGAATCAAAGCAGCTGAATTTCATACAAGTTCAATGTCATTTCCTTCAAGAATTAACTAATCTTTCTTGGCTTGAGAAACTGAAAGAGCAACATCTGACCTCATCCAAACCCTGCAGAATCATTTTTCGGTCAAGAAATTTCAGATTTCAACAAGTGAACCATTCTCCTGATGACCACGGTGACGGAGAAGTGAGCACAAACAGACTTCAGCTTGTAACGGAAGCCCATTGTAACACCCTTGATCAGGTCCTGTCTGTGACTACAGCTACTGCGAACAGTAGCCAGTTCCTTTCTACTTCCCTACAATTTGCCATGCCGGAGCCGCTTCTTTTTCTTTCCAAGGAGACTGAGTTCTGCACGGATGTGATTGAAGTCCCTCCGCAGGGTGCAATAACTGTGCTTTCCTTCAGAGTGATGTCCACATTTTCTGGAATGTCCACCGTCTGATTGCTGAGAATAGGCTTCATCCTCACAGTAGATGTAGCCAAAATGTTAAAATACATTTAAGAAACCAAATTTGATCTCATAAAGCAAGAGTTCCATAGAGTTCCATAGAACCAGAGTTCCATAGAACTCTTTACACAACAATTGCTTAATTATTTAAGTTAGAGTAGGTATTTCGTTGTACAACCAATATCGCTTTCTGTTGCGATACCAACTTTTCCATAATGTAATACAAAATAAAATATTTATGCAAAAAGTAGACAATGAGACTCAACTTAAGTCAGTTTAGTTTTATATCACTATGGTTCGTTGATGTTATAGTTTTCTATATTGAAGGAATAATAGATTCACCCATATCGCCACTGATATGTTTTTTAATTAAAAAAATAAATAAATAAATCAGAAATACTTTGAAATCATCTTGCTGACCAAGTTACATGCTATTCTGAGAATAGCTAAGTCAGTAGACAAATTAAACTCAATAATATGAGGTATCATTTTACCAAGGGGAAAATATAGAAGACAGACTGTGGGGACAGAGCCCCAAAAAGCAGTTTCCAGGCCCTCAGCCTCACATAGAAAGGTGCTGGCTCAGGTAGTAAATGGCCATCGACTGTGATCAAATGGCCATCAGCTGTGGCTAGTTGGCCGTCAACTGTAACCAGTGAGCCATTGGCCACTAATATAACTGCCGTGGCTAGGCTAGCAGAAAAATGGGGGCTAGCAAGAAGATGGTGGCTGAGCTAGCAAGTGGCGCAGTGAGGGTTGAGAATTGTGTTGCTCCTGGTTCCTGTGTCACCAACCCAGCCGCCAGTGAGAGTATAGTGGTATGACTCCCCTATCTATGGCTCCGTGGGTGTTCCTTTTTGGCCTCACTGTATCCTGCGTTCTTATGTGGGGAGCGGGACCAGAGACCCCGCAGGGTCCCCCGCACGACACATGGCACAGCGAGCAGGGTACGGTGTCGGCCAAAGCTCCCCGAAGGGCAGTGGAGCAGTTTGTGCATATGAACACTCAGTTGCAGGAAGACCAGGAGGAGCAGCTGCCTGAGAGCTGCAACCCCGTGGAGGGGTGGGAAGACGTGGACGTTTCCCCAACCAGCAGAGGCCGGAGAAAGCGAAGGTCTTTGCGGCCCTGTGAGCTGGGAAGTGCTTGCTGAGGCAGCCCAGATGCAGGACTTGTAGTCCCAGGAGGAAACACTTGCTGAGTCCTCCGGAGGAGATGAGGGAGAGGTCAAGGTCATCCCTCACCCTCAGGACAGCCCTGGCGAATGACTATGGACTATGGGGAATTGCCTTCTATCCCTAATTTAATGGACCACTTGACTGTTTGGGAACATACCACCATGTAGTGGAACTGGCGGATGTTTGCTTTTGTGTCTTGACTGGTCACCATCGAGAATATGTAAGCACCTTGACTGTGAGCCGCTGTTGTTCCAGCACGGTACCCTGAGAGGCCCAGAGAGAGTGGCAGTGCCCTGAGAGCCCTGGCTGAGTCCAGGAAGTCTGGCTGTGTCCAGAGAGAGTGGCAGTGCCCTGAGAAGCCCTCGCTGTGTCCGGGGAGACTAGTGGTACCCTAAGAAGTCCAGGAAGTCTGGCTGTGCCCAGAAGTACTGGTGGTGCCCTGAGAAACCCTGGCTGTGACCAGAGAGCTTGGCTGTGTCCAGGAAATAGCATTCACCTCCAGGCTCCTCGCACAGGGCCCCTCGAGGAAGATGCTTGTCGCGTAGATTGTGAGGCGAGACCTTGTAGGGGTGGAGTGTGGGGACAGAGCCCCAAAAAGCAGTTTCCAGGCTCTTGGCCTCACATAGAAAGGTGCTGGCTCAGCTAGTAAATGGCCATCGACTGTGATCAAATGGCCATCAGCTGTGGCTAGTTGGCCGTCAGCTGTAACCAGTGAGCCATTGGCCACTAATATAACTGCCGTGGCTAGGCTAGCAGGAAAAAGGGGGAGCTAGCAAGAAGATGGTGGCTGAGTCTGCAAGCGGCACAGTGAGGGTTGAGAATTGTGTTGCTCCTGGTTCCTGTGTCTCCAACCCAGCCGCCAGTGAGAGTATAGTGGTATGACTCCCCTACCTATGGCTCTGTGGGTGTTCCTTTTTGGCCTCGCCTTGTCCTGCGTTCTTATGTGGGGAGCGGAACCAGAGACCCCGCAGGGTCCCCCGCACAACACAGACACATATATGTTTTAATCTGAAATATTTACAGTCGAGTGAAAAATAACTTTATCAATCATCTCTTAAAGTGGCCTGTGTAATTATATTGTACCAACGGCCTTGAAATCTTCACTCTGAGAGAACCGAGAACTGTCATCAATGTTCCTTATCATGGAAAACTTGTTGGGATAGCACTTCTATACAGAAGGAACTCCCTTCATAGAAATGCTGGAATTTATTCTTAATCTTTTAGAGTATCATACTAATGGGCATAAAATTTAAAACACCTAAATTTTTCTCTTAATCTGAATTCATATCCTTAGCAAAATGTTTCTTTTTTTAAAACAAATATCCCCAAAGCTATTATAAATTTATTGTGAATATATTTTTTCACTATTTCTACATTTTGAGAGTTTTCCTTAAACCTTCAGGGTAAATGAAGAACCTGATTGATATATCTTCAGAGTACCTCTTTTTTAAAAAAAATTATGTATTTGAGGAGTTAATTATCTATGGAAATCATACATGGAACACAATAAATGATGAATGGTGTGGGGACAGAGCCCCAGAGAGCAGTTTCCAGGCTGTTGGCCTCACGTGGAAAGGTGCTGGTTCAGGTAGTAAATGGCCATCAACTGTGATTGGATGGCCATCAGCTGTGGCTAGTTGACCATCGGCTGTAATCAGTGAGCCACTGGCCACGAATATAACTGCCGTGGCTACGCGCTAGCAGAAAATGGGGGCTAGCAAGAAGATGGTGGGTGATCTAGCAAGAGTGGGTTGCAGTTAGCATGATGGGCTGCAGATCGTGTGGCTCCTGCCTCCTGTGTTTCCAACCCAGCCCCCAGCGAGACTATAGTGGTATATTCCAGCACGGTACCCTGAGAGGCCCAGAGAGAGTGGCAGTGCCCTGAGAGCCCTGGCTGAGTCCAGGAAGTCTGGCTGTGCCCAGAGACAGTGGCAGTGCCCTGAGAGCCCTGGCTGAGTCCAGGAAGCCTGGCTGTGCCCAGAGAGAGTGGCAGTGCCCTGAGAGCCCTGGCTGAGTCCAGGAAGTCTGTATGTGCCCAGAAAGAGTGGCAGTGCCCTGAGAAACCCTGGCTGAGTCCAGGAAGTCTGTATGTGCCCAGAGAGAGTGACGGTGCCCTGAGAAACCCTGGCTGTGCCCGGGGAGACTAGTGGTATCCTAAGAAGCCCAGGAAGTCTGGCTGTGCCCAGAAGGACTGGTGGTGCCCTGAGAAACCCTGGCTGTGCCCAGAGAGCCTGGCTGTGTCCAGGATATTGCATTCACCTCCAGGCTCCTTGCACAGGGCCCCTCGCAGAAGACGCTTGTCGCGTAGATTGTGAGGCGAGACCTTGTAGGGGTGGAGTGTGGGGACAGAGCCCCAGAGAGCAGTTTCCAGACTCTTGGCCTCACATAGAAAGGTGCTGGCTCAGGTAGTAAATGGCCATCAACTGTGATTGGAAGGCCATCAGCTGTGGCTAGTTGGCCGTCGGCTGTAACTGGTGAGCCATTGGCCATGAATATAACTGCCGTGGCTATGCTGGCAGAAAATGGGGGCTAGCAAGAAGATGGTGACTGGCAAGCGCAGATTGCAGTTAGGACGACGGGTTGTGGGCAGTGTGGCTCCTGCTTCCTGTGTCTCCAACGCAGCCGCCAGCGAGAATATAGTGGTATGACTCCCCTACCTATGGCTCCGTGGGTGTTGCTTTTTGGCCTCAGCATGTCCTGCGTTCTTATGTGGGGAGCGGGACCAGAGACCCCGCAGGCCACCCCACACAACAAATGGCCATCTTGGTGATAAATGCCAGAAATGCTACTCAACCTGACTTAAGAAAAACATAGCTATTGTTTCAAATATTAAAACTGGGAAAGGTAGGGGCAAACTAAGGCCTCAGAAGAAAAATAACAGCAGTGTTTAAATATCTTAACATGTTCTCTTCCAGCTTTTTCTACACATTTGGAAACAAGGCCACTTATAGTAACTAGTTACACATCTGCCACCAAAGAATAGCAAGAATCCATTGAAAGGTGGAATTTGGCTCAGTGTGGATCAAAGACCCATTCTGGAATTAATCAAATCGCTGAAATTAGCCAAATCGCTGAATTAGCCAAATCGCTGAATCCAGGTAGCCTGAGCATAGAAGATAACAAATCCCAATTCGATGACGATAGTAGATGAGACCTAGGCACAATTTATAGAAGAAACAGAAGCTGGTGAGAAGGAATAGCATAGATGCGCCTTTACCACCTAACTTTGAAATTAGGTACTTATGAGCAACGTTTTTTCCATTAGACTGTGAAATCTGGTTTGTGGCTTAATGATGTTTATGAAACAACACCTACTAGAAGACCTGGCATGTATGTGTGGTCAAGAAATAGAACTACACTGTTAACCGATTATTCAGATTATATAAACTGTTTCTGTAGTGATGGCTTAAATTCTATTCAATATTGGGCACAATAGTTATGCTTGGCTATTTGTTTCTTAGTCCTGGGTAATGTAAATTCTTTGATTTATGTTACATTTCAGCATTTCCTTTGTTATCAATTATCCTAATGCAACTTACCCTTTCTTATTTTTCGGGATATGAGTCAGTGATGAATTTGTATTTCAGTTCAGTTTAGTATTAGTAAAAGTGTCATCTTTTTATGATCTCTAAGGTTTGTCTTTTTATTTTGAAAAATAATATTAAAATAGCAGTCATCCTTTATACAGTCTCCTTTTTACAGCCTATTTCAATAAAGACTTTATATACAGGGCAACTTCCAAAAGGGATTTTTGACTCCAAAATTATTTTCAGGCACATTAAAGGATGATGATTCTTAGCAGTGGGAAAACATCACCAACACATATGTGTTGTTAACATTTAATAATAATTAAATGTTCACTAGAGCAGGTTACATTATGAAATGATTAAAAACTTTCACCAAGGAGTAGTTACATGTTTGCCTTGTTAGTTTCTTTTTCTAATTCCCTAAGAAAGGATTAGCATTATGTTTCTAAATAGCTTTGTAATCGCAGCCTGCTTGTCTTCTAAGGCTTACAGAGCTTTAAAGGCTACAGATGTTATGTTTGCTTTTAAATCTTTGTAGTTTTATTGCTGGATCAAGTGATGCATAGAGCAAGTCTGAATTATATCATATATTATGAAAACTTATAGTGCCTTGCCTTCAACCTCTGCCATTAACACTATCTAATTGATTAATAAACTATGTATCAAGAAATGCCATCAGATATTTTCACTAGGTATTATGTTAGACTGTGGCTAACTTATCTGTAGGTATTTATTAGCCCTCTCCTCACTTTAGAGATGTGGAAACAAAAGGATCCAAATTATGAATTAACTTAACCTAAGGTCATACAATGAGTACAGCCTCAAAACAGCACCAAGAATCTGTCCATTTCACTAAATATAACATGATATAAAACTGTCATAATGACCCATTTTATGCAATACACTATTCTAGGTGCTAAGGATATAGAAATGAATATTATCCAAGGCGTGCAGGTCAATTTGCCTGAAAAAAAAGAGATAGAATATAGATTATGGAAAGATCCCCTGAAGGTCCTTACATATATCTTGTGTTACCAATGTAAATTCCGTGAATGTCCTTTTTCTATACAAAATTATTCTGTTAAAAATTATATATATATATATATATATATATATATATTCAATATGCTTATTTATATTATTTTGAGGAAAAGACAGTCTTTAATTGTTTAAAATACTTATTTTAGTTCTCATTCACAACTTTAAAATTTTAAATGAAGTATGTTTAGCAAGATTATTTAAATTTTTACAGTACTGTGAATCTGTTTGTCTGTTTTAATGTAATTTGTTTCCCTGCATGCAAAAAACGAAAGGAAAGCCTAAGGGTGGAAACCACAAGGAAAAATATATTTACCCGTTTAGCGATCTTTTAATTTATTTATACAGTTATTTATTTTGGAAAATACTTGCGAATGGCCTGGCAAAAAAAAAAAAAAAGTGCCTTTTTATCTGAGACTGAGAGTTTTGGTGGCAAAGTTGGTCTAGACACAACTTGTGAAGCAAATTTTCTGGACAGGACTAGTCTTCTGTTATTATAGAGAGCAAAATTATCCTTCTCCTGGCACATTTGCAAGAGGCAGCTCTTAGAAAGTAAACTCTGCAGGCTACTGAAATGAGATACACTGATCTCATGTAAAGAACCATGCAGCTGGTGCCATAGACGGAAGACAGTCAGATCCTTTCTAATGGAAAAATGAAGTCAGACCAAGCTCCCCCCTTTCTTCTACAAAATGTAATTATGTAAACTACAAAGCCCCATTATAGACAATGTTTATAGTTAGTACTATTTCCCCCTTAATTTTAAATAATGCACGCTAGTTGTGAATGCCATGCCAACATATTTTCTACAGATGCTATAAACAATGAACAATCAGAAATCCATTTGGGTTGCTTTTGTGGGTATTATTTCAAATTGTGAAAACTCATAAGAAAAATCAATGCAATGAACAAACACCATTATATGTGGATAAACATCATATTCTTTCAATTTCAGACAAAGCCAATGAATATTAATCAGATCTTTTGCTCTAAAATGATGACATCAAATAGGATTTCTGATACCTATTAGGTTTCCCTCATAGTTCAGTTCTAAAAGAACCACAGAAATGATTTATTGTATTCGTATCTCAAAAGTTTTCAGAATGATATTAACATGTTTAGAAAATGCAAAGGGAAACAAAATATTAGCTTGGTAGTGAAGTGGCTTGATTTCAAGACCCGGCTTGCCCTCACGCAAATAAATCTTCCATGGTGTTATTACATGAGATTCTAAGTTTCCTTCTACTTTTGAATCTACATAAACTATGATTTATGAAAAATAATGATATAATTTGTTAGAGAAAGATGTAAATTATAGATATATAAGTGTAGATTTACTTTTCAGAATCTAAACAATAGCGGACAGTTTGATTTTAGAAGTAGCTAATGAGTTTTGATAGCAGTAAACCTCTATTATCTAGACTTGGCTCTATTATTTATTGTATAATCATGAACTAGCAATTCACTATCTTTCCTCTTTGGCTTTCTCATTTATGAAACAATAAGCACTCAAGAGTCTCAACAATTGCTTCCTGCTATACCATTTCATCATCTGTGCTTTGATGTAGACTAAGTAACTCTACAAAGTTTGACTATATGTTTACGTTAAAATTTCAACTGCTCAACTCCAAACTTATCAAATTAATGAAGTTGATAAGTATGAAGTTGTTATGCTATTAATAATAGGGTTTACATACATAGCTATGGCACTTGATGTCATAATTATAAAGAATTGTGGTTGCAATATTAGAAAAGTTTGAATATTTTTTTAAATGACTAATGTACTCATAAACTTTTTAACTCACACCTTAATCCTCCTTCATATAAACAACTAAAATTATTCAAACATTGGTTCATTTGGTTGAGTTCAACCAATTGAACACTATCAAGTCAGAAGGTCTAATTTAAAAATTGACCATAACTTTACCCGTACTCAATGCCTAATAATGTATCTCTGTTTATAGATACAGCCTGACTTTATGTTCTTTGTGGGTTGCCAGTCTTTAAGAAATCAACCCCTTAATTCTCTGATTTCTTTCAGTTCCTGTCTACCTTTTTACTATGTCACTGCTGGTTAGCGCCTTTACCAGCAAGTGAGCAGGGAGGGACAGGTAGAAGACGTGAAAATTAAATCAATCAATGTTGCTTCTTATGTTAGCAGAACTGATAAAGGCTTGAAACTACCATCCAAAATGAAGTTCTTTAAACATCTGTGATTTGCCACTATAGCAAATTACCCATGTCTTCCTTGACTGTAGAGAATCAAGAGCTAACTAATTTATGATAGGGCTTCCGTATGTTTATTTAGACGGAAGAAGTATGACTCTATGAAGTTGGTTTTCAGCTTCCCACTTCATCAAAATGTCCATATAATAATAACTCCTATATATCAAACACTGTGTAATATAGTTTTCTGTGTGCTTTACATTGACAGTTTTAATTCATCTTAACCCTTTCATGATGTCTTTCAGTATCCTCCATTTCCTTTAATTCTATGGTGTTTCTTAATTTTCTATTTAATAAAAATAACTGTGCAACACAATGTGCTAAATTAGAGGAGGCTGCTCCCTGCTGAGGATAACTGTTCACTGTCCTGCAAGCAAATGGTGGTACACTGGCTAGAAAGCTATAGAAGGTAATTCAGAGGATAGAAACATCATGCTTTCTTCTCTTCAATAGTTCCATCTTTCAACTCACCTATGACTTGTTTTCTTTTCAGAAAAACAAAACAAAACAAAAAAACATGCAAATTGATTCTTACAAATCCTACCAACACCTTCATTGGAAAAGCCTAAAGAAGGCTAACACCTGGATTGGAATCAGGATAAGAGTCTTTATTCCACCCCAGAGCTAAGACTAGCTAGCCACATAATTTTCAGGGCCCAGAGTAAAAGGAAAATGTCAGGAAAGTATCTATCTATCTATCTATCTATCTATCTATCTATCTACCAATCATTTATTTTCATACTCCACTGTCCCAATGAACCATGGATGCACAATTGTAAAGATGCCAATATCCATACCAAGACACATTTGGCATGTGGATTGGGAATGGTCAAGAGGCTCCCACAGAGACACCTGCCAAGGATGTGTTGCTGTGGTACTTGTCCTGCCCTGAGAGCCCATGAGGCATGAATATGACATGACAGTCTCAGAAACCAAGCTCCAACCCGGGGCAAAGAGTGATGGTGGAATGCAGGACTCCCCACCCCGCCCTCACTGCTGCAACCCCATTGCAGTCCTGGGAGGAGAACAGCTGAAGTGGCAAAGCAGGTGTTGGGAGGAGTCTAAGTGGGGCCCAGGGTGCCAGAAGGTTAGATGAACAATTAGGAGCCCACCCTGGGGAGACTGGAGACAGCAGGAAGCAGGATCACGTGAGGCTCCAAGCTCCTAATGTAGGCTCCATTGTCCCACTTACAAAACACAAATCGGAAAGTAAAATGATTATGACTTTCAACAGGATGAAAGCAAGATCCTTCTGAATGAGGGGCTTATGTGACTGCACATCCATAAATCTGGCCTATGAGAACACTAAAATAAAGTAATTATTTATTAACCTAAGACAACATATTTAAGAGACAGAGTTAGAGTCTTTATTTCTGGCTTTGAAAACCTATACGTTTCTACTTTGCCACCCTGATTATCTGACGTAAAACTTTAGATGTTGCTTATTCCATCAGTATTCTCCATTATCATAAGATATTTGTTTAATGTATGCTTTCTGCCAGAAGGGACATGACTATAAACACTTTATTCCCGTTAGTAGAGAATATTAGTGAGAACTATTTTGATTCCATCAGCACCTTGAATTAGCTTAGGAAAAACAGAAGAAACTTGTTACAGAGATGAAGAAGGCATATTTCAGAAAACAAATGTGTCTCAGAAATGGATTAAAGCTAGGCATAGGGAGCCAATGAATCCTCCCTCTCCCCTTTCTGCATGCTTGCTTTATCTTTGTCTCTTTTCAAATGAGTATTTTTATTGCTTCCTTTCTCATGGTGGTTACAGATGGAATTTGTTCAATACACACTTCCTGGATTTTAATATCACTGGACCAATCACCCAAGAAAGAATAATCTACTATCTTTATTTCCAATTCTAAATCCCTGAGAAAGGGACCATTTAGCATATCTTAGGTTATAATCACCTTACCCCAATCACTCAAAAGTAGGTATTCAGGAATATTAATGTTCAATGAAATGACCTCACAGAGGTGGTTAATTGCAGGTGTGAAAAGAACAGTTCCTAGAAATAAGAGACTGACGGGCAACTTGTAGGTTCTACTATGGATTGCAAGACTCTGTATCATAAGATCTTATTAGATTTATTAGTAAATTATGTGGTGACTTCACTCATTCCTCAAATGCAAGTGTCAAATAGATTTTTGAAACATCACAATAAATTTACTCTATTTCTCAACTTTATATAAGAGTCTGGATGGCTTTAACTAAGCTCCACATCAGACCCTACTCATACAAAGAGCAAAACTTTTGTCATTTTTCATTTGTGTTGTATTTGTGACCTGACAAGCCTCACATCCCTCTCGATGATATACTTTATTAAGAGAGTAAAAATGCTGGAAGGTGAAATATAATGCAGGCCATTCCATAGCTGTCAATGCCGTTTTAGTTTCTGCTTAGATTTCCAGTTTGTCAGAAATTGCCAGAAGTCAAGACAACTATTTAAACTATGCATATATCCGACACACCAAGTGGGGCCACTGGGTACCCAAGAAACCTCTAAGATCAGTGTCCAATGTTTCATACTAAGCCGTACCCCACTCAGAATATTAGTGCTGTCTAAGGAGAACTACCTAAAAGGAATTGTGCTCCTGGGATCTATCTATGTGAGAAATATGGCCTCTGCAAACCTGAATTTCATCTGCTTATATAGAATTTCAGATTGCACAATTCTTTGGTATAGGTTCTCAGGCTTTGCAATAAAATCCGGGTGCTTTGTGATGGAATTTTGAAATATAGCGCTAATGCTTTTGACAAAAAGGATGTGTCTTCAGAGTTTTGTATCATGCATTTATATTCTGCAGCCTTTTATGATCTTTATTCACCTTCTCCATCTATAAATTTTCCTGAAAGTCAAAGCTTTCATTACTCGTGTGCAATATATGCATGCATGGTCTTGATTTTGGGAAATTCTTCTTTATAAAATGATTTAGAGCGTCATAATTTCTTCTTGATTTATTCATAATCCTTGATTAACTAAGTTATTGCATACCTTTGGAAATGAGACAAGTCTATCAGGCCGATAGAATGTGCCGAGGCTTACTAAAAATTATTAGCATTACCAAATCATGCTGAGGAAATAACCAGAATTTCAGATTTAGTAGATGGAATTTTCATAGATAGCAAACTCTTACCGCCACTTTACAACAACTAAGGAGTATTATTTTGTATAAAAATGTAAAAGTCTGCATTGGATAAACAAATTTTATTAAATTTGAAGGTAAGCCTTTGCAAAATTACAGTGATTAAATGACCAAAAATGAAACAATCTATCATTTGTTGTTGGATAGACTTAGGTTCAAATTCCAGTTCTTACACTGCCTACTTCTCTGCTGTTGAATCAGTTATTTGCTTACTATATTTTTCAATCAGTAAGGTGGGGGAAAGCTGATTCTATTTTCCTGGTGTGAAGATTAAATGAGAGGTTATCTGAGTGGCGTTACTCAGTTTCTCAATACTGTTATGCACCAGGTTGTATGCAGGCACTTCCTTTTCTCATTTGTTGAAGTTCATGCTGAATCAATTGTCAAATACTTTGAATATGTGTAAGTACAACATGGAACACATCTGGTAATAAATGCCATGATGTAAACGCAACATGTAAATCTAACAATGATTTTACATGTATAACATCATTGTGTGTACACATACACACAAACACACACACGATTCCAAAAAAAAAATGTATACACATTTTAAGAAAGGAGAAAACTGTCTTAAAATTGTAATAAATATATACTGATAACAAAAGATGAATACAAGTCACGTTTGGCTTCTGCAATTACGAGAAGTGCTCAAAGTGGTTACCATCAGCATCCAGACACTTCTGATTACGGCGAACTACTGCTTGAGCAACGCTGACCAAAGTGTCCACTTGTGTACATTTTTTGGCAGACCTGGTATATATTTGTGTGTATATCTATAGATATAGATATAGATAGAATTTTTTTTTTCAGTGAACCCTCTTGGTGCTTTAGATAGTTGTAATATTATTGACTATATTCTCTATTTGAAGAATCTTTGAGATAAACCTTTCATCAGGGGAAAGCTGTTGGCATCAAGACACAGGGTTTTTATATGTAATTCTTATATCAATTTTGTATATTACCAGTGATTTGTCACATAGTGAGGTTCACTGAATACTTTTACTGTGTAGTGCATCATTTCAGATATCGTTTAGGAAATGTTCAGGTATCGGTTGTGATGAATGCCTGCTGAAACATTCACAAATTTTCAGTGTCAAAGTTACAAACAGTCATTGTGAGATGAAGCCACTCAAACTACTAGTACCTATATTTGTCTGAGTTCCATTATGTATTAATTGAAAACAAAATGACAAAAATGTATAATTGCTTTGTTTTCCATTAGTTGGGAAGATAGTGGAGAGAAACGGTATTTTAGTTTAGAACTATTGATCCTAAGATTGATTAGTTCTTAATCAAGGCCAAATAATGGCATTATTTAAAACAGATTGAGTCCTCATGATATGTCAGGCCTTGTCAAGTATTGTACTATGTATTGTACATGTGATTTTTAATTTTCAAAAAATCTATGGTATACGTAAAATTAATTTCCACCCTCCATATACATATAAGAGAACTTACGTTTTGAAAATATACCATACTTGGCTAAGTTTCTACAATTATTAGAGAGGAAATAAGATTTGAATCTAGATATGACCAACATGAAAAATTCATTATTTTCTGCTATGGGTTACTGTCTCTCAGTATAACACATATGCTCATAATATTGCTTTTAACATTAAACTTACTTTTTAAAAAAGTAATACATTGAGGATATCTTTTTGTATCCTCTGAAAAGGCTGATTATTATCTTTGCATCAGTTTCTCAATTTCTGAAAAACACTTTATGGATCTTCCAGTAAACATGTAAACCGCATTCATGCCATTATTCCTTTCTTTCTGAGACTGTAGTAAGTTGAATGTGAAAATACGTAGTCTCAGAATAATAAACAAGGAGAGAAGAGAGACCATCAGAAGACTGGAGATATCAACAAATTTATTTTAGAGGGAAAGTAAATGAAAAGTTTGTAGCAATGGAACTAAGGAAGTTTCATCTCTGTTAAAACCAACTCTGTCTTTCCAGTTGTGAGGACAAAAACTGTATCTTTGATTTTTCTCTTTATCTCACACCATATATCCAATATCTCATATTCTATTGTTTCTAACTTTAAATAATCCCAAATTCCCGTGTTTCTTCTCACTCTCTTCACTACCTTCACCCAAGCCACCACCATCTTCTTGTTTAGGTTATTGTAATAATCTCAAAACTGATCTCCAGGCCTCCATCACCCTTGCTCTCCAGAGTCCGCCTATTCACGACACAGCACTCTGAATAACCCTGTTAAATGTTTGCCACATCACATCATTTCTCTGCTCACAACCCACCACTGACTCCTAATTTCTCTCAGAGTAAAAGGCAATATGTCCTTGAGTAGCCTGCAAAACCCTTCAAAATATAGTCTCTGCTTATCTCCACTACAAAATCTTCTACTATGCAACCCCCCAACTTTCTGTCAATCTCAACCACAGTGCTCTGTATGCTGTTTTTCAAAAACAACAAAACACTATTAACAAACAGAATTTTTCACTTACTCTTCTCCTTGTGTGAACATCGCTACCTCCCTCACTGCCATTATCAATTTCTTAGTGACTTTTTCACTGAACAACCTCCACCATATTCTGTATTTCGTACTTCCCTTTCTTGCTTTACATTGCTTCATAGAACTAACACATTTTAATATGTTTTATGTTATTTTGGTTTTTGCCTACCTTTCCATTCTCATTTCCATAAGACTGCAAGTTTCATATGGGCAATCATTCTGTCTGATAAATCATATCTATATCTATATCTATATCTATATCTATATCTATGTATCTATGTATCTATGTATCTATATATCTATATCTATCTACATATCTATATCTATCTATATCTATATCTATCTATCTATCTATCTATCTATCTATCTATCTATCTATCTCAAACACAACATTTGAGAATGTGTTTGCATGGCTGGTAAAACCCTAAAGATTTCCAGATAATTTTTAAAAAGGTTCATCCCAGGGCACACCACAGATATGGTTTATATGCTTCATTCCTAATGTGCTTAACACATTTCTTTTTGGCATATTTGATTACATAACTTTGCTGCTCTATAAAATAATATGCCTTCTGATAGTAGGTATCCTTCCCTACATTTCCTGGAATATATTTTTGTACTTAGACATTCTTGATCAAAAGAATCCCCTTTATAGGCTTAAAACACACTTAACACTAGCCACAATTTTATTATTCTTCCTCACATTGTTGCTTTAAAAAGTGGAATAACAAATTGTGTTTTTAACTATTGTTCAAGATTAAGTAAAACTACAAGCTGGGGGCGACCTTCTGAAAAAAGTTAAATTTCACGTTATTGCAACAAGTAAAACATATGATGCCTATCAAGGAAAATATTTTTACAATGTTTTACTCCTTTGCTGTTTCTTTCACTTGTTGAAAAAAAGAAACCTGCTCATTGACCTTATTTTACTTCAAGAGGCAATGGGATTACAATAGGGCCCTTCCATGGTCAATCATTTCTGCCATGAGAAGTGGGCAATACACTTTCCCCTTAAATCAACACTCTGTAGAAAGTACCTTTAGGTCTATTTTTGCATGAAGAGATAATCCCACATAGTTCTGATACTATATTTTAAACAATAATATGATTATAATACTGTTGTGCCAGGGCCTTCCTAGAAAACACAAGAGAATAAATTAATGCCTTTGATGGTGTGAATATGGGAAGATACAAAGAAAATTTAGTGATTCAGTAGACTATAAAAGATAAGGAAGATATCTAATCAGAAATATATATCTTAAGCACAGAATTCTATACCTGGCAAAATATGTGTTGTTTTTTTAAGTGAAAGTAAATTTACTTATTAAATCAAACCAGACTGAATGTATTGCCAGTGATACACACTATAAGAAATGTTAAAGAAAGTTCTTCAGAAAAAACAATATGATATCAGATGAAAATTTGTATCTACATACATAAATAAAGAATACAAGAACTGGTAAAATTAAGGCTAAATATAACAGTCATTTTTCCTGTTGTTGAAAGCAAAATGTCTAACAATGTGTTAAGCTTATTATGTATACAAATGTAAAATGAATGACGTCAATGACAAAGAATGGGAGGAAATGGTGAAGGATAAATGGAACCAAAGAAAAAGCAACTAATATGTGATCAAAGAGCAAGCAGAACTTAAAATAAAAAACATGAAACTATTTACATTATCACTCACAAAAAGAATTATTTAGGTATAAGTCAAACAAAGCATGCATAAGATTTTTATAAAGAGAACTGAAAAAAATTATGAAACAAATCAAAGAAGTAGTACATAAATGGAGAGATATTCTATGTTAATGGATAGGAAGACAATATTGATATTGTCAAGCTGTCATTTCTTCTCAAATTAATCTATGAATTGAAAGCAATTGCAAGCAAAATACCTGCAAGTTATTTTCTGGACATCCACAAAGTGATTCTAAGTTTATAGGGAGAGGCAAAAAGCCCAGAATAGCCAACATAATATTGAAAGAGGAAAATAAAGTTGGAGGATATACCCTACTCAACATCGTGACTTACTATAAGTCTACAATAATCAAGACTGTGTGGTATTGATGGAATAATAAACAAGTATATCAGTGGAATGAAGTAGCCCAGAAATAGACTCATACAAATACAGTCACCTGATCTTTGATAAAGAAGAAAAGGCAACACAAAGAAGCAAAGCCAATCTTTTCAATAAATGGTGCTGAGACAACTGGACACCCACATTCAAAAAAGTGAATCTAAACATAGACAAGATTCACAGAAATTAACTCAAAATGGATCAACTACCAAAATATAAATACCAAACTATAAACTTCCAGGTAGATAACATAGGAGGAAACCTAGATTACCATGTTCATGTCAAAGACTTTTTAGATACAACAACAAGGCATGGTCCACAAATAAATAATTGAAAAGTGGGATTTCATTAAAATTAAAAACTTTAGGAAGAGTGATGTCATCAAGATAGAGACACAGATTGTTCCTGACTTCAGTGCCCTTCACAAGACGACCAACTAGCAACTCTTTATAGATAAGGAATCATTATAAAATTCCTAGGACATGGCAGTGAGGCTGAAGCAACCCCCTCAGCCCCATACACTGAAAATGACCCTGTTAGAAGGATAAGAGCAGTGCTTAGCCTCTGACCACATAGTCTTCCCCAGACTGACAAAAACACTATACCAAGAGCCCACTTCCCCAACATACACATTGGTTCTGTGGTTGCTCCAGTGGGAAAAAGAGAGCACAGAGTGTATATGCAGCATTTCCAATGTTGTAGATTGCTTCCCAGGAAGCCCATTCAGGTCTCACCTCACGGGGATCGAAGGGGAACATATGCTGCTTGACAACTAGAGATCAGATTGTGAAGGAGAAGGGAGCAGGGCTTATAAAAACCTGCATGATGATCTTGTCAGACTGAATTCCTCCTTGCACTTGTGTTCAATAGAAATCTCAACCAATGGCTTTGCCTGTCTGTAGAGCCAGGATGGTGGCCTCATCTGGCCAGAAATCTCGGGCCACAGTTCTCTCCAATTCAACCCCAGACAACAAGCTTCACCATCCTTGAAGCCTGTCCCACCACCCTGCCTGGTTAGGGAAGCTAATTCATGGCCCTACCTATTACTGAGTGTACCCCTGGTGCACATGAAGAAGAAGCCTTCCTGGAGCTCCTAGAAAGCTGGTTAGTCCAGAAAGCCTTGAGTGGAGAGCCCAGCCAGCAATTCTTCTCACCTTCAGAGCTAAACTGATGGCTTTATCTCTCTGGGATCTTGGTGCACAGTGCTGCCTGATTTGGGTCCCAGAACAATAAGCCATGCTGGCCTTGGGACCAATTCTGCTTCCCTGTCCAAGAAGGGAAAGTAGTACATAGCCATGCTGAGTTTAGTAGTCATTCTTGCCTGATTAGGAAGCCTTACCAGAGAATCAGGCACTGTGGAGCCCATCGTAAAGCTGAGCATGGGCAGAAAACCTAAGTGGTAGTCCTGTCCAACTATTCCCAGCTAGCAGCACAACACCCATTCTCAATTCTCAGAGCTCAGACAGTGACCTCACCCAAAAATAGACCGTGATAGCAAACCTCACCTGGCCAAAGTTGCTGCCAGTTGACCTGTTCAGATTACCAAACTGTGCTGACTCATATGATCTGGAAGAGGAGATCATTTACTCAGATGTACAGATACCAATGTAAGGAATAAAGTGTCACAAATATGTAGGTAAACATGACACCACCAGAGGAAACTAAAGTCCAGTAACTCACCTTAAATTAATGCAAACTGTGAACTATTGGACAATGAATTTAGAATAATCTTATTAAAGAAGTTTAATGAACTACATAAATACACAGACAATTAAATAATATTAGGAAAATAATGCTGGGACAAAATTAGAAGTTCAACACAGGAATAGAAACCATCAAAAAAAAAAAAAAAACAAATAGAAACCCTTTAGCTGAAGAATACAATAACTGAATTCAAGAACTCAGTAGAGAGCTTCAATAACAGACTTGACCAAGCAGAAGAAAGAATCAGTAAACTATAAGATATGTCATTTGAAATTATATGTTCAGAGACAAAAAAAGAAAAAGAATGTGACATATAGAACACCATCAAGGGAGGGAGTATATCATATGGGAATTGAAGAAAGTGAAAAAGAGAAAAAGCTGGAAAATATGTTTAAAACGATAATGGCTGAAAACTTCCCAAATCGGGGAGTTGGGGGGTAGGGGAGAGAAATGGACATTGAGATTCACGAGGCCCAAAGGATCCCAAATATAGTGAACCTGAAAAGGACTACATTAAGACATATCATAATTAAATTTTCAAAAATCAAAGAGATAATTTGAAAAGAGCAAAAGGAAAGTGACATGTCACATATAAGGGATCCCTCCATCCCATAAGTTTATAAGTGGATTCCTAAACACAAAAATTTCATGCCAGGAGAGAATGGGATGTTATAGTCAAAATAATGAAAGAAAAAAACAAAAACAAACAAGCAGAAAACAAACTGACAACCAAGAATACTATATCCAGTAAAACTGTGCTTCGTAAATAATGGAAATATAAAGACTTTCCTGAACAAACAGAAGCTGAAGGAATTCAGTACCACCCAACCTGTTTTACAGGAAAGACTAAAGAGACTTCTTCAAGGGGAAATAAATGATGATAATTAACATTGTAAAATCATAGGAATGTAAGTGTAAAACTCATTGGAAATAGTAAACAATATAGTCAATGTCAGATTTTCTAATGTGATGGTGGTCCATGGATCACTTACAACTATAGTTTAAAAGGTAAAAAAAAAAAAAGAAAAACCATCACTATTATAAATTTTATTGGATACACAATATTAAAAAAAAAAAAAGTAAATTGTAACATCAGTAGCCAAAAATTTGATGAGAGCAAAGTAAAAATAGAAAATTTAGGTATGCTAAATATGTAACAAATCAAAAGTTATTTTTATCAGTTTAATATAGAGTGCTATAAATACAAGATATTCTATCTAATCCTCATTGTAACCACAAAGGAAAAAATCTGTAGTGGCTACACAAAAGATTATGGTAAAGGAATCAAAGCATACAGCCAGAAAAAGTCATCAAAGCACAAAGGAAAAAGCAAAATAAGAAGCAAGGGACAATGGATCTACAAAACAGAAAACAACAAAATGGCAACAGTAAATCCTTATCTATTGACATTACTTTAAATATACATTGATTAAATTATTCAATCAAAAGACCTAGAATGGCTGAATGGATTAAAAAAAAAAAAGCTTCCATGAAATGCAGCCTACAAGAGACTCCCTTTAGTTTTGAAGATACATAAACTAAGAGCAAGAGGCTGGAAAAAGTTATTTCAAACAAGTGGTAACCAAAAGAAAGCAGGGCTAGGTATACTTATATCAGAAAAAACAGACTTTAAGCTAAAAATGGTCAAAAAAGACAAAGAAGGTGATTATATCATGATAAAGGGGTCAATGCATCAAGAAGATTTAGCAGTCGTATATATTTATCCAACATTGGAGCACCTAAATATATAAAGCAACTAGTAAAATAATTGAAAGGAGAAATAAACACCAATACAGTAATAGCTGGGGACTTTAATTTCCTACTTTCAACAATTGACAGATCATCCACACAGAAAATCAATATGGAAACACTGGATTTGAACTACAGTGAAAACCAAATAGACCTTACAGAAATATACTTAACATTTCATCCAACAACATCATAATTCACATTCTTCTCAAACCTACATGGAACATTTTCTAGGATTGAACATATGTGAAGCCATGAACAATTCTTAGCAAATTGAAGAATATTGAAATAAATACCAACTATCTATTCTGGCCATAATGATATGAAACTAGAAATCAATAACAGTAAGAAATCCTGAAAATCACAAATGCATGGAAATTTAACAACACAATCCTGAGAAAAACAATGTATCCATGAAGAAATTAAAGGTAAATTTAAAAAGTATCATGAGACAAACGTAAATGGAAACAAAACATGCCGTATTTATATAGCTTAGCATCACAAACAAACAAAGAAACAAACAAAAACAAATAATCCAATTTAAAAATGGGGACAGGACCTGAATAGACTCTCCCCACCCATGCCCAAAGAAGATGTTCAAATAGTCAACAGGATCATTAAAAGTTCCTAAACATCACTAATCATTAGAGAAATTCAAGTCAAAACCACAATGAGTTATCATCTTATACCTGTTTAAAAAGAAACAAATTCATAGAAACAGTTCAGATTCAGAAACAGTTTCAGTAAATGGGTGGTATGGGTGGGGGAAACTGGTAAAGGTAGTCAAAAGGTACAAACTTGCAGTTATAAGATAAATAAGCTCTGGGGATATAATATACAACATGATGACTGTAGTTAACAATACCATATTGTGTATTTGAAAGATGCTAAAAGATCGTAAAAGTTCTTATCACAAGAAAAAAATATTGTAACCATGTAAGGTGATGGATGTTACCTTATTATGGTACATGGAAATTAAAACCACTTGAGATATCATGATTATTCATAGCATCACTATTTATAATAGTTGGAAATGGACACAACTCGAATATCTAGCTGCAAAATAGGCAAAACGTGGTACAAAAGGAAACTATTACATATACATAAACATGGATGAATTAAAAAACATATATGTTGCGTAAAATGAGCTCATCAGTAGAGAACATACTACATGATTTCCATAAAGTCCTGGAGAGAGTGGGCAAAATTAATCTATGGGGATAGAAATCAGAATAGTGGTTGCTTCTAGCAGACACAGGGATTGACGGGGAAAGGGCACCAGGAAAACTTAATGAGGTCACAAAAATGTTCTGTAATTTGATAGGGATATGTGTTAAACAAGTGTATTTGCCAAGATCCTTCAAACTATGTAATTTAGCTTGTACACTTCAATATAATTAAATTATCCCTCAAAAAATAGGGTTTACTATGAAAAAAAAGGCATGTAACAGGACTATAATACAGTAAATATTAGTAAATAAATAACAAGTCAAATGTAAAATAAGTTTGCATGAATTCCTAAAAACAATATTCAGAGAGAGAGAGAGAAAGAGAGAGAGAGCCCAAAAATTGTATACACATTTTAAGAAAGGAAAAAATTGTATTAAAATTGTAATATTCAACATATACCAAAAACAAAAGATGAATACAAGTCATCTGTATTCATTTTTTTTTTTGGCAACCCTGGGGTGTGTTTGTGTGTGTGGGTGTGTTTGTGTATGCACACAAACATATATGCACAGATAATCATATATATATCTGTGCATATATATTATCTGTGCATATATATATAAACATTAATTCAAAACAAGCTATAAAATACTGTGAATTTCAATGAATTCTTTCATGGAAGTTTTTGATTACTTTGATATTTTGATATCAGCAGTTATTTTCTGCTTTTATTGGTGGTACACTGAATGTAAATAGCACAGATATGTTGGTAGAATTTTCTGTTATAATAATATTTTCCTCAACTTTGTAGTTACATATTAAATTTAAATGTTATACACAGGTTTCTTAAAGTTAGTATTGTATTTTTAAAAATTAGAAATGAATCTGGAATTGGTTTCGTATGTTGTGCAGGAAGTAGGTCAGTTAACTAATTGCTGTCTTTAGTAATTTTTTTGTAAGTCTCTGACAAATCTGTCTTTCTTGGCAGTCTATGCTATTCGCAATATTGTTGGTATGACTGCTATTCACACCTGGCTTGATTCCTCTACACCACTTACCTTTTGTACTCAGCTTTTCACCTATTTTACGTGTGCATTAGATTCAGAGTAATTTTACTTAATATTTACTGATATTTGAATGTGGTTGTTTTTCATCAAAACAAATTTAGACGTAAAATTCAAACTAATGCAAATATTAAAAACTAATTATCTTTCTGATGTCATTAAATATTAGGTAAGAGTAACAATATAAAATATATTATTGAGGGCTAATCTGTGCCAAAACTCGTTCATAAGCATTAATTCACCATATATTTTCAACAAGTACGTAAAGGTGAAACTCATATAACCCACTTAGGATTCAGAAGTCCAAAAAAGTAAAACACTTCTCCCATGTTACACAGCTTAGCAGATGACAAATTTAAAATACAAATCCATGCTGTTTGATTCTAGGGACCATGTGTTATACATGTGCATGATATCATCTCCATAACTGCTTATTGTTTTAAAAATATTTAAAATTAATAGAAGCTTAATGTTATATTTTTCAAAGAAATACAATTATAGATAGATCCTCATATCAGTTTCAGCAATAAAAGCAAAGAAAACCAAGTGCGTAATCTAGGTAAGGTATTAAATAGCTCATGATTGAAAAGTAGAGCTGTGTCTTTCATCTGCAATCCTTCCCTGGCATAGATTCTGGAACTCTAACACAGATTTTGTTTGTTTAGCATATCAAAATGGGGGCAGGGAGGTTTGGCAATATTTCAGTAAAAAAAATTAAGGATAAGAAAGTATCTTGGAAGGATGGCATCTGTTAGATGTAGCTGTGACAAAAGACTGTGATACTGCAGAACAAATGTGTGATTAAACATACGCCAAAATACTTCAGTGGCACTGCATTTTCAGAGGTCAGGCAAATATGGGAACTCACGCCTCAGGAAACTCACGCCATGATTTCAAATGAAAACAGGTAGATTCAGTTTTTGTTTTTTCATCATTCCCCCAAACGTGTTTTTTTCCCCCCAGCCTTCTCATCTTTCCATCTCAGTAGCTTTCCAAAAATTACCTTATATAAATTGATATGGTATCTGCCTGGCCCATTGCATAAATGAAATTTCTATGTGAACTATCTCTATAGCTGATTTTGCAGAACTTTTAGCTTATTAGAGCAAAGACAAAGAGGACAGGATGAGGCAAGATGAATATGATGACTGACATCATTTGCCACGATAAAGTTCTACAAGCACCAGGCACTGTATGCATAAAAATGCCACATAAATTTACACACATCTTTTTGCAAAACATGAAAATCAATATTTTTATGTATTTTACAGAAAAAAGAAACATGATCACTTCCTGACTATCAGTGAGAAAACTGTTTTACTTTTTTTTTAAGCACAGGAAAACAGACTTGCAGCTCTGAAGCAAGTAATATGAATGTAGCCAGAAATTGTATTAGAAAAATAATTCCTATTTTTACCTTTGGAAACGTCAGAAAGAGAGCATTTTATGTTATTTTTCTCCCATCTCCATCTGGCTAGGGCTCTCAGCAGTTCTACAGATCTGAGATTTTCCTTATCTCCAGGTCATGCATAAATATTTTTTCAGTGAGGAATGTGTTAGGAACACGTTCATGGACAGTGGTTGTCTTGATGTGGGAATGTGAGAAGGCTGAAGTGTCTGGAGCTAAGGATGGCTAGAGAACAGATTCTTGTGATTTCCGATCACGGGGTGGACCTACTGGTTCCGTTTCTCAGCAAAGGGCCAAATGGGCATCCATGACAAAGAAGTAGCTATACCTGCCTGTTTTCAGGGGATGAAGCAGTTTGCACAGGACTTGGAGACCAATATAGGTCAAAGATAATAAACCTCGAGAATATAGAAATCTGTAAAGCCCCTGGATGTTCAGACAATCAGAGGAGTGACTAAGAAGGAAGCCACGAGGAAGAACATTTTTCCCTGAGAATTTTCTCATGGCAATGAGAGTATAGACTCAGATTATTTGTTTTGGAAAAATGGAATGATGTGATACAAATATTATGATGAGCGTTACTTGTCATTATAGGAGCTAGAATATCGTAGTTGCATGTTTTCAAATGGAGCCCCACTCACTAAAAAGGAAACAAAGAATTGCAGTATGATGTAAACTCTAAGTTCCTCTCATTCTCCATCTTCCTTCTTCCACTTAAAGAACTGTGGTTCTGAATGATTTCAATCACCACCCCCTTCTCACACACACATACATACTAATTCACAGTAATGTCAAGAAGCAAATGATCAAATTAGATCATTCAAATGATTGATCGTTGAAGGAAATGGGATGGAGACATCTCCATTTACGTTTTTAAAAATGTAATACCGGTATATGGCTTAATAAAACATTTTCACTTGGCCCGGATGCTTTAAAGGTGTGATTATGCTCTTTAACTTGTGTCATCACAACACATAATTTTTCATGTCTGGCAGATGAGTTTTTTGCAATAGCAACTATTGTGACAAAACTTATATGATCTATGTCTATTTATAGGTTAAGGTAATAGAAATAAAATATAATACTTGGTTATACTGTTGGTGTCAGATGTTTACCGTGAATACAAAGACAGAGACGGTATATTCCGGCATATCTATAAGGAACCATTAAGTCAATAAATTAAAATTATAATCTTCATCTTAATGGGTGTTTGGCTGCTTTGTTTGGTCAGATATTATTAGAGGCTGCTAATCTGTGAGATTTACCCTAGAGGTAAAATGATGTTGATTGCCCCCGCTATTTAGCCAATCTTAATGGACATTTCCAGTCATTTCAATATTCTTTCTTTTTGCATACTGTTATATAAATGTGCCAACGATCGTCTCTGTGTATTGGCCTTTAGGCTATGTATTTCTTCACTGCAGGCTGAGATCTATTAGCAAGAAGACCTGCTGGTGCCAAACTCAATTTTTTACATATCAAATTATTTCAAAACTACCCCAAGCCTACTACTTTGAGCCTGCCTACTTTGCATATCCCATGAAATCTGACAATGATAGATAAAATAAGCCCCAGATCCTAAGCCTCTGATGCCCTTCTGAGATCTCTGACCCAGAGACTACACAGAAAGCATGCTGCTGAGGGACATCCCTGCACATGTAAGCCCCCGCTCTGATTTAACCTCTCTCTGGGGAGTACCCTGGCTCAACTCCTCTTCTGAGTGGTGACCGCAATGCCTTAGTCTCTGCATAGACTGCTGCTGTGAAGGAATTTCCTCTGCAGGTAAACCTGTCAAATCATGGCCTGGCCAAGTTTGTGTATGCATGCTACTGCCACCTCATGCTCCTTTCTTTTCCTTTGATCAGCCCCGAGTCCCTGGAACCCTGCACACATACTTACATTAAAGAGAAAGGAAATGTGGTTAAACTAAATAATATTCTGACCATAGTGTTCGATGTGTTTATATCCATGTCTACCAAATTTTAAAGCGACTCATTAATTCAAGGAAAACCAAAACCATTCTGCCACTTATTTAGAATCATGTGAACACAAAATCAGTTTCACTTACAAATGTTTTTATTTTAAAAATTATTACTGTGTTATTGACTGGACATAAATGGAAACAATCGATATTTGAATTTTCTGAGCAACAAATATGAAATCAAAACAGAATCTTTATTTTTTATAAAAGGAAAATTATAAGAATTTATGATTGCTTTTTTATAGAATGAGTAAATTATCAGCTAATTCCTCCTTCATTTTTCTCCTAACAAACATAATTCAACTTTCAAAAATATTCTCATAATTTGATGTCACTTCGTTAGTCTATGAAACACCTTCTTCTCAAAGCATTGCCAGTTTCTCTCTTCATCATACTATTGCATTATGTGCATCTTTTTGTTTTCTTTTACATGATACCATATTGTCATGTATTTGTTCAATTTTTTTTTCTGTACTAGACCATGGCTTATGGAGGATCCATGTCTCACCATTTGTTTTCTAATACCTCGTACAATTTGTATTACATAGGCTCTAAATAATTGTTGATAAATATGTGGACAGGAAACTGCATTATATTTACTATTATATGTATATATAAATATGTATATGAATATATTATATGTGTATGTGTGTGAAAGAGTGTATATTAAGAGTAAGTTCTCACATGTTACAGTTTATATTAAATAGTATCAGTCCTAACATGTGTGTTTGCCATTGAAATGCTGACATGGCACATTCATGTGAGCCATTTATCTCTTCTAATATAAATCTCCTTCATTAAATTCTTTAAAATGTTGGTTTTGGTTAAGTATAGGGCTGAAACTAAGTCTGGATAGGAAAAAAAATGAGATATTTTGTAGATAATTGCAAAAGTTAAGGTAACAGTGCATTCTTTTTATAGTATTTTTTAAAAATTGTTGTAAATATAAGACTTTAGATTGTATTAAAAGTTCATTAATGTCAGCAGATTATATGCAATTCATGCTAATTGAAGGATTTAGTATATCTCCTACACACACAAACACATACACACACACACACACAAATGGTAGTTTTAAAAAAATCTGTAACATATAAAAGGGGATAATATTGTACGTAAAATAGGATAGCTTAGTCTTATTTCTCTTTACCTAGTGCATTGTTATATATGCTACATAATAAGCTAAATCGATTTTGAATTACATCTGAACAGGCAGCATCACGATATATATTCTTACAAAATACTGATTGACACCTAGATACCAGAAATTGGCTAGAGTTTAGCTGATCAAGTAGATATTGAGCTTAAGAGCTGAGAATTAACAATCACATTAATGTAGAATGTGAAGAATGTCATAAACATCTTCTTGGAAACCCAGTACTAAATTGTACTGGATTACTTAAATGAAGTAGAAAGAAATCTAAGGAGAAATCTCACACACCTTAGAAATGTTTGTTTTTACTTCACTGACTTTGCTCCAGTCGCCATCTTAGAACGGACAGTGGGGAAAAAAAAAAATGACAAGAGAAACTCAGGAACCTTAGCATTGACATTTTTGAGCTTGTGAATCTTCTCAGAACTTCCAGCATCCAAATTTCTTCTTGTATGATAGAAAAATAAAATGCTCCCTATTTGTAGCCACTGTTAATTTGGTTAATTATTATGTATGACATAATAAATCTCCTGAGACAGTGTATGTATGAGTACTTGGGTGAGTTACATGTGATATGTTATATGTATCTATATAGAATGTCTACATATGACAACAGAAGTAAGAAAAATACCAAAATCTGTATTTTCAGTCTTTGACACAGATTGCTTTGACATGTAGAGGGCTGATATCAGTTGGTAATGTCACAGAGGAAGTGACATATGATGCAAATCTTTAAGAAAGTTTAGGTTTCAGCCATGTAGTAGTGGAAGAGGGGAAGGGATAAGTCACTATTATCAAACACAGTGTGCAATGGAATAGATGGCAAAGACATGAGATGAATTTTCCAGTGGTTGAAAAAAATGTAAAACCAATGGAACAGCTCATTAAGTTGCCACCATGTATACTGAAACAAAACTGAGCAAGAATGTAAAGATAAAGTTTACTTGCTTCATAAGTTTCCTTCAAATGTTGCCATGATTTTCAACATTTCTAAATAAAATCCAAAGGAGGAGGTCATTTCCCTGTGGTTTTACAAGCTCATTTCTCATGCCCTTTTTCCCCACTCCCAGGATTAGTCTCTGAAATGTGCCAGTATTTATGTAAGTGATAAGCTCTTCAGAATTTATACTAAAGCTAAAGGGGACAATACTTTGCTTAATAAAATATGTTATTCTAACTTGAAAGAAAGAGAAAAAGAAAGGAAGAAGGAAACAAGGAAAGGAGGAATAAACAGAAGGAAGGAAAGTTGTGAAGTTGTAATTCAGCTGAAAACATTTAAAAATAATTTAGTTACTATAATATGGAATGATGATATTTCCAGGTTGAATGTTCAATTTAGCCTTAATAAATTCAGCTATTCCACAACCTCATGCCCGTGTTGTCCTACCAAATTAAAATCACGAAGGCCAAGGATACTATTAAAAGCAATGACTTACATCTTTGCCTATGATTCTATGAATAGCATTTAAAATTGACAAGTAAATAGGGATAAACTTGCCTACTACAAGAAAGTTCACAGGGGAAATTGAAAAGCCAATAGAAAATGAGAAAGTAGCTTGGATAACATCTCAGTCATTCTGCAGGGTTACTTAGCCTCAGAACATTTGCTAATTCACATAAATTATCTTTGAAATATTGCAACCATTGAAATAAAATGAAAATAGCTACTAGCTGTATTTGCATGGCATGCCCGGGTTTCTTTAAGCATGCAAAATAACAGACAGAACTATATCTGATAACAAAAGTACTAGAATCTCAGTCTGCTTTCAACTCTAGGTGGATTCGCATCTTTGCATACAAAGTCATATATGTTTATAGGCACAGTTTCAATTAGTAGGATGAAAATTTTATGAATTCTATTGTGTCACTAAATTAGACACCAGTAAGGCATACACATTACATTGCACAGACCTTTTCTACTCTTAATTTTTGAAGAGGAAAATGATAGTTAAGCTGTGTTTGGAAATAAGATCATTCAGTGCGTTTCACACAGTTCTAATTATGCATGTTTCACGTGTGTGCTTTGGAGGGTTGAGGCTGTTTTCATGAATATTCCATAATTTTTCAATTCAAGTCATGTTAAACCTAAAAAATATTTTTGTAACCAATAAGCTTCTCTACTTACCATACCTGCCCAGTGAAGTGCCTGCTACTGTAGCACGTTGTGAAATGCTGTGTATCTTGTGTCCCCTCTGCTAGCCCTCAGACTTAAAGAGTTTATTAGATGTTAGGTAGTTGAGTCTCCGGTTGGTATGTATTCTTCATGCATATCCTAGACAACATGTTACTTTATTTTCCATTTGGAAATTTATTTTAATGTTGATGTTAAAGAAGACATGATTCAATTCTTCAGAATTTAATTTCCTGTCATCTTGATCTAAGACGGTATTTAGTAGACTCATACTGATAATGGTAGAGCAATGTAAGGTACCCATGTGGCATATCTCCTAGATATTCAAGGGGTTAATGTTGTATAGTAGAAAAACAGTGAGTTGTGATTAAGGAGGTCCTATTGCTAATTACAAAATGTTTTTAAACTAGCAGAGCCTTTCTTTTTATATCTGCAAACGGGTATTGTAATGCTGGCTGTAATTCACAGGTTTACTCTGAAGACTGTTTTGGATAATATGTGCAAAGTTTGCTGAAAATTGAAAGGGACTTTATAAATTTCAGTGGTCTTCTTTATTAATGTGTCCATTGCTATACATATTCATTAGATTTCTACACATAAGCTTGAAGCCATTCTTTCTCTCTGAGAGCCTTCCATGTTTTAATAATATTAATAATCTTAATCATTAATAATCAGTTGATCAATGTCCTTTGTGCCAAGTTTCAAGATTTAGAGATGTCTAAATCAGCATAGTGAAGTTGATAGAAATATTTTTTGACTGTAGACTTTTCTTGTTACCATTGTTGTCTAAAGCCAGTCATGTCTGCAGTGCGGACTAAAACATTGTGATTTGCTGTCATTTCTGTGAATCCAAAACAAGAATCATATGCAATCATATGCATAAATTGTGTAGTGAAACTAGTCTTCTGATATTAAGTTACGGCAATACAATTGAGTTACTTGAATTCAAGTCATGTATTTACTGACCATATACTAGGTAATGCTTTCTGTTGCATATATGCGAACTTTTAAGCCCTATGAGGACCACTATGCTAACTGAATTGTATGAAAGTATCTCCTAGTTCAAATTTGTTCTTATCTTTTCTCTTCTATTCAAGTCATAAAGTTGTTTTATTTCAATGTTCTCATTTTAAAAAATAATTTGCTAATATTATGTCAAAAACTTTGAAAGAATCTGAGTTTTGATTACTTCTAACTACCAAATTAATTGTGGATGCTGGCAGAAGATGCAGCACTTTTGGGTCGGGAGACGAGAACTTTATTAGGCACAGTGCTACGAGCAGCATGAGTGTCATAGTTGCATCAGTGCTCCTTGCTCTACAAGCCCCATGAGCGCAATACAGATGTGTCCAGTTGATAATGCATGTGCAGTGGTTTTGCTTTACAACTGATTAACTCCACGTTCAGAGAACCTGAGTCTTTTATAATGGGCTGCTTAGCACACCTACTCTTTGGCCTAAAGGGAAACATTATTTCTGTCCTCCAAAGCTATTTGCTGTATTAACATCCTTGAAAAGATAATTCAGAACAAAGGGCAATCAATGTCTCTGCTCACAGACATGAAAACTCACGAGAGACCATGGAAAATTGTCTCCTAAGACATAACCTGAATTATGAAACAGTAGGCAAAATACTATCTGAATTTGAACTATTTTTCTGATTCGATATGCTAATATATGCTGCTAAATAAGCAACTCCAGAATCCTCATTTAAATTACTGTGTGCAAAACAGGTTTGCAAGGAACTGACATATTTTGGCACATGTTTCAGTATTACCTACACACGAAGCATGGCCATGATAAGTCTTTTACCAGCTCTTAAAGCTTCTCCTTGGAAGTGATAACACAGATTACTTCCATACATTTAATTTGTCACAGCAAGTCACACAGTCATATTTTACTTCCTAGGAAGTAGGAAGGTACAATCTTACCATTTTTCTGGAAGATGGCCAGCACTAATGACAAGGCTACATGAGCATAAGAGGAAGAGAAAATTCTTATATTTGTAATGGGCTCTGGAGTTGACCACCAATTACTTCCAATGTGGTGCTTCTGATGGAATTGTTGCTTCATATGTGGTCAATAGAAAACTAGAAATAAAAGAGAATTCCTGTTTCGAAACAGAGAATCTTTTTTGAGAATGAGAAAATTCTGACTTCCTTGTCAATGACTTTATTTGCTCTGTGCCACAACACTAAAACTTCCTGCCATAGTAATGTGTAAATACTGCAAACTAGCTAGCTTTTCAGAATAAATATATCATAGTCAATATTATTCTGTTACCATTCAGCCATTAACACATATTTCCATTTGCTTTCACTCCACCACTCCACTCACTCTATTCCCTAACCTTCTCTCCATCCTCCTTGAAGAAGACTTTGGGAATAGTATTTGAAACCTTAGCAACATTCTGAGTGCCAGAACTTGACTTAAATTAATTTTCAAGAGCATTATATAAGCAGACATCTTTTTGTTGTTTTCATATTACAATATAATATAGTTTATTAAACTACTTTTTCTTTAAAATACAAACAGGGATAAAAAAACAACATTAAAATGAAGAGTTAAAAAATATAGGGATCATTACCAATCTGATGAAAAGCTATTCCTCAGGCATAACATTTTATGGAGTTGAAAACATTTCAAAATTGCTGAATAGCTACAGCAAAGACAGCAGAAGATAGAACTATCTGTGACACAATGAAATGTCCTCGAGATACTAAGTGTACAAATAAAAAAAAATACATTTTTATTTGTTAAAATATAGAGCTTTATAGAATAAAACTGTCATTATTATTTTGTTTGAATTTTAGGGAAGTCTTGGTTTGTATACAAAATAATATCATAATACAAATTATGCAGTGTATTTTGCAACAAGAAATAGTAGGTTTTAAAAAATTATTAACTGTTGGAAGAATAACAATAAAAATGCAATATTAATATATTTTAAATGAGCAAGCAATAGTGGTAAATGAAAACACATTAAGTTCTCATTGAGTATAGCAAGGGATTATAACCTCTAGAGAAAGTAGAGATAGCTATAAGCACATTGAAATCATTAAAGAATGGCTTCATGTCTATGAAACTAAAACAAATGCTATTATATTGTATTATATTATTGTGAAGCAAGCACTTATATCCACGTTGTCTGTCCTGGAACTGTTCTTAGCTATCTTTCCTTCTAGCTCGTTTTCCTTGCCTCATGCCATTCCCAGTTCCATGTTTTTCTTTTTCTTCCTCCCCTCCTCCTTTTTTTTTTCCTCGTCCTTCCTTTATTCATGTTCTAATTCTCATCTCCTATTGCAATATTTCTAACATGTTTTTTTTTTTTTTTTTTTTTTTTTGCTGCTGAGAGAAATTACCACAAACTTAGTTGCTTAAAACAACAAAAAATTATTATTTTATAATTCTGGAGATAAGAATAAATTAATTTTGTGGGGCTAAAATCAAAGTGTTGGTAGGACTGCATGCCTTCTAACGGTTCTAGATGAGAATCTGTTTCCTTGAAATCTCTGCTTCTACTCACCACATCTCCTTCTCTAATTCTAATCCTCCCCCCCATTCACTTGTAAGTATCCCTGTGATTCCCTTGAGCGTACCTGGTTAATACGGAATAATCTTCTCATCTTAATATCATTAACTGAATCATATCTGCGAAGTCCCTTTTGCCATATTCATAGGTTCTGGGAATTAAAGCATGGATATCTTTGGTAGGCCATTATTCTGCCTACCATATCCAACAAAGTGCCTGTATTAGTCCAGTTCTCCAGAAAAATGGAATCAACAGAGTGTGTGTGAGTGTGTGTGTGTGTGTGTGAATGTAGACAAATAGACATGGAGGGAAAGAGAGAGAGAGAGAGAGAGAGAGAGAGATTTAAGGAGACTGATTTATTTTAGGGAGTTGGCTCATGTGATGTGGAGGCTTGGTGAGCTCCAAATCTGCAGGATAGGCTAGCAGGCTGGAGACCTAGACATAAGTTCCAGCACAAAGGCTGTCTGCTGACGGTATTCCTTCTTGTTCAGGGGAGCTCACTTTTTCTTCTTTGAAAGCCTTCAACTGATTGAATGAGACCCACCCACATTATGGAGGGTAACCTGCTTTACTTAAAGTCCACCAACTTAAGTATTAATCTCATCCAAAAATACCTTCATAGAAACATCTATGAATAATGTTTGACCAAATATCTGGACACTTTTGTTCAGCCAAGATGACACATAAAACTAACCATCCTAGTGGCTTTCCCTAGTGAGTATTTTTGGACATCCCCAAGATGCTGCAGGTGTCCCCTGGAAACCAGTCCTATAGCCTATTGTGCAGAGGGTTGTCACCATTATTACCCCTTCTGTGCTTCTTACTGGACAAGTAGTCTGCCCATGGTCCACGTGGGTAAACCACTGTTTTGAAACAATGCTGTCTCCCATTTGATCCTACTGCTGCTATATGCGGACCCAAGTCTGTGAGGTGGTCCCAAGTCATAGTGTTTTCCTGAGCATTTTCAGCACTGACTCCTCATTGTGTTATCTACACAAGTAGGGCAAACCTTTATTCTGCCATTTCCAGACATGCATCAAAGCACTTGATGTCACAATATCTGAGAGTGTTAATTGAAACACAGCCATTCAATTTTTTACTGCGCTGCTCTTTCCTTAATAGGACTCAGACAAAAGTCCATGGGTGGTTAGGCTTAAAGACAAATATGAGTGATGAACATCATGCTGTACTCAGAATGGCTTCTCTTGGCTGATAATGAAAGCTTTTCACTAAACCAAGCTTGACTGCCTGACTCTTCCTTTATGATGAGCTCTCTCCCGGGATGCGACTCAGAGGATTATTACAGCCGAGTTCTGGAGCAGGCTGCTATACGTATAGAGACATGTCTGAATCTCACATACGGATAGAGTGTTGCCTAAAGCTATGACATCCCCTCTCAGCCCCGCCTACACTTCTGAAAACGGGCTTTGTCCTGTAAAAGACCTTTTAAACTGTAAGATGAACTATGTTTTTTAATCATAACTTTTTAGATAATAAAAGAGTGATTACAGTGCTACCACTTCATCATATAAGAGTAAATGTAAATGCAGAGATGGGAAGTATGTATATCCTTAAAAATGAAAAAGAAAAGTAAGTGGGCATTGGGTTCCCTTGTCATAAAAACAGTAAATCAGCAACAAAAGTAAGAATCTGTTAATTCAACAACTTTAAGATAGTTTAGGATTCACTTTTAATTTCACAGTGTTTATTATACGGCTGTCATTTCTGATTCGCCTTAATAATATCAAGCTCTTGAAAAGGAAAAGCAAAGAAAGAGGAGGAAAGGAAGGGGACAACTGTTTACCTGCAGCAAATTCTGAGGGAAGAGAAAACCCCACAGAAGCCCAGAGAGTTTGGTAAATCTGGAAAAAGAAAGACAGTGTGAATTCCATGGTTTTAAGTGAGGAGAGCGTATAAATGGCTTAGATGGAGCAATGAGGACGTTAGCCTCAGGGGACCTGTGTGTGGTGGCCTAACATTTGTCTCTGTGAAGGTATATGTGTGGAAAGCACTGTATGCAATCGAGAACTGATCATTTGTCAATTAGAGCTATTGTGAAATTATGGGCTATAAACAATTGCTAGCAAAATAATGGATTGTTATATTCCTAGGCATTTCTGAATCTAACCTGTTTTCTAGTTTTTAAAAAGCCCTGAGGAATAGATAACAAGTATGTAAAAAAGCCTTTTCTAGTATGTACGTCCATGCCTCTCACTTAATGAAATTGCCTCTTTGATAAACTACTCCATTTTATTCATTCTGAATCGGGCAAATAAGAAGATAAAATTGCTGCAAGGCACTTGCATTTACTATAGTTTTTCTAAAGGCTCATCTTCCAACATCAACAGAAATACCTAATTAACTCTTATTTCATATGAGCACATGCAGGATATGAATGGAGTAAATTACTACTCATTGAAACTCAAATATTTCCAATTATTCATTCAATACAATATTAAGATTTAAAAAATGTTTTCTATAAACACTTAGCATATATGAATCTAGGACCTGCTATTTGTAAATCATTACCTACATTAATCAGCTGGTTCATTGCAAGCCTCATTATGTGGCGAGTTACAATATTATACAGGTGACTAAACCAAGATTTCTATATTTAGGATTAACAAAGAAGAGAGAGTTTACTTGCTACTTGCCTGATTTTTATATAATGACAAGAAACTTTAGGTGCAATACAACAACCTATTATATATTAAAATGAATCAAAGTGAAAATATATCATTGTATCAATATCTATATCAGAGAGGCAATTTATAAAGCAAATAAAATCATGATCTCAAGAGTAAAACTATCTGGGTTCAAGATGTGCCTTGCCGTTTCCCCGAATAACTGTGAACAAAATTACTGTTTCTCATAGGCTTGTTCCTGTGAATTGTAAAATGTAGATAATAGTAGCATTCTTTATATGGTGTTTGTGTTAGTCTGCTCAGGCTATCATAACAGAATTCCATAGACTGGGGGACTTAAGCACAAAAACTTAGTTTCTCACTGTTCTGGAGGCTGAAGTCCAAGATCAAGGTGCCAGCTGATCCAGTTTCTTGTGAGTTTTGTTTTCCTTGGTGGCATATGGCCACCTTCTTTCGGTGTCCTCATATGGCATTTCCTCCGTGAGTCTGCATCCCCGGTGCCTCTGGCTCTTCTAATAAGTCCTGTTGGAGTTAGGGCCCCACCTTATGACCTGATTTAAAATTAATTACCTCCTTATAGGCCCTGTCTCCAAATACAGTCTCAATGGAGGTTAGAGCTTCAATTACTGAATTTTAGACACAATGTATTCCACAACAATACTATTGTAATGATGAAATGATTTGTTGCATGGAAGATGCTTACTCCACTGTATGTAAACACTCAAAAGTGTTAACTGTCATATTTTAATGTCATCACCTAGGAGAAACTCTCAGTCTGTCTGATCTGGAAGCATTACTTGCTGGATTATCCAGGTGTCTGAAGCAGCCATGACACCTCTTACCTTCTCACCTTCTCTATGTCTCCCCAATTGTTAGGTTTTTTTGCCAAGGAGGTGAACAAAAATCCCATTCTGTTCTCAGAGACTATGACATGGTCCCTCCTCTCTGGTTCCAACTTCAGAATTTTCAAGTCAATTTACTACCATCCCCAAATATCAAGCTGTAGAAGGAATGAAGAATAATATTATGAAAACAAAAAAGAAACAGAAACAAAGGTTTGGGTATGTTGACTATGACATACACACACCACGCATTCAAACACAAACTCACTCACTTATGGCTAATCTTTACAGATTAGATATGTATAATCTCCCCTCCCTTGCCCCCAAAACAGTCAAATCACATTATTAAAGAATCTTCGGGTATCATGTTCATTTTTACTTACCATTTATAGTCATTTGGCCCTCCACACACATTCCTTTTTTGACTCCTGGACCGTTTTTTATCGTTCCTTAAAAATACCAATTAGATGACAGTTCTTGGTTTTGAATCATTTTATGCAAATGTTGCCTACACATATAGGTTTATTAATAAACAATATGTTTTTCATTTTCAATTGCATTAATATTTTACACCTGAAATTGCAGTTATAGCAAGTTTACTGAATATAGTTTCTGGCTAGAATTTAAATGAAAGAACGAAGAAAGCCATTTAACATGTGGACTTTAGAAGTCTTCAAAAATAATTCCATTTTTAGACTAGACATGGAAATATGGAAAACAAGTTTTGTATCTGGAACATCTTATAATCACTTGTATATTTTACTTAAAAACTACCGAAGTAATGAGTTCTATATATTCATGAAAAGCAAGCAAATTGTGCACCATCCTCATACTAATAAAATAATAGTATTTACATAAAAATCAACATGATACATTTAAGAAAATTCTGAAACCTTAGATAAGGTCAATCATATTTTCCTCAATTTTAAAAAAAAACAATGCATTTAAGTTTTGAAAATTGAATCTGGTATAAATCCCCTATACAAATATTTTGTTCTTGGAAATTATCAGTTTAGAAATGCATCATATTGATAGTTTAACTGTTTTACTTGTATAGTTCTTCAAAATTCCAGTGTATATGCCTGATCTCTAATGATTTTAATAAAGAATGATTGAGTATCTTCATAAAGGCAAAGCTATAAGAAAAATAGACACTGACCTCCAGGAGTTTACGGTAAAATGTTTCAACTCAAATATGTCATCTGTTCATCCAATTCAGATCTAGCTTCTTTATTCAAGTTCCTTTCTTAGATCACTTTAACACTGCCTTCTGTGTCCATGTGTCTCATAGTGCAGAATGGTGCCAGGTAAGAACAAATAATTATGAAAACAATATACTTTTGAAATTTCTAAGTAGTTTTATAATAGTATTTGTTAATTGACATATGATATATGATACTCAGGATCCAAGAAAAAGTCAATGAGCAGCAAATTCATATATGAGAGTCAATCCTTTCATGGCATTAATAAAAACTCAGAATATTAGTCAGGGTTCTCCAGGTAAACAGAGCCAATAGTGTGTGTGTGTGTGTGTGTGTGTGTGTGTGTGTATAATATGGGAATTGGCTCATGTGGTTATGGAGACGGAGGGGTCCCACAATGTGTCGTCCACAAGCTGTAGAACCAGGAAAACTAGTAATGTGATTCAACTGGAGTCTAAAGCCCTGAGAATCAGAGGTCTGCTAGTGTAAGTCACAGAATATGAAGGACTGAGAACCAGGACCTCCAATTTTTGAGGTCAGGAGAAGATGGATGTCCCAGCTAAAGAGGAAAGAGGGAATTTGCCCTTCCTTCGCTTTTTCTGTTCCATTCAGGCTCCCAACGGATTGGCTGATGTCCACCCACATTACTGAGGGCAAATCTCTACTCTGTTGACTAAATCAAATGCTAATCTCTTCTAGAAATGCCCTTACAGACATACCCAGAAATAATATATCTGTGCATGGCTTGGACCAATCCACTTGACAAATAAAATTAACTGTCACACTTGCCTAATTCAAGATTTTGGAACTAAGTGAAATTTAGAGACAGTTTGTTAGACCAGCAAATAATAATAATGAATATATGTGATTGTGCTCTTCCTATGTTCTAGGCAGCGCTTTAAGTATTTTACATGTTCTCTTAATATGCTAGGAGAGGGTGCTGTTCTCCTTCAGGGCACCTGGCTACTGGGTGTGGGGCATGGATCTGCAGTGAGAGGTAGATTTCCATAGCTGGAAACTACCATGCTGTGGTTACGGACATGTTATAGGTAAAGGACTCCTTGCGGTGCTGTAGTAGATGTAAAATGAAGAAGCTGTAGTCCCTCTTCTCAAGGAGCAACTTGTAAGCACTTAAATATAATACTAGGCCAAAGGATGGAGCATTGTTCAGCGTTCAAAGTGCTTTGGAGGCATAGAAGGAAATATCTGTCTGGAGGATAGGAATTGTTTTCATGAAAATGTTTGTGTGTTAAGTAGATCCTGAAAAATGTATTGAATTTCATGGTTGACTTCATTACTTCTTCCAATTCATCACTCCCATCTCTGTAATGGAATTGTGTATCCATATCCTTGGTTATATGACTTGGCAGTACCTTACTGTAGGGTCTAGACTACCTAGGATATATCAGCCTATCCCATGAACGTTCGGCTTGGTTCTGTGTTGTGTTTTGACTAGTGGAATGCTAGTGATCATTATATGAACCAGTGTTATTATGCTTGGCCGTTTGGACCTCTGCCATCACCATGAGAAAGCCATGCCCAATAAGTTACTGGTCTCCAAATGAGAAAAGCAGGGCAGTCCTGAACCTAACCTGCAGCCTGGTACTAAATCCAGCCGAACCACAAGTCATCCAAACTCATGAAAAAGGAAAATAAAGGTTTCTCGCAGTAAGCTATTGAAATTTTTGTGGTTGATATTATGCAGCAAAAGTCAAATAATACATATTTTAGCAGATAAAGTGGTAACAAAGAGACAGGGACTTCAAGTTGAAGAGAATAATATAATCAAGGTTCAGAATCCCCCAGAAGATTGAACAGATAAATATTGAATGCAATACAAAATGACTGAGATGAAATTTTCATGTGGAAAGTGTAACAGTTGGTAAAGTTGCATTATTCCATCAATTGTGAGCTTCATCCATGCAGCAGTTTTGTGTACTCTGTCACCCTGTATCTATAGTATCTAGAACAGTACCTGTAAGCATTTGAAAAATATTTGTTGGTTGAATGGATGACCCAAATACAGTTAAGGACTTTTTTTTTCCCCAACTGAAATCCAGAGGCTATCAAATTTTTTTCAAAATAGGAATTTCATAAATCATATTTGGTTAGTGTTTTTTGGGGGGTTGGGGTGGGATGAAGATCCTTCAGTTCCCCATAACACTTCTGTTTTCATGTGGGAGAGCCTCTAATGGAATAATACTTCTGCACTCACTCATCAACAGAGAGAAAGGATTAGAACGGCAGGCATTTAGAGATACATGAACTGATTAAGTCTCTTCTTTGGCATACTCCCCGTCATTTGGATAGAGCAGGCTTCCTTGCCACCATGTATCTATCTTATTCTTTAAACTAGAAGCAAGTATGAGAAATACGCAATGTCAATGAGAACTCTTTGGGGAAGTTTATTAAACCTGTTTTGAATTAGATTTTATTCTTTGCACCCTTGTTATTCATTTGATGTGTTCCTAGTGCTGCTATTAACATCTTTGCTAACACCTGGGGAAAGTCTGCCTATGAATTAAGTCAATAAAGAGGAAAGCATAAATGGAAAAGGCAAAGGAAGAAGCTTAACGGCAGCTTTGGGTGTATGGATTCAGACTCCTGAAGCAGTTTTGTGTTACATTAATTTATGTAATTTTTAAAAAATAGCTTCGGGTGTCTGGATTCAGACTCCCGAAGCAATTTTTTGTTACGTTAATTTATGTAATTTAAAAATGTATATTTTTTCATGCTTGGAGTTGGATTTCAACTGGTTTGTGTTTGATTCCTTATAACTTATAGTTTGAAGAGTTGTGATTAATATACAGGATGAGATAAATAGTGCAAATGGAAGGGAGGAGTATGGTAGAAGTAATGATATGAAGCTAGAAGAGTCAACAGCAATTTATTGAATATATGGGAAAGAGAAACATGGAAGAATTAAAGACGATTCTAGTTTCAGTTCTGGGGAGGATTAGTGGCACTATCAAACTAAAATGGGAAACAAAAAAGAGGGGATAGCTTTATGGAGTTTTATGTTATCTGTGATGAAGTTGAGGAACCCGTTGGAACAGTTACGGGGTGATGACTGGAAGGTAGTTAAAATTTGTAACTATAATTCAAATGAGAGGTTTACTGTGGCAATATTTATTTATAAGTATAATCATCCCCCCTTATTCGTGATTTTGCTTTCCGTGGTTTCCATTACCTGCAGTCAACCATGGTCTGAAAATAGTAAATGGAAAATTCCAGAAATAAACAATTAATAAATTTTAAATTGCAGCCATTCTGAGTAGTGTAGTAAAATCTCTCACCGTCCATCTCTGTTTCGCCTGGGACAAGAACCATCCCTTTGTCCAGCGTGTCCTGACTGTAGACACTACTGGCCCATTAGTTTCTTAGTAGCAGACTCTGTTATCAGATTGACTCTTTTGGTATCACAGGGCTTGTGATTCAAGTAACCCTTATTTTATTTAATTGTCGCTTCAAAACACAAAAATAGTGATGCTGGTAATTGGATGTGCAAAAGAGAAGCCATAAAGTGCTTCCTTTAAGTGAAAAGGTGTAAGTTCTTGACTTAATAATGCATTTGTCATCTCACATTATCACAGGAAGGGTAAGTACATGCAATAAGATACTTTGAGAGAGGTAGAGAGAAAGAAAAAAAGACTATGTTCACAGTATTGTTTATTTATTACAGTGCGTTATTATAATCGTTTTATGTTATTATTAGTTATTTTTAATCTCTTACTGTGCTTAATGTGTAAATTCAACTTAATCATATGAATATATGTATAAGAAGAGCATAGCATCTATAGCATTTGGTGGCTTCAGGCATCCACTGGGACTCCTGAAAACAGATCTCTTGTGAATACGGGGAACTATTGTAATCAACAGAGTTATATAAAGGGAAAGTCATGAAAGATAATCACTTAAGAAGAGTTTATCCCAGAAGAATCTGTGATTGAACTGGGGAAATATTTGTATTTAGGATGGGTAGAGAAATAAAAATCTCTAATGAAGACAGAGTGGGGACTTCAAAGAGACAGAAAAAGAACCAGAGGAAAGGAACTTTATTGAGGACTGAATATAAGGTTATCAAGAATGTTCCATGCAATCCTATTTCATCCTCAAAACTCTGCGAGAAAGACATCAGTATCATCATTTTACTGTCGAGTGAACTAAAATTTGGCAATGTTAAGAAAATTGGCCAAGATTCCAAAACCAGGAAGAGCAAAGCTAGGATTCAAACACAAGTTTGTCTGACACCAAAAATCCATGTTCTTTCTGCCACTTCTTGCTGCTTCCCTCGCTAAAGGAGTGTGCATTATCAGAGACAATAAAAAACTAACTGCCAGAACGGTGCAAGGCTGAATGCTGAGGAAAGCCTTCATAGGATGGAGACTAATATAAGATCAACTAGTTCTATTCTTTTGCATACGGGGAAAGGGAAGTTAAATGAGTTTCCCATAATTGCACAGTTTCTATCATTAGAGCCAGAAAAAGTATTCAGGTTTCCTGATAGCTACTACAGTGCCACCATATTCTCCCCCTACTACATATTGTTAAAATATAAACTGAGGCATATTACAAATTTGAAGAGTTTATGTGACCAAATATCCATTTGAATAGGGTGGCACCAAATCAGACAAGAGCTGGAGGGAAACTTTTATAGAGAAAAGGCAGAATCAAAGCAAGG